>NC_084591.1:14316089-14646089 GCF_033807715.1 Cololabis saira
CTGGTGTCCAACCCCTCCACCTTCACCTTTCCCAAATCCATCGCTGGCGCCACCGTAATGTGGAAGGGGCTCTTGGGAATGGGATCTCCTCCGTGAGTCACAGAAATGGCCATGTTGCCCTGAAAAAGCACCGGGGGAACGGTGAGTACTTATATGGGGCAAAATTGTGGATAATGTCACACCTAAAACGGAGGCCCGCCCGCGTACCTGCTGGACAGCCGTGTATTTGACGGTGTAGGAGTAATCGTGGTTATCGATGATCTCAAAGTCACGAACCGCTTCTCCGGTACCCGATGCTTTAAAATGCACCTCAGGCTTGGCCTTTCCAGCTCCCTTTGTGTAGATGGTGAAGTGGGTTGGAGTGCCCACTTCCACACCTGAAACACATGCATCTTGTCAGCACTGCCAGAACCAGCCAGATCCTACCATTTGTGTGACACCAAAGTGTTGGAATGTAATTGAGAGTGAATGCGCTGGAGAATAAAACCGGCGAAGCTTTTTGCACCTGTCTTGTTGAGTCCGGGCCCCTCTGCTCTCACTTTGCCGGCGTCGTGGGAAGGATCCACCTTCACCTTGAATGGACTGACTGGAATTTCCTGAAAAAGCAGAAAGGCTCAGCATAAAAAGATCTGTCATCCGGCGGACAGCGTAACACACCCCGATCCTGCCTCCAGTTTTACCTGCTCAGCAAACAGCACCATGATGGTGTATTTGCCCGCACCGGGGGGAGTGTACTTGACAGTGAAGGTGTCATTGTCATTCTTGATGATGTCAAAGTCGATGTCAGTCTCCGTGGGACCGACCACCCCCGGGGCACACTTGATTCCGATGCTGATGTCTCCTAATGGTGCATAAGAATAAGCCCGGTTCACGTAGGTTATTCAAGAGTAGATGATCTGCATACATTAAAGCTATCGCTCCGTCGCCTGGAGCCTGATTTTAAGTACGACTATGCATTTCAAATATCACTGCAGCTCAGCCTCGCTTTCACCTGGTCTTTTTTCCTTTTTCTTTTCAATTTTTTACATTCACAGCATGTAGTGCATTATTTGTTCAGCCAAACTCTGGAGTGTTTTGGTAACCACTCACATTATCTATTCATGCAGCCTCACCTTGACCAGCCTCCCCGCAGTCCACAGTGAAGTATGTTGGCTCGTTCGCTTTGAGCCCCGTCTTCTCCACTCCTGGCCCATAGACCTTGACTTTGTCGGGATGAGAGCCCTCTCCAACCATCACCTGGTGAATGTGCAGTGTACTTGAAGCATTAGTAACAGCTTCAGTTTCCTTTCTTTGTATTAAGAGAAGTGCCATCGGATTATATTGCCATAATTTAAGTACTGTACATCCGTGTGTGTGTGTGTGTGTGTGAGAGAGAGAGAGAGAGAGAGAGAGAGAGAGAGAGAGAGAGAGAGAGGGAGGGTTTGGCAGTACGTCCGTCTTACCCTGAAGGGGCTGTTGGGCACATTGACCTCCCCCCAGGTGATGATGATGGTGTGTTTAATGGCTTTGATGGGAGTGTATGTACACACAAATGTGCCGTCTCCTCTGTCAGCGATCTTGATGTTGATGGTGCAACCTTCAGCATCCTTATTGAATACAAAGTCCTGTCAGTTCTGATCCGTGCAGCCTCATCCAATATGAATGATGCATTCGTATGAATAAACAATGAAGAGTCCGCACACTTGTACACGCCATACCTGAGCGTAGATCTTGAGGTGACCCTTACCAGCCATGCTGGCATCGATGGTGAATTCAGTGGGTTTATTGATGATGACGCCAGTCGGCTTCAGGCCTGGCCCGTAGGCTTTCACCTGGAAATGTTTAGAATATTAATAAAACCGAGGTTCGTGATTAGGGCTGGGCGATAAGGACCAAAAGTCATATCTCGATATTTTCTAGCTGAATGGCGATACTCGATATATATCGATATTTTTTCTGTGCCATAATTGGGGTTTCCCCCAAAGCATTATAGCATAGCATCTCTGTTAGCTTCATTTTTTACCTTTATTAACAGAGGTCTACACAATATCAAAATGTATAAAACAAATGAAATAAAAATAAACTGCCTGCATATATAGAATAAAAATGCTTCTTGAATAAAATAAAACAAATATCCCTTTCCTGCATAACAATTAAATTAAAATACACTGTGCAATTAATACAATGTAGACAGTAACAGGCAGACTTTTCCACTGAGGTTGACAGTTGTGCAAATAACAAAACATTTGTGCAAATTTCAAATAAAACATTCAAGTCAATTTGTCACAAAATAAGCTATATCAAAATAAAAAAAAATAAAAATATATATATATATTTTTTTTTTTTTTTTTAAATCGATATAAACGATATTGTCTCATATCGCGTTTGAAAATATATTGATATATATTAAAATCTCGATATATGGCCCAGCCCTATTCGTGGTGACGTATCTTTAAACAAATCTAGCAGTACTTACCTTCTCAGGGAACGCGTCATTGTCAGCAGGGAGGATGGTGGCTATGAAGGGACTGTCCTTGATGTCTTCATCGTCGCAGATCACATGGACGGCGTATTCACCGGGCTCGGTGGGCCAGTACCGGACGTCACAGGAGCCATCGCCCTTATCGTCACACTCAATTTTAGCCTGCGATGGGCCTTCGATGGAGAAGCCTGAGCAAATGTAGCGGCCCCATATTCAGAATTCAGTATTTTCAGATGAAAATACATGAAAAGCGTTCCCTTTTTCAGAGCTTGCACCACTTGCACACATCTCACCCAGAGTTCCGACTTCGGTGCCGATCGCCTCGACGACAAAGTCAGCAGATTTCCCCACCATGCCGGTCTTCAGACCCGGACCCCAGGCCCGGACCTTCTGAAAACCAGCTTCTGCAGCCACCTCCACTTCAAAGGGGCTGGAGCGACACATTCATGCACAACAATATCACTGGGCGTGCTTTTAACTGCGACTTTTAAAGAAGAGCTGGTGGCATGCGAAGACCCTACCTGCGTTGGATGGGCTGGCCGCCCCAGGTGATGCTGACTGTGTATTTACCAGGTTTAAGGGGGTAATATTCACACTCAAACACACCATTCCCCACATCTTTTACTTTAACTTGCTCCTCGGCTCCAGCTGAGAATGAAAAATGCCATTAGCTAGATTATTATAACGTCAGAAGTTTCCTGTGCATTATTTGAGTGTAACCTGCACACACAGTCCAAACAATAGAAATCATTTCTAAACTGAACAAGGAGAAGACAGACATTATGCAGAGAAGAGAGAGCCGTCTGACTCACTTGGTCCTTTGACTGAGACATTCAGTTCACCGCTGCCAGCTCCTTTGGTGAAAACTTTGAAGTCTGCCACTTCCTTTACTCTCACACCTTTAGGCTGAAGACCTCTGCCAGTAGCTCTGCACGCATTGGGGTTTATTGCTGAAAAGAATAACAGTAAATGTAAAAGAGGGGTCTATTTCACAGAGCGGCAAGCTGAGAGTAGCCGGCAGATGACAGGCATGCTAATGACAAATTCCCATTCACATTCAGATTCCTGAAATGCTGACAGACAAAACCTGCAAATGAGAAATTATATTTTTTTTCCTTGCATACCACATTGCACAAAGAGCACAATGCTGAAGAAGATACCAACACATTGCAATGCATTCAAGGCACATCTGACAACATTTCAGTCTGTCACCGAAATGTTGAAGGCAGGCTTTACACCGGATGCTGGCTGATGCACATTTCGACACGATAAAAACAGCGCAAGCAAACATATTTAACGGAAAACAAAAACAAAATGCAGGAACTGACAGGAATGCAGTCTGGGACAACCTATGAGCTATTTGTGCAACATTGCATCTTCTGTCTCTCTGAATGTAACTAGAACCATCAAGCAGCCGGAGGACGGAGCAGGCGGCCGAGCAGGCGGCCGAGCAGCGTGGCACTGCGTTTCAGGGAAAGCACAAAGGGACATCGGCACGGTCTGGCGTAGGAGGGATGGCGCTGGGGTAGGGCCGACTAAACAATAGCCAAAAGCTCCTCCCATCAGACATATACTAACTTGGACGGCCAGGTTTTTGGGGGGGAGCCCTCGCTCCACCCTTGGCTCCAGGTGGGGTGCGCACTGACTGAGGAGCTATCTGCATTGGAGCTCCCGCAGGAGGAGCAACAGCTGGAGCTACAAATGACAGACAGCAAGGGTTACGGTCTGTTCAGGGCGGCTGTTCTCGGGGTAAATGAAGATGACTGCAGATTGTGATGGACAGATCACCCTGGAAGCAACGGCAAGAAATCCAATTTGTGTGACGGTAATTTACTACACGGACAGATGGCTCACCCTCTGCGATGTTGACACTGAAAGGGCTCTTGGGGATCTCTTGTCCTGCAAACAACACGTGGATGGTGTGAGGGCCCTCCAGCACGGGGTGGTAAGTGCAGCGGAAGACGCTGTCGCCCCTGTTCTCCAGGACGAGCTCCACCGTGTCCTTTTTGCCCTGAGGATCGACGATGACCACGCTAACGTCACCGTTTCCAGCACCTGAGGGGAAAATAACCGCTTAACTTTGTGTAATTCTGATTGAAAATCTGGATTTTGTTCCATCAGTCTGATTGATCACACCAAATTTTTAAACTGGTTGCGTTTCTGTTCATACCAGCCGTGTAGATGTCAAAGTAGGTGGGTTTGTTGGCCACGTTGCCCGTGGCGTCCAGACCTGGACCCCTGGCGTGGACTTTGCGTGGATCGCCGAGATCCTTGGCAACATTTACAGTGTAGGGACTTTTGTCAATGTCCTGACCTGCAAACAGCACCTTCACCTGAAGATGACAAAAGAGGACCAAACTTGAGACACCTTTTTTTTTTTTAAACAAAGCAATTTTGCTATGTTGCACCAAATAAGCAAACTGTTCTGACCTTGTGGACGCCTTCAACTTTAGGGACATATGTGACTGTGTAGGTTCCGATCTTCTCTTTGCTGGGTTTAACTTTAGCCTGCAGAATAACAGGTCAGAGTGGGAGGGGTTAACCAGCGACAGCAGAACGAGGGCTTTGCATTAAAAAACAACCTTTGTGACGAGCTTTTATGACTTGCCTCCTCCTTGTGTCCTTCAGGATCCTCCACAAACACCAGCACTTCACCGTTGCCGGCCTCCAGAGTTTCCACGGTGAACACGGCTGGTTGCATGACTTTGTTGCCATGAGGCTCAATGCCTGTCAGAATGCAGAGACGTATGTGTATATGGAAGGTATGTGATATTTAGGGAAGCATGAAACAATACACTGTACCAACATTGTAATTCTGTTGGGTTTGTATTTACATACAAAAAGGTCATGTGCATTTAAAAAATTTAGAAATTTATAACAAAATTTCTGTAAATAAAAATAATTTGCTGATATATTTTCAGCAGTAATGCCTGATGTCACTGCGTTGATATTCGGGACTGAGAAGGTAAAGAAGATTCTGTGTTTCTATGAACTGCTGGCGCGGATGCTGGGCTGCCTACCTGGTCCGTAGGCCTTCGCCTTGTCTGGAAAAAGCTGCTTGGGTTTAAGAGGAGCCCCAGGCTTCAGTTTCGCCTTGGGGAACTGAGACAAGTACGTCATCACTGAGTGTTCATCCACATCTGGGTCCACGATTTCCTCAGGGGCAATCACCTACAGCACAGAGTGTTTCAGTGGTTTGAGAATGGAAAAAAAACACCCAGAAAACCCTGAATAATTCTTAAATAAAGCACAGTCATTTGCAACTAGGATATGGATTAGTCTTTCTGTAATTTTGGTTTATTAAGTATCGTGCAGTGGGATGAAACTTGGAATAAAAGTGTTTGTTCCTTCCACTTCTACTCCTTTCTCTCTTAAATCACTTGTTTGCCTGTCAATCCCACCATGGCACAAAGCTGTGCTTCACAATGGTTATATTTAACCCCAGGGCAGCAGGGTTAAGCCAGTTGGGGGAATCGGGGGGGTGGGTTATCCTGTGCCAGACCTCTCCCTCATCTCCTTAACACCACCACACTGGATTCCAGCCTCCAGGGCCTGCAGAGCCGTGACATACACCCCCGGCTATCTTGCCAGAGCTAAGCTTCCCGGAGAAGAGCTAGTCCTGTGTCTAAGACAAACAAGTAAACAGCCTGCGTGGTGCGCGGCATAAAACACAGAGTCAAAAGGGACTGGAAAACATTGCACACTCGCTCTGTTAACATTGTTATTCTGATGAGCGCACGCATATTTACACCCTTGTTTCAGGCGCTGGCTCAGAAGGTGTTAAGAAATCTCACAGCCCCCACGAATTCTACCAAATACAACTCCAACACACTCTCTTCTTGAGAGATACGATAAAGAAAAAAAAAGATGGAAATATAAGAGGTGAGCTGGGTAATAAATATTTCATTTCACCCTCCAGTATGGTTTCCCTGGGAAAAGCCAGGGCTCCCTCTCACACATAAGGCTGCTTCTTCTTTTTCAATTCTGTGTTTCTCACAACGTGTGAGGGAGAGTTTGTTTGCATGTATAAATAAGGACTACTTTGGCTCGATTTGGGTTTACTCATCTGATGAGTATTAACCATCAGAGAATGGACCAAAACAAAGGGTGTTTTTGTTGGTTGTGGTGCGTAATGAGATTATTGTCGAGCCGCTCAACAGTAAACATTGATACTTTGTGACTGACGTCTGTGCTGGACCTTACCTGCGGCACACCCAGCCAGTCGTCAGCCTGTTGCATGGCTTCCCTGGCATTCTCCACGGGCTGGTTGGGGTCCCAGTCCGCCCAGTCGGGACACAAACCTACGGGAATGCAAGAGGGCAATTAGACAATTGTGCAATGTAGGCGGGGGCTATGCTGCAGTTGCTATAATAAGACCACTTAGGCTGTCACTACTATCTCTGCAACGCTTCTGACTACAAGAGTCCGTGACCATACCGCCACCGCTCAGCCGCTGCCTGTATGTGTGACAATGAATGTCTCTATCGACTGCTCACAAGAGGCTGCTTGGACTGGCGCTGCGGCGCTTTCACTGCAGCTGAGGCTCGCCTGCTCCATGCTGCTAATGCCTAAATTGGATTAGTGTTGGCAATGGAGTGGCCTCTCACTCAAATGGCTCAATGCAAGCACACCACAGAATACATTTATGCGATCAATAAAGACATAGGACCTCTGAATAAACAGGGCTGATTTTGCATGCAATGAAATGGAGGGAAGGAGTGTGCAGGGACTGTGGAGGATACGGCTCTGTTAGCCTGTCATCTGGGGAGGAGGGAAAGCATATCTGCAGTTCAATATCACTGGAAAGTAGCAACAAAAGAGACGTCTACACGCTTCATGTTATAGCCAAATCTGAATATGCAAAACAAACACTGTCTCCATGTGCCTCGGCCTCTGAACTAAATCAGAGCCTCTGTTTCAAAACGGCACTAGTTCAGCTCTGATGCTTCTTACTAATGAAGCAGCGCGGCCTTGTACGGTCAGAGTCGCAGCAGTGTCTGCAAGATGCAGCTCCTCAGATCGATGGCTCGTATAAACACAGTCAAACATGGTGTTGGGCTCCTGCCTCCCCCCCAGCTTTAGCTACGAGGAGCACGGCTAGCAGAGGACTCTCGGCTTCATCGTTGAGAGCAGACGCCTCAACGGGCGGATTACTAAAATAGTGTCCTTGTGGGTCTCTGGATCTGTGGCTCGGGCCACCTCCCTATGACAGATTACTCTGCAGTTTGATGCATGGCCAAGCGACCCCCTCCACCCATAATGGAAGAAGAGGAATGGTGCCCAAATTTGGGGTTGCTGAGCAGCGGGGAGGCTATAAACACTAAAGCCAGGCTTGGGCCTCTGGGCCTGAAACAGCGAGAGCGAATGCTTCCATCAGTGTGGGACAGCTGGCGTGGACGTCCTCTGGCCACCAGCAACACACATTACCTGCTCTCCAGAGACGCGTCACGCTGGCCGATGTCTGAATCTGGACATGTGATTGTCTGGTCATGTGTGCTTGAAAGACAGAGCTGAAAAGATCCCTCGACGAGGAAACTCTCCCCCCCCCGAGAAAGCGATCATGTTACAGACATTCTGATGGACCCCCGACATCCATAGCAACCGAGGAAAGCCACCACCCACCGTACAACACGCCTGTCAACAGGCCCTGCACATATTCTGACTCAGCACCCAACGCCGCACAGCCTTCAGAGTTAGCTGACACCGCCGCGGGCCTCTTACCGGGGGCGCAGTTGTCGACCAGAGCCCCCAGGGCTTTTCCATCCCGCCAGTCACGGTTGAAGTTGTTGATGGGCAGCTGGGGCACTTTGTTCTGTATCCAGCCCAACAAGCGCTGTTTGGGGGTCAACTTCTTCTTCTCCTCGTCGTCGTCATCGTCCCACATGGGCATGGAGATGGAGTAGTGGAGGATGAGGGTCCAGATGAGACCCAGGATCAGCTTCAGATTCCCATCCACTATGGCTTTGCTGTCTGCAGTCGGGGAACAGAGGGAACATGGTTCAAACTCACAGACTCGTATAACACACTGGCTCGTTTATGAGTTATCTGTAATGTCCTTCTGATTGGTGCTTATATCATTAATAACTAAGATGTGATGTATGCAAATGGACATCCTGGGTAGAAATACAAATGACGATGAATGATTTTGGATAACGACCCAACGCTCCTTCCTCTCAGGCAGCTGTCCAGCTGAGACCCCGGCCAATCTGTCATCCAGTCACAATGGCCTTCTGAAGACAGTGACAGCTGAGGACGTTGCGCAAACGGATCCCTGGCTGCCTGAATACCTCTTGGATTTCAATTACCTCCTAAACTTGTGGCGCGGGAGTGTGATAAATCAAATAAGAGGAGATTAGTCTCATTGACAGAGAACGCGCTGCTCAGTTCCCGAAGTTCTCAGAGGAAAAGTTTTTCAAACAAGCTTATTAAGATCCACTCCAATTTTGAAATTTAGCCATTAAACTGAAATATATAACCTCAGAGGAGGGGTAGACTTTAATAGTTCATGGGCTAATCTCGTGCAATTCAGTAGAGTTAATTCAAATTTGAGTTTTAATAATGCAGGGACTTCAGTGCTGGTTGTTTATCACAAGACTGTTTTACTGAGCGCCGTTTCTCTTTCCGCAGACCAGCACGGCCTGCCGGAGGGTAAAATTCAATGTGTCACTGCTTGACTGGTGCAGGCAGGTGGCACAATGTCTGTCCAGCATTAAAGGCAACTGTGTGTTCAAAGAGACGTCCATCAGATGGTATCTGGTTACACAGTGTGACACATGTGCGACTGGTGAGTCTATTCATCGTCCTCGCTGTAACGAGGCCCAGACACTATCTTCACAGAGCTTCCTTGACCCACAGGAGCTGCAGGCGGCGAGTAGGTGCCGGGAAGGAAAATGCCAGAACTTTTATATTATCACACCCTGTTTCTGTCACAGCAGTCTGACCCAGTGTGTGTGTGTGTGTGTGTGTGTGTCTGTGTGTGTCTACAGCTTCAACAGCTGACACACACATAGGATATTAAGCCCTGAACTCATTAACCAAGACACGCGGCCGCTGAGGTGTTATCTCTGATGCCGACCTGTGGCCTTCTGTGATAAGCAGGACGGCTTTAGACTGGATACTGTCATTTAGAGTTAGCCCCACTGTCAGCACATATGGAAATAAAACACACACAACGTGCTTTTCCAGTGGCGCTTGGATGGCCCAATGCGGCCTTCGCAGTCCAGCGACCAAAACCTCAGGCCTGGCAGGAATTTCACTCAGCCGTGTGATCGGATAATTAGATGTCCAAAACAGAAAACTGCCCAACTCGAACTATTCCCTAGGTCTAAAGGTTCATTTCTAAAAAGTGACATTCAGGTCTCTCTGTATGAGAGGTGCTTTTATGATTTATGGGGAATAAAAATCCACAAATCCATCACAAGTTAATAGAAATGCTTCTGCGTAGTTACTGTGGCCTGATGTCTAAATGATGGCTTTGGACAGAAAAAGCACCTCACTGAGCTGTGGAGAAAGAAATGTGTGCATGCACGTGGGTGTGTCTGTGTGTGTGTGTCTGTGTCTGTGTGTGTGTGTGTGTGTGTGTGTGACTGTTTCTATCATAAATAAATTGGCTGATTCTCATTAACATGGTCCTCCTGAATTTCCAGCCCATAATTTGCACCCCTGCAGGGGAGCGTGTCAGTTAAAGGGCTGCTTTAGGTGCTGGCGCTGACCCAGCGCAGTGACCTCAGTGACACTTCTGCACCAACTTTCCAATAATCTATTAACCCCCAACTTTTCAGAGTCCTATCATCCTGCTGAATCAAACCTGGCACTTCAGCAGTCCGAAGGACAAAGTGCATGTTTTTGTTGTGAGACAAATGTGACAATGATCTAAATATAGTCTCTTTAGGGTCTAGACTAGAGAGACTTTCAGCTCCATTGTTGTAAAGGTTTATACTTTACCATTCATGTTAAGCACTGACTCACTCACCTATTGAGACCAGCTTGATGTGTTCTCTCTCCAGGAACTCCAGGGCCACAGAAACATTCTCCAGCTTCATCTGACGGAAGTTGGGTCTGGTGTGGTGCTTTCTGTACATTTTCTTCTGGCTCAGTACTTCCAAGAGTGAAATCAGCTTCAGCCCATCACTAAAATCCTTCTGCAGGTTGGTGACGGTCTTGTTGACGCACTTGAGGTGCTCGTTGCACCAGCGGGTGAAGGTGTTCTGCTGGATCTTCTTCCACGGCGCGTCCTCGGCCAGGTCCTTCTCCGTGGCCGGCATCTCGTCGTCCTCCTCGTCCCCGAAGTCGTTGCCCTGGTAGTACTGCGAGGACAGCTGCTCGTCGCCGTAGTTGTTGCTCATCATGACGGCGTTTTCCTGCTCCACTTTTATACCTGGATGGCACTGGCGTGTGTTTTTGGAGCTGGTGCGCGCAACAGCGCAGGAAACTTTTAGCAGGTCGGTGGCAAGACGCGCGCTCCCGCTGGAGGAAAAGTTCAGACTTGAGATGAGTTTTTTAAAAGAGTCTTCTGGACAGTCTTCGGACCAACTTGTGAAAGGACCGCTGGTGTCAAAGCAGTGATGGATTAAATGATCCGATTTCCAGCGGCTCGTCCCGTCCTTCTTCTTTCTTTTTTTTAATTGGCACCCTCCTGATAAGTCGCTCCTCTTTGATATGACAGAAGATTTGTGGAGTTGCTTGGCAGTTGAGTTGGAGCAGCACTGCTGCGGTTGACTGTGTTAAAACTTGAATGTAGACAGAGGAGGGAGATGGGTTTATAAAGGACCCCCGGGCCACGTCACTGCGCGTCTGTGATCATAGTCTATTTGTTAATCCATTAGGGTAGCAGGAGTCGGGGTCGGTTTACTGGGAGGATGGGGCAGGGGATTGGTCAGACCCCCGACGCAACAGTTGTGGCATGCATCTTATTTTTAGGCGCTCCTATTTGGGCGTCTGGTGCCGGGAGCGACCGATTGTTGTAAATGTGTGTCATGAACCTCTGAGCTAAGAGAAGAAAGTGAAACATAGAGAGACGCCCTGGCCCACGCACTTTTTTCTTTTTTTTTTCTTATAGTCATTTTAGATTGAAATGGTCTTAAATGTAGGAATCCCCAGTTAAAATCGTCTGAGGCCTCAAAGAGCAGTATTAGTGACGTCAGCATGTGACGACACCGTTTTGGGTGTGTTTAATAGTTATCTGGCACCAAACAGCCAAATGCATTTGTGTGTAGAAAAGCAAAGCAAAGCTCCAGGAAAGTTATGTGATGATGTTTTACCATTGATTTTAAAATATACACTCATGTGAAAAGTTTTTTATTTTTATTTTATTATTTTTTCATTGTCTTTTTTTCTTCTGTGCATGATGCTTTTCTTTCTTTTTTAGCTACTTTTATTATGGTGATTGTGTTTGTTTTTTTTCATTTACTTTTTTTTCTTTTCTACTGTGCTTGATGCCTTTCGTTTTAGCCACTTTTATTATTGACTCACTTGTCTTTTAATTACTTTTATATTGACATACTTTTATATGTCAAGAAGAAGGATATACACTGTATATATGTATTATTGTTGTTATTATTATTATTATTGTTATTGCTACTATTATTCTTTTATATATCGGATACTCTTATATTGCAAGAAGGGGCCGGACTAGATAAGCATTTGCTTCTTCCTGTCCCTTCTTGAACAAAACTGGTTGTGCTTTATTATTGTTGTTGATGTATGGTGTTTTTTTTTTTTATTGTTTTGTTCAAGATGAATAAAGATCAAAAGGTTAAAACTCACTGTTTCCCTTTTTCTACATTTTTCTATGAAGACATAAGAGAAATCATTGTCACTAGTGGATATTACTATTTGGAAACAGCCCAAAAAAAACTCAACAAAACAAATCATGTGAGGAACACTAAGTTTCCCCTTGACTCTATGGCTTGTAGATCCACCTTTTAACAAAATAAGTTGAAACTGTAATTTCCTGAATTACTTCATTGCTTTCTGTCATCACCAGGAGGACATTTTTGTCCATTCCTCTAAAGTAATGGTTTCAGTTGGGTCCAGGTCTGGATTTGAAATCACCCATTACAAAACTTTGATTATTCCCTTTATCAGCCTATGTGCAGCGCTGCGTTGCTGGTGTTCTTTAAATTTTCCAATTTCAACCAAGTTTAATCAGTTGGACAGATGGCCTCACATTTCTGCCAAATGTGGTCAACGCATTGATTGCAGGGTGTCCAGGTTCTGTGATGGAAACAGCCCTAAATCACCTGGAAGCAATAAGGGGGACCGCTGTGATTTATTTTTCCTCTTTGGTTTAATTTTTGTTAAATTGAATATTGTATAGTGAGGGGTGATAAGGGAATAAATTGCTGTTCTTCCTAGGTTGTATTTTCTTAATGTTTAGACCCAATTCAATCATTTGTTTTTGAATTATGTCTTAATGCCTGATATATGAAATAACATAAAAATAACTTTTTCAAATTTGAAGTATAAATGAGGAGTGAATGAATAATGGAACCGTTGTGTGTCTGAGTGTCAAGAAAAGCATGATATGAATGTAATCCCTTATTATTTATAATTATTGAAATCCAAACGCTTCCAATTTTGTACTTAACAATTTCTGAATAATTATTTTTCCTCAAGTAAGGAGAAAATCCGAAGTGCTCAGGGAATTGTTCAGAAAAAATCTTGAAGGTGCTCTTTGGTGTTGGGGAAAAAAAACAATATCTAGTCAAAAAAGGGAGTCCAAGGCACTCTTCTTGTGGAAAAATATTAAAAAGCCTTTATTGAAACATGGCTAATACGTATAAAAACATGGGAGCAGAGACCCACGCGTTTCGGCTCAAGCCTTCTTCAGGGTACTGCTCAAACAGGAATTCCTAATGATATCCGTTGTGTGGGCGCTCTGAGTGTCAAGAAAAGCATGATATGAATGTAATCCCTTATTATTTATAATTATTGAAATCCCAACGCTTCCAATTTTGTACTTAACAATTTCCGAATAATTATTTTTCCTATTATGAATTCATTAGGTAAGTTGTTTTTTTTATTTAGTTGTTTTATTTTTTATAATTTTTTCGGTTTGTATATATTTTTTCTTTTCCTTTTTTTTGTTGTGAGGGTGACATGAAGGTCTAAGAAATCCATGTATCAAACATGGTACATCTGGCTTTATAGGGTTAAGTCACTTTTACATGACTGTAAACTAGTAATAGGTGTTTTTTCACCATCAAGAAGTAAATGATTGTCGTTCAATTCACAAAATTCAACTTTATGTGTTTAGTTTGAAATTAATTGAAATGAGAATCTATTTTGTGGAACTTACTGAGTAACAGAGTGTCATCTCCAAGTGTGACAGAATGACAGCGTGATAGCGTTCATCAGTGATGCAGCGGTGCATAAATACTCTGGGACAACGTATAAGGTCATTAAGAAATCATCTGGAGCAGTTAGTAAACACGCTTTGCTGCAGGTTCACTGGTGTCACGGTGTTGTGACTCAGCACTGACACCAGCCGCCGGCATCGGCCCCGGTGACGAGGTGCGGGTAAGAATAACTGTGACACATGCAGGAAGCATTCGCAGGAACCTCAGTGAGGTCACAGCAGGGGTCTCCGTGTTGGTGTCCCGCCATGTCACAAGATACTATTTTTTCTTTTTTTAAATGAAGCCACATATAAATATATTTTACTATAATTTCCATGGACAGCCTTTTGGACACTCAGTAGATGTCTAGACGACGTGTATTTATGGTGATTCTGTTTCTACATTGCGTACATTTACTACATTTACAGTAAGGACATGAAGCGTATTCTTTCAGTAACATTAAAACAACAGCTGTGCCATATGCGTCGACCAAGAGGTGCAAAATATGACAAAATCACAGGAACATTTCTGAAAACTCAACAGTACCCAGCTACCAGTTCGTCTTCAGGAATCATAGGCTTGCCTAGGATACGGAATCTTTACTTAATTGGGAATTAAAAGTTGCGTTCCGTATTGAACCAATACGGACATATATTATGCTTTTATTTATCGATGTCATAATATACAGGTGAAGGTCGGAACAGTTGAATATATTGGAAAACTTCATTCGTAGTAAATTCTACTAAAGGTGAAACAAATATATTATTTCCCACTACATTCAAAGTGAGATATTTCAAGCCTTTATTTGTTATAATTATGGTGATTATAGCTCACAGTTTATGAAAACCTCATATAAAAAATGTGAATGTTTTATGAAATCAATAAACCATTCAATCATCAAAATTGTAACAAATAAAGGTTTAACATATCTTGCTTTGCATGTAAGACTGTGAGACTATGTAATATTAGTTTCACCTTTTAAGTTGAATTATTGAAATAAATTAACTTTTACACCATATTCTAATTTTCCGACCTTCACCTTTAGGCTATATTTATATTTACCATAGGAGCAGAGGTATTTCAGTTGCTAGTATGGTTGGCTGTCTGTACAGTCGTGCAAGTTCAATGCAATGAAAGCACTTTAAACTTTAAATCAAAGCATTTTGTTTTTTCATATAAAATAAATACATTTCTATGCAGTTTAAAAGTTTTGGGGATGTCCCTTTTTTTTGGCGTCTGCGATGCTGAAATCGGGGCGTCCCTTATTTCTATTTCTGAAAGGTGGCAACTCTAAATCAGACACTCTGTCTATCTTTAAGATTGAGCTTAAAACCTTCCTTTTTGATAAAGCTTGTAGTTATGGATGGCTCAAGTGTCCTGAAACATGTTGCTAGCCTGCTGGGCGACCTCCCATGATGCACCTCTCCTTACACTTTACTCTAACTCTATTAATGGCATCATTATTGTTGATATTGTGTCTCGTCTTCCAAGGAGGGGGTTCCGGATCTGTTGTTGTTGCTGTTATCTCCTCTTTCCTGTCCTCTCAACCTCCAACCGGTCCAGGCAGATGCCCGGCCTTCATGAGTCTGGTTCTTTCTTCCTATTAAAGGGGAGGTTTTTTTCTTCCACAGTCACCAGATGCTTGCTCAGGACGAGGAAGTCTTGATCGTGAGAGCTTGCGGATGGACATGCAGTTGTGAAGTGTGTTTTCTTGACATGTGTTTAGTTTCTAAGCCTTTTTTTCCTTGTTTGTTTGTCTTGCTGATGTCTTCTTTTCAGTGTTGTAATGTCTTGATATTATGCACTTCACGGGCATTTCCAGTAATGTCTCAGTTTTGTCAAGGGGAAGTAAAGTCGGCAGCAATTTCATAATGTTTTTCATTCATATCAGTGCGTGACCTTTTGATAAATTAAAGATCCAGCACTACTATTTCTATTTTTAGTTACACACCATGTGTCTTTTTACAGTTATTATATTTGAGTTAAAATCGTCACATGAGCTCATTTACTTTGAAAATGAGGGGAGTCATTTCTGGTAACATTTTATATAGTAGCTAAAAATTGTCTTACTTCTTCCTGTCACTCACATTTGAGTTATGAAGCTCCTCTCCAGTTAGTGTTTGGTTTCACAGACACCGCCTCTACTTTGAACATTGGTCTTAAAACTTTACTTTTGTGTTATCGTTGGGGTGCCCTGGGTGGCCTGAACTGTCCCTTCAGCTATGACTTTAGCTCTTTCCTCACTAAGTTCCCATTTGTCTTTGTGTATGTATACACCATTATTAGTACATTACTACTGCAGTTAATATTTTCTATTTTGTGTCTCATACCCTCCAGTGGCGTCAATTCAGTCAAAGCTAAGGTATGGCAAGGTTACGAGTCACAGAACTTAACTAGAGTATCAATCAACATGTCCAGCAAATATTCATCACAGAAGTCTGATATGTAGCTTATCTGTGTGGTCAAGAAGATTGGAACTTTTTCAAATGCAGTCTCGCTCACTGCAAAAACTCAAAATCTTACCAGGAATATTTGTCTTATTTCTAGTTAAAATGTCTCATTTTTCAAATCTGTCAAAAAATCTCATTACACTTAAAACAAGAGTCATCACCAGAAAAATAACTTGTTATTGGACCATTTTCACCTGTTTCAAGTAAATTTTCACTTGAAATAAGTAGAAAAATCTGCCAGTGGGACAAGATTTATCTTCTCATTACAAGCAAAAAAATCTTGTTCGACTGGCAGATTTTTCTACTTATTTCAAGTGAAAATCTACTTGAAACAGGTGAAAATGGTTGTTTTTGAGTCTTGTCTTAAATGTAATGAGATTTTTTTTGACCAAAAACTAGATATTATAACTAGAAATAAGACAAATATTCTTGTTAAGATTTTGAGTTTTTGCAGTGTATAATAACTAGTGAAATGGATCATGTTGTTCTGATTTGCATTTGTAGTTATTCTAAATGTATTAAGTAATAGAATAATCAATACAAATAGACACAGAGTAATTCCATAAACTTATTTAAAAAACAAACATTTACATTTTCCCTTGAACCCAAAGTTTGGCGGCTGCCATACCTTGCCATACCCAATTGACGCCCCTGATACCCTCACATCCCTGGACTAATCTGTTTGTTGGTCTTGATTTTCTGTCATCTCAGACCCCGACCCGATCGAGGCAGACAGACACCCTCCCCAAGTCTTTTTGTTGTTGTTTTTTTCTTTAGCCCTGTTAATTAAGTTTTTCCCTCTCCACTGTCACCTCCTGCTTGCTCAGGATGAGGGATTGCACCAATGTGACAATTTGATGCAATCTGTTGGGTCAATGCTGCCATTTTTCTGAATTGGTACGATGTGAACTTTGAATCTAAATGAATTGGCCTGAGTTGGATTGTCATTATTTGCGTGATTTTAGATGTGTTTCCTGTGTTAACTGCCTTATTGTGACTTTTCTTGTCATCTGATGAAGTGATTTTATCTCAACTAAATAGATGTGTGGAAAAAAAAAACGGTGTGGACACTGTTCTCATGGTTGCTCTCACAGTCAGTTTCTCACCTCCATCCTTAATTAGCTCTTCCCCTTTCTGTCTGACAATTGAATATATTAAACATTTAAGAAGGGATTTGGGCTGATTTGCTGGACAGATAGTCCAGAGGCAGAGAGCTGTTTGGGTTTAAATTTGCTCATGATGTGGTGCTGACATGTCGTCCATTAAGACCGGCTTCATTTTCACTATAACTCTGTGACCGAATGATGCAGCAACCTGATTCACAAGCTGGAGGGAGTAGCTTCCAGACTTGTGTAAACTAATTTACTGTAAACCTAAGGTGCCAGTAGGCTGCACATCCTGGATACTCTTAGGTAGTGAGCTGCATCTGAGCCCAGAAAACCCTGAGTTATGGCAGTGGAGTAATGAGCACAGTTTATGCTCCTCCTCAGCTTCGTTGACACATCCGCTTATGCCATCTGAGAAGAAGCCCCGTCTGGAGTGAGTGGAGGTTATTAATACCCACACAACCCTGGTAACGTGACGCCGGCAGCGTCGGTTCTTCCTCAGGTCTAGTGAATTCATTCATGAATGGGACGTCCAGAGACTTCCAGCCTCGTGACGGTAATAGTGGGTGAGGACGGCAACCAGGGAAAGAAAGCTCTCAGACCACCACATGCCTTGGATATATTTATTTTTTCAAGTCATTTACAGTGCAAAATAGACCTCCATGTAACAAAATAGCCACAACTATACTGAAAACAACAATGCTATTCATATGTAAAAGCAGCAAACTTAAGAAACACTGTGCAATAGAGAAGCTTCTGAAACCACTCATGGTAATATTCATGACATAAGCGCAGAAATGAAGACAAACGATGCCCCGTATTATGTACGATTGTAGTTGAAAAGAACTGTTTCTTTTGGAGGTTTATCGAGCTGTGACATGTGCAGTCCAAGGGCACGTTGTTGTGCAGAAGTGAGAGCGGCGCTTTGACCGAGGTTCTGTTTGATGACCAACGTTTCAGAAAGGTTAAGCACATTTCTGAAGCTCGGCTGGACTGTGCTTCCCGGAGACGACGTGGTCGGCTGCGATCTACAGTAAATGCATGCGGTGACTACACCAGCTTTGAACACAGAGATACTGAAAGTGGTTGGAAACGCGAGCGACTCTTTTGAATAACGTCATAAATAAACATTTCATCGCGTAGAATCTGGCTATCAAATATACGATGCTCTTTCAAAATAGAATAAACTTTCTACAAAGCTAGTACAAATGGATTTAAGAAATACCTCTCCCATGGTACTATATGTCACATCTATTTACATGGAATACAAAGTAACAGAATCCACATAACCAACATAAATTATATATTGTGCTTCTATGTTTTCTAGCATGCTTTTTCAGTTCTAAAAGATTGTCACGAAAAAAAAAAAAACATTTCACCAATGTAAATAGATTCCTTCAATACACAAATAAGATTTTGGTAGTGATGCTTAGACTAACTCTTTGTGGTGAATCCTATTTACACATTTTGGATCCTCAGCGACATCCAACCATGTTCATGTATTATAGATCTGTGGTTTAATTGATCCGTTACCGAAAACACTTGATATTTATCGGACCTGCAGTAAACTGAGTCTTCGTTTTCAAACTTAGTACCTTTTTTTTTCTTATTATTTAAAAAAGAAAAAGCTGCAGTAACTTTTGGAAAAAACCAAAAGCAGTGAAATCCTGATGGAGAGAAAGAGACACGGAGCTGAAATGTGGGAAGATAACAGAACAGCAAAGCTGGATCGCGGCCCGATTTCCTCTCCAAAGTTGTTAAAATATCTTTACAGGAACACAGCGAGTCTGAAGCCACTTGTCAATGAAACAGCTCTGTGGGGCTGTGAGATTTGAAGCTGAGCAGTGAGTGGGAGAGTCAGACTGCTCTGACCTTCTGGCATGTTGAAGATGAAGATCAGCCAACTTCACCTTCCATAGGTGACATGCCTTTTAGAAAAACTACACACTTAGCCTGGACTGGCACATATCTAAGTTAGCCTTACCTGTATGTCTTTTTATTGCACATTATTGACGTTTTTACGAAGAAAAATATCGACATCTAAAGGAAGTGAAGGAGGAGACTGGCAGGATAACATCCTCGTGTGACTGCTTGTGAATGTAGACATTTATGCGAAGTAAATGATAGTTTACAGCTCATTTTGTTAATGTTTCATGGTATGAACGTTCAGCAAGAGTAACTGTCATTACTATCGGCAACACTGACAAGCAATAATACAACAAACATTCTAAATAAATAATGGGTAAATAAAATAAAACCCGTTTAGTGCGCATTAACGAACAAGAACTTCATTTTGTCACATTGTTTTAAAAGAGAAAAATAAAGACCACATTCACGGACACAAAGGAGGAATGACGGCACTAGCTGTACTTCTTTCGGTCCTCGTGTGGACTCCCTGCAGGTCAGCTCGTCGTCAGCGATGCGTTCAAACCTCCAGCGAGACCGAGCGCATCATTCTCAGTCTGCCTGTGCTGAAGTACCGTCTTGTTGGAGATGGAGCTTCTCTTATGTTTTCTACTAAACCGTTGTCAGTTGAATCCTATTTTAATCATTCCAGTTTCGACTGTGGATGTGGCAGGGGAGAACCGAGGCTGGTCTGAAGCAGACGTCCGTCCTCGTGCAGCTGTTACCCATCCGGTCAACATCGGACGAGAGCTCTCAACAAGCCAGCCATCGCTAGTAGCACTGCTGTGGCTGCGGTGAGAGTCACAACGGAGTTCCAACCTACCTCACTCCCCTGAGGGAAGACATGGAAAGAGCGGCGTTAAGTGTCTGCAGAGGCTCTCCGTCACCCATGGATGGAGAACATGGATGAAGGCCTTTTCAAGAACAGTGTCACATTTTAGGAAACATGAATATCGCTTTCTTACACACTCTCTAATCAACACGTAAGAACGTGTTTGATTTGTTTTATTTATTTGCTGTTATTTTTATTTCTAGAAGTTATTTCTAGAAGTTATGCTCGGTATGTGTCTCCACTGGTTGTGGTGAGGACCTAAGGCCCCCCTCACCAATACCACAAATTATTGTTTTGCTTTTCTGTTTGTGTACAAATTGAACAAAGAAGTTCAAGTTAGTTTATTTAGGAAGTTAAGATGTGCTTAGATTGGACTATCTCTCAGAAAGGATTGTCCCTCCTTGAAAAAGGAGTGTTGAGATGTTATATTTTCTTCAGCGCACCCTGTCACATTTTTGTGATATTTGAAAGGTCTGCAATGATACACAGCTTAACCCGTCCCTCAGAAAACCATCCATTTTCAGGCTTTTGCTTCTGAAGCTAGGGTATCTACATTATCTGGAGACGTGTTAAAGCCACTCTATGTAGCAAAACCACTTCTGGCCATTTGGGGGCTCAAACATCTGTTGTTGTGACAAAAGAGCCACTGACAGTACTTTGTTAATAAGTGGGCAGCAGAGGTGTCAAGTAACAAAGTACAAATACTTCGTTACCTTACTTAAGTAGAAATTTTGGTTATCTATACTTCACTGGAGTAATTATTTTTCAGACGACTTTTTACTTTTACTCCTTACATTTTCACACAATTATCTGTACTTTTTACTCCTTACATTTTAAAAACAGCCTTGTTACTCTATTTCATTTCGGCCTTTAAAAAAAAAACTATCCAGTTAAATTGCTCCATCCGGATAGAGTGAATTAGGTTGTGGTTGTGGCACAGATGTTCTTGTCCAGTTTTGTTCTTACATCCGTTGCCCTCAGATTCCTGCAACTAAACTTGGATGTACATTCCAATAAAGGTTAGGATAAATGATAACATGCCTCTGAAGTTTGACTTTTTGCACCATTACAAAACTTATAGGCAACTAGTCATCATATCTGCTGCTCTCTGAAACACATGTTAATGCTCAATAGTACACATATATGGTTCTTTAATATATTTGCATTATACTAAAATGCATTCATTTTCAATGCTTTTGTCCTTAATGGCTTTTTCCCCCTTTACATTACTTTTACTTTTATACTTTAAGTAGTTTTGAAACCAGTACTTTTATACTTTTACTTGAGTAGAAAACTTGAGTTGATACTTCAACTTCTACAGGAGTATTTTTAAACTCTAGTATCTATACTTCTACCTGAGTAATGAATGTGAATACTTTTGACACCTCTGGTGGGCGGGGCATGTCTTTTAATATCCATAGACTGTAAAACCTTGGACGAAGCATTAGGAAACGGGACCCATTGGTTTCTGGAGAGTGGTTTTGAAGGGGGACCGCCATGTTGCTGACAGGAACACATCCAAGGTATGTTAATCAACATTAGCTTTGGCTACCTGCGCACCCCCCCCCCCAAATCCTTTTTTCCAGAACTTCCAGCAGACGTTTACAGGAAAGTAAAACCATTTAACATGTTCTCAGTGGTGAAATCAAAAGTTACTGTCTGGTTTAGCCAAGCTGTGCTCATAAACGGGTGGTTGCTTTGCTAAGCGATTGAGACCAAAATGTTTTTTTGAACCAAGCTGTAAATATGTTAATTTCTGTTCTAAAGTTGGGTATTTCAACATTGACTCACTTTTGGAGCCAGCTTCTAGCGGCCAGTCAGGCAACTGAAACAAATCTTAGTTCGCCTCAACCCGGAAATTAGAGGATTGGCGCTTGGTAACAACACTTTGTCCAACACTTGTTGCGTTTTACACCGGGGGCTGACACATTGTGACCTGATGCCCCCATGTTGTCAGAAGTGGTATTTCTACAAAGAGTGGCTTTAATGCCATAACATTTTAATATGACTCTTTTTAGAGTGACTTTAGAATTAAGGTTGCAGAACTCTAGGATTTTGTTTACGTTAGAAACTTCAGGAATTAATAGGAATAAAATGTTCAAAATTTTCAAAATTGCAGCTTAGCTTATAACGAGGAACTTAAAAGTAGCTGAAACATCATCGTCCAACGTAATCTTGGTTACAACTGTAAGATTTAAAGCAAATTCAGTTGAATTTCTGTCTTTTACATTACTCACTCATATGAACTGATCATTTGTAGAATCCCACCAGGAACTATTGAAGCTGCATTATTTCAGCTAGAGGACTGCATCAAGTCAAGAAAGTTTTAGTGACATTATTAGGGTAAATATATCCCTATGTTGTAGCTTAAATAACAAATAAAAATGAGTTACAGCTAGCCAACAAACCAGACACGCTAAATATGAGCTAGCCCACAGCATTTATCTGAAAAGAGAAGCTAGTCAGGTGTAATGCTAGCCAGCTCCTGGCTGTTTGACTTCATCTCGCCAGTTTTTTCTGTTATCACACATAAACGTTGGTTATAGTCTCATTTGGCATGCAATTTGGGGAATTTATCTATTAATTTAACCTATTTCTATTGATTTTATCCAGTAAGTAACATTAACCCGTCCAGAACATTCCTGTTGTTTAGCTAATGTTATATCTGTACATGGATTGCATTAGTGATTTTTAAAAGCTTTTTTCTAATCTTATTTTGACAGAACTATGTCATCTGTATAGTATTTGATTTAAAAATTGGAATATTCCCAAATTTTAAGTTTGGGTCGGAGATGTTGGAAAAACAGTAAGAGTCGGTTTTGAATACGAAAAAACATCTTCAAATCTTTCTAGGCAGCCAAAGGGATATGTCTTAAAATACAAGAAGATTAATGGTTTAATTTGACATAGTGGCAAGCAGATTTTTACTGCAACAACAAAATTTCCATTTGGAAGTTCATCAAGTTGAGTGGAATCAAACCTACCGTAATTTAATTTTACTGAATTTCATTTGCATGTTTACTCTCTGGCGCTACGTACAGTATAGTTCAAATCTGAACCAATAATGATACTGGGGCACTTTTTAATTCAGCGGGGTAACTCAATGGTATCTTTTTTAATGCTTTAATTTCTTAAAAATCACAAAAATTAAATTTCAGTTGTAAATTTGAAACTTCTAAGTTTAAACATCGTTTTGCTGGTTTAATGGTGGTAGTAAATAGTAAAAGAACACAAATGTGATGACTGACTATGTATTTAACTAAAGAATAAACTAAGAATAGAAGAGAACAATATTTGAGTACACAGAATTGAGTGTGTATGAGATTCAGTTTGAGTATACCATTTAGTCCCTCCTTCTAAAACTAAACTTTTGGCATGATTTCAAAACAATGTAGACACAAGTTGAATGTTTAAATTTCCCACGTGCCTCGCAGTAAAGGAGCTTTTCAACGAAGACGAGGAGTCCTGCAGCATCATACTGGATCAGAAAAACTGTTTTCTTTATACTAAAAACTGACAAGCGTTCTAGTAGACCCAAATAAAAGGATGAACCATTTTAATCTTCATAATATTGGCTTTTTAACACAAATAAAAGACAGTAAAGTAATATAAATCTTGGCAAGAAAAGCGACGAAGCATGTTTCCCAGAATGGTGAAGTAATTACGCTTCCTGAGTACAGCTAAAGGGAAAATGATATTATTATCATCATCATTATTATTATATATATGCCAAACTGCCTACCCGTCTCATCATGCTGACCTTATAGAAATACTTTAACATAGTCTATATCATAAAATTATATCATTAGTGCTTTTATTGTTCAGTGGATGTTTCCAAGTATTGATTGGTATTTCTTCAGTTTAGTCTTTGCTTTAGTATCTCAATCAAACCTGACCAAAAAGACTCACAATAAATGATAATAATAATAAAGACCTAGTTCACCAAAAGAACAAAGTGCCACATTTAATTGATTGGGGTCTCATTCAGTCATGCAGACTGTTTTATTCAACCTGTGTGAAGCAGTAAAGCACTTTGGCAGTGGTGGACAAAAGATTTGATTTTTTTTCAAAAACACGATTTTCCACAAAGTGCTGCAATCATACTTATAACAGCATGTTATTTTTTTATGCCTAATAATTGTGTGTTATTCATTCCAGTTTTTGATGACGTTTATTCTCTGAGAACAATAACTTTCTTTTTAGAAATTGAAATAATTCCAGCATGTATATATTTATTAAGGAAATTTCCCAAAAGTGGGATGAATAAGTCTTGTCTTATCGTATCGGATCTCATCTCATCTCATCTGCAAAATTGGTCCAAACTGGGTTTGTCCACAGGTTCTGTGGTGGTCCTACTTGTGTTTGAGTTCATTTCAAGTAATATATGGGACCCACACGTTTTTTTTGTGTTTTTTTTTAAGTTTATGCTCATTTAGAACAGTTGTGTCCTGATGAGCCCGGTATATTTACACCACGTCGGGTTCATATTTGAGGCCCCTTACACTGAACACTGAACACTTTTTAGACCAACAGTGGTGGACAAAAGATTTGATTTTTTTCAAAAACACGATTTTCCACAAAGTGCTGCAATCATACTTATAACAGCATGTTGTTTTTTTATGCCTTATACTTGTGTGTTATTCATTCCAGTTTTTGATGACGTTTATTCTCTGAGAACAATAACTTTCTTTTTAGAAATTGAAATCATTCCAGCATGTATATATTTATTAAGGAAATTTCCCAAAAGTGGGATGAATAAGTCTCATCTCATCTCATCTCATCTCATTTCATCTCGTCTGCAAAATTGGTCCAAACTGGGTTTGTCCACAGGTTCTGTGGGGGTCCTCCTTGTGTTTGAGTTAATTTCAAGTAATATATGGGACCCACACGTTTTTTTGTGTTTTTTTTTTAGTTTATGCTCATTTAGTACAGTTGTGTCCTGATTTGCCCGGTATATTTAAACCACGTCGGGTTCATATTTTTTGGCCCCTAACACTGGAACTAGGAAATCTGCCCATTTCAAGTTTAAAGCCACACTGAACCCAAGTAGCCTATGTTTAATCCGGATGGGACCCACATGGATTTGCTGGATGGGATATTGCTAAAAACCTCTCACTGAAAGGGTACTGAAGAATTTGTCAAGAAAGTCTTGGATTTCTCTAACAATCATCTTACATCCTAGAATGTAACACCAGTAGACTCAAATATCGAAAATGTACATGTCTTTCTTTGTACTTTTGGTGAACTAATCCATTTCGTGTGTTAAAGCCATTATGCATCAGACAGAAATAAGCTCCTCCCATACCTTGCTCTCTGGGACGCCAGCTCCGACAACCAGCACCAGACCACAGCCACAATTACAATCATTCCTATGAAGGGGATGGAGAGAACAGGGTGCTCAGACGGATGGATGAATCTCTGAGGAGGGAACAAAAACAAACACAAGGACCGTGGAAATGAGGGGGACGAATGAATGGATGGACAAAAGTAGCCAAATCAAAAAATCCCACACAGATAAGGAGCAGCATGACAGCGTGACAAACAGACCCACACCACAAAAACCAATAAATTAAAAGTGGGATATGGCTGTGATTTGTAGGGGAAGGATGGCGATGGGCTGATTTATATTTCCTATTAAACAAACAGTCCGTAACTTTATGGTGACATAAGCATCAACTCAACGGGAGTATGCGTGCGCAGGATCGTGAGACATTTATTGTCAGCGTGTGATGGTGTGGTGCCAGAAAAGAGAAGGAAGACAGACAGGCATGTGGGGCTGTTTAAGTCTCTCTCTATCCTCATTATGCTGTTTTAATGACAAAGTTTATAGGCCTGCAGGCTGAGAGGTCATGGACATTCAGAGAACAAGGACAGTGTCAGAGACAGGCACGGGCAGACAGTTTGACACAACGCAGACACATCTCACC
Source organism: Cololabis saira (assembly GCF_033807715.1). Lineage (NCBI taxonomy): Eukaryota > Metazoa > Chordata > Actinopteri > Beloniformes > Belonidae > Cololabis > Cololabis saira. The sequence continues at coordinate 14,342,110 of NC_084591.1, forward strand.
ATGGCTGTTGTAGACAAAACACAGAGTTTCTTTTAGCCAAACCTTTCCCCAGATGCCACCGTTTTTTAATAGGTTTTCTTTTCGGGTTTCAAAAGGACATATTTTAGTTTTTCAGGTTCTCTTGTGTACTTGTTTTGAAACTCTTTTAAAGTCAACTATGTTCAACTATGTTCCGGTCATGACAATTCATCAAATTAGGGTTTGTTGAGTCTCAAAGAATGACACTTGGACTTTATACACAGATCGTGCAGGATTTTATAGATTTTCTTTTTAAGTAGCGATACGAGAAAAAACCGCTACGGTGCAAAGCTCCCTACTAAAAACCTCAGAGGCCGGCATTTATAACCAATAACCTTTACCCCCCCCTTATTTATTTTACAGAATAGATTTGTGTTTTTGTCCAGCAACAGTATCTCAGCATCGAGGTCAGGACACAGACACAGTGGAGGGGAGGGGGTGTGTTCCCCAGCCCAAAGCACTGATATGGGCTGACACGTCAGTTCATATCAAAACATCTATCAGCACAGTATGAGACACATAGAAAAGTGGGCTCGACATACACAGGATACGACAATGTGTAATGTGAGGTTTGTTCATGTGTTAGAGACACTTCTTTAAATCATGGCGAGGCAACAAAACCCGGATTTCAGCATGCAGCTACGAGTACAGGCCTAAACTTTAACGTCCTCAATGACCGATCAATATTCCTTCAGAGCCGTGGAGACATTTGAAGGAGAGATGTTTATGAAATTGTCTCCCCAGTCAACATAATTTAATAAATAGTCTTTGACGTCATTTGCTCATCAAGTCCGCTTCTCCCCTGCCGTTAAAACTTCATGCAAGACACTTTGGCGGTACGTTGTAAGAATTTGGGTGGGGATCAAGATGGAAAGGGCTGGAAAGTTCACTCTGATCTGGGTCTGTGGGGTAAAGGTACCCTGCACATCTACACAGACCACAAATTGACGGGAGTCAGTGTGACTTTTTACCGCCAATCAATAGCAGCTTTCTTTCATAGTACGTCCCCTTTAAAGGAGCATGAGGCAGGATTGAGGCAGGATTTATGAAAAAAATTCGTATATGTTTTAAGTTTTCTAGTAATAATGTCAGATGAAGCGTTCAAAACCAAAACGAATGAGCCCTCTAGTGTATCTCTCTGTTGCCTTGAACAGGTTGTGTGCTGCAAAATATGCTGCAATTCCGGACCGGAATTTCCCGCGCTGTCCTGCGGATGTGACGTCAAATGACCCTGCATGCGCGTTCTCAGCGGCATTGGATATGCGTTTGAGTCATGGAGGCAGCTTCAACTTGAATTGGGACTGAAAACAGATGCTGACATGGCTCATTTCCTACTGACCAGGTAAGATAACATTGTAAGTCATATTTAGAGCTTGATTTGAACGGCGCTCCCGTGCCGGCTTCACTGTTGGCTGCAGGAACCCCGACGGTCGCCGTGGCGCTAATGAGTCTCATTTCTTATTCTTGCCTCATGCTCCTTTAAAGGAGCCTCATGCTCCTTTAAAGGAGCATGAGGCTCCTTTTAAGAAATGAGACTCTGTAGCGCCACCCTTCACCACGACGGCCGCCGGGGGTACTACAGCCAACAGCGAATCCGGCATGGGAGAACAGGGAGAACGCACATGCAGCATCATTTGACGTCACATCCGCAGGACAGCGCGGGAAATTCCGGGCACAATTGCAGCACATTTTGCAGCACACAGCCTGTTCAAGGCAACGGAGAGATACGCTAGAGGGCTCATTCGTTTTGGTTTTGAACGCTTCATCTGACATTATTACTAGAAAACTTAAAAAATATATGCATTTTTTTTCATAAATCCTGCCTCAATCCTGCCTCATGCTCCTTTAAATCCGAATTGATAATCCAGCAGAACCACCTTTTTGGTATTTGTCCCGTCATGACCGTGTGCCTCTGCGCCCTCACCTGAGCCCCCCCCGACAGCTTCTCCAGCTCTGCCTTGCAGCGCTGCAGCTCCTCCTCCAGCTCCGCCCTCTCCCTCTGACTGCTGTCGTACAGCACCTGCAGCTCCTGCAGCTCCATCTTCAGACCGTCACACTGGTAGGGGACACATCACCAGATCAAACGCCAGTCTCAAATTATTTAGATCCGACTTATGTTGCAACCGAACCAGCTTCATGTCACGCAGCACCTGCTGCAGCGCCATACCTCTCTTTGAACCTGCGAGGCCTTCTCCTCGGCCTGCTTCAGCTGGTCCCTCAGAGAGAAGATTTCCCCGACGCCTCCATTCCAGCCGGTCGGTGTCGCAGGCTTCCCGTCGAATGAGATGTTCTTCTGGATGGAGGCATCCACCAGGCGGCAGTTCTGAGACTGGGCCATGGTCATGTAACTCTCCGTCATGACCTCGTCGGGGCCGGTCTGCATGTCCTTCTCCTCCGGACCCTCGGCTGTGTCTTCCTCTTTCAGTGACAGGTAGACACTGGAGCTGTGAGACATGGGGGGAGAAATGCTGAACGAGGGACGTATGAGGTTCTCTGATTACCGTATTTTCTGGACTATAAGCCGCACCTGTATATAAGCCGCATCCGCTATATTTTAAAAAAAATAATGAAAAAAAGATAGACAAGCCGCACCTGTATATAAGCCGCATCCGCTCTATTTAAAAAAAAGATATGCAAGCCGCAGATATTTATGTTGTGTTAGATTAGATATTTACTACATGTACTGAAGGATTTTGAACTGTAATGATGTACATGTTTGTTATGAAAAAAGTAGCGGCTTATAGTCCAGAAAATACGGTAATTTCATTTTTCAATTAACATCCATATGAACATCTCAGACCTTTTCAAAGAGAAAATCTTGAAATATTTTTGGGTTTTATCATCTGCAAAGGACTAAAATGGAAATTGAAGGATTGAAGGCAGATTGAAGGATAAGATGCAAGAGAGAGAATTATGGAATTATGCAGGATTATTTACTGATCTTTTTGTCCTTGTTTTAATCGGGACTATTCAATATTTATTTTTCCTTTTTTCTTTTCTTACTGGTTCTTTGTTGTTACATATATTTTTTTTTGTGTGTTTTGTGTTTGCTTCTTTTTTGGGTGGAAATGCTAGAAAGCATTTGTTGTAGAAAGTGTAAATAATAATAATGTGAAGGTTAAAGGGTATGCATTTATAAGCTCAGAGCTTCAGCCTATTCCTTTTCGATCTAAATGATTACACGATATGCTATGAATGAGTGTACCATATTGAGCACATGATCGAAATAAAAAAAAAAAAAATGTAAACATAAGAATCCCTGCATATTTCGGATTTTTGCGTTTGGCACTGTATAAAATGTTATAAAACAGTTTAAAATGCTAATTTCATGGAAATTGTGTCAAGACTGATCTCAAAATTAATTGGGAATTCCAATAAGCTAGTCACAAAATGGTTTCAGCGTTTGCAGATGATCCGTCGTAGGGTTTTACAAATTTGCTGCGGCGATTAAACAGGTGGCCGTTTTTTTTTTTTTTTACATGACATATGGCTGGGGAAGGGGGGTGGGGGGTGTCGCAGTCTCCAAGAGGGTATCCCCTCCAGCTGATCCCCTGAGCAGAGCTCGTGAGTGAGCAGCTATTGACCTCTCACCATGTCCTCTGTCTCTGCAGCAGCTGCAGCCTCTCAGATAGACGCCTGTTGTCCTCCTTCAGGGCCTGGCACTCCTCCCTCAGCATACGGCACTCCTCCTTCAGCAGATCCACGTCACCTGACGGAGGAGGAGAGGTCACAGATGAAGATATTAAAGAGCCCACACTTTGCCCATTTGCAAAAAGTACAGTATGACTGTACCTGAGGACTTGACTAGAGCAGCTTCACCTGCTTTAATACTAAAAAAACAACACATAGCTGCAGGATCTTTAGTCACCTCCGGTCTGAGACATCGAGTTTTAGCTCCTGCCTCTTTAAGTTAAAAGCGACAACCCCCCAAAAAAGGCCACATCTTCTCTGATTGGTGTGCCAAACTAGCCACGAGGCAGATATGCTGATATGTCCAGGATGATTTAAATATATAGTCACATTTATCTTAAATGTTAAGGGTGCAATAAATCATGCTCATGAGCAGGTTACATGATTGTCGAAGACAAATTCATCACTTGAGCCCAGAATTAAGCAGCCGAGGAGCATAAACCAGCCGCGTGCGAGACGGATCCTCCTCCGCACTCCTCCGGTCATGATGGATGCGATCACATTCGTATGGATGTCCACCCTGACTTTGATGGAACGATAACATCACAACGTGCCCCGAGTTGTGGCACCTTTTTTTAAGGAAAAAAAAATGACAAGTCAGTTTTATTCAAGTGACAGGACATCAACTTCGAGAGCAGAGTAAACGAGAAGAAGCAAATGTCCTCTAGTGGTGGAGAAGCAAAAAGTCTTTGCATGTGACTGTTTTTTTTGCTGAAGGGTTGCTTTACTCCACAATCACAAGTGATGAATTTGTCTGCAGGAATACTTGCTCATGACATTTGACATGAATCTGAAGCCACGTAGATGGGCAAGGGAAGAAAAGCCCGGACTACAAATGAATCGTTTCAGGCAATCGAGGAGCAGTAACTTCTGTGGGAGAGAATAAATCACTTTGGTGTGGCTTTTAGCCTTGGCAACTCGACAGGCCTCTGCTATAAAACACAAGAAAATGGGACAACCTGAAAATCGTTAGATGCCCTCCTTATATTGGATGCAGATCGGCTGAGCCCGCCTTTCCTTTCACAGTGTGTGAATAAAGCATTGTAGGAGCACATATATAAAGATTTGTTCACTTTTTCTGTAATTCAATTATTTTGCAGGCTCCACACTTGTCTGTCTGTTAAATATGAAGCTACAACCAGAATCGAAACGGGAATTGGTGAAAGTAGTTGTGAAAACAACACTGCTACAACATGAAACTTTTCTGTTTTTATGAATGAGAAGTCTGAGTTTGATTATTCCTACATTGAAGTGCGTTTTGGGACTGGTTTTCATGGAGCTCAGCAGTCAAACACAGTCCCCGCCCTCAGTCCCACCCGAAGCTCGGCTGCAGAGCCCAGCAGTGATATCATGTGTTGGAAGTGTGTGTCCCTCGCTGTCATGAGCTCATGTTCCTGGTATCCTAAAGACACTCTCACACACACACCACTCCCTTTGCAATACTCACCAGTCACATTCGTAATATTTGCTGAAACCTCGATCTGATTGATGCTTTTGACCGCAAGGCGCTAACATGCAGTAAGAACTTAAGACCATCCATGACCCCGCGGTTTGTTTTGTTTTCATATAAGCTGCAACGACTGGTCACATGGTATCTGTGTGAGATGTGGGCTGGGTGGTGTAAGTCAGTAAAAGCAGGGACAGGAGGTCCAAGTTTGGCCGTGTGACTCAGTGAGAGATGTTGACAAGGTGTGCCGATGCAGCGTTTCTGATCAAAATAGCATCTCCTTTGAACTTTGCTGTTTCTTTTATCTGATTGTTTCATGGATGAAACAATCAGCGGTCCTCCTTTCTCCCTCCTCACCCTCTCTCTCCTTTCTCAATTTTGGGGCCATTATTATTCTCCATTTATATGCTGCCCCTGGGTCGAGTCATCAAGAAACACAACATACAGTACCATTATTATGCCGACGACACTCAGTTACAGTATATATTCCAGTAAGAGCCACCGATCAGAGCAGTCTCACCCAACTCACCGCCTGTCTTTCTGACATCAATTCCTGGACATCCCAAAACGTTCTCAAATTAAACGATGATTTTTGTTTTGTTTTTGTTTTTTGATATAAGGATTGTGTTTCATATAGTATTTAAGTTAAGTCTGATAACGCTTGAATGTATTTTGTCAAGACAATAAATGAGGAGGGTGGGTGAGGGCGGGGAGATCAGTTGCAGTCATTGGGTGGGGAGGGGTGGGGGGGTGGATTTCAGTGCACATTATAATTGCTGAGCATCCTCTTTTGATAAATGTTATACTGTTACAAGTATATGTTTGAAATGTTGATGCTCTTCTTGAATATGGTTTGACATTTTTAATTTTTTTTTTTCATTGTTATCCTACCTGACATGGGCTAAAATTACTTTGAAAATCAATAAAAAGTTGGTCATAAAAAAAAAAATTAAACGATGATAAAACAGAAATTATTTTATTTGCCACTCCCAAGTCCTCCAGCCAGATAGCTGCCAATCTCGGAACCCTACCACACCACATCAAACCAACTGCTAGGAATTTGGGTGTTTTATTTGACTCTGGCCTTTGTTTTAATGAACAAATTAAGAAAGCTGTCCAATCGTGTTTTTACCAGCTGAAGTTGATTTCAAATCAAATCTTTTTTATCTCCTGATAAGTTTTTTTGGGTTTTTTTTTTCCTATTTTATTTTAATTATCCCCGATTTTTTCTCATTTTTTACTACCCCGTGCTCCTACCTAAGTGACAGTCCTGGGCATTGCTCCCTCTACCAACCCCGGGAGGGCCCTGGTCTTCTTAACCTGAGGAGTGAGCAGGCCGCATCTTTTCACCAGACAGGGTGGGGTTTCTCTGGCCGGACGTAGCGCGTGGAAGGATCACGTTATTCCGGCCAGATCCTCCCCACCCCGTCTGGTGCCCCGGTTGGCCAGAGGGGGCATGTATAGCCCAGGACTGTGTGCATGTTTTTGTGAGGGTAGCTCACATTAGCTACCCAAGGGAACACGAGGAGAACATGCAAACTCCACGCAGAAAGATCCTTTCACCAACCCCAATCATCGTCCCACCGCCTTCAGTTGGTACAAAACGCCGCTGCTCATCTGATCACTGCCTCAAGAAAATGTGAACATATCACTCCAATTCTGTCGTCCCTTCACTGGTTTCCTGTTCAATATCACATTGATTTTAAAATTCTATTACTGACTTTTAAGGCCCTAAATAACCAAGCCACTAGTTATTATTAAGAACTTTTAACCCTCTACCTGCCAGGGCCTCCCTCAGATCAGCCAGTAGTTCTGATCATTTCCAGGGCCCGGCTTGTGACCAAAGGTGATGGAGCTTTTGCAGTCTGGGCCCCCAAACTTTGGAACTATTTACCTGCTGAGATCAGGTCAGCTAAATCCCCCACTGCTTTTAAATCTTTACTAAAAACATTCCTTTTTAGAAAAGCTTTTATTGTGGTGTGAATATTGTTATTAATTTTAGACTTGATATTGCAGTCTTATGTTCTTATCCACTATGCACTGTATTTTTTATCTTGATGTATTTTATTGTTCTTGGGAAGCACTTTGTAACTTTGTTAAGTTTATTATTATTATTTCTCCCTCCTCACCCTCTCTCCGTTCGGCCTCCCTCCGCTGGCTCTTCATGCTGATCTCGGCCCTCAGCGTGGTGATCTCCAGCTCGTACTCCTGCGTCTCCTCGCTGAGACGCTGCAGCTCGGCCCGCCGGCGACACAGCTCCTCCTGCAGCGAGGCGATGTCGTTCTCCCGCTCCGCCGCCGCCTCCTCGGCCGCCTGCTGCAGCAGCAGCACCTCCTCCTGGGCCACGCGCAGCTCCTCCTGGGCCTCGGCCAGCTCGCTCTCCTTCTCCTCCTCCAGGCTGTCCATCTCCTCCTGCACGGAGCGCAGCTGGGCTGCAGTGGCGAGAGGAGGACAAGTTGAGGATGAGGCCGCTGCACGAACCTGACTGAGGTCTCACCTGAGGTTCTCCATCAGTGGGCTGCAGTGTTTATGCGTGGGTGGAGTGTTCTCGCATGTGCCTCTGTGTTTGTGTGTGGGTACTGTTGGAAACAGGGGCTGATGTAACTGACGGTAACTAACTTCTTTCCCAGGATAAGTTTAGTTCATTCGTTTATTTCAGGAAGGTAAAACTTGTCTTTACTTTTCAAAAGTTTGACTGTAGTTTTTCCACAATTACGCAAAAGTCCTTTTGAAATCACGAGCAGTTTTTACGGTGGCCGAGACCCGCCATTGCGGAAAATTAAAGAAACGCTGCAAATAAAAATAAACGCAGCTGCAAATAAAATACGGTAAACGCTTTGCACATAAAATAAACGCTGAAAATAAAAAAAAACGCAGCTGCAAATAAAAGAAACGCTGAAAATATAAAGAAACGCCGCTGCAAATTAAAAAAAAACGACGCAAATAAAAAAGCCACAACCGAAGTGAATTACCGGGGACTATTTTTGCTGATGCACCGGTGTTTTTTACGTGAGAGGAGAAGAAGAAGAAGAAGATGAAGAGGGCGTAAGTGAGAAGGAAGAAATAAGAAGAGCAAGGAATAAGAAGAACAACGAACGAGAAAATAAGTGAAAAGGTTAGTGTTCAACGCCGCTACGTGTAATTTTTAATGTGCAACACCGGTGCATCAGCAAAAATAGTCCCCGGTAATTCACTTCCGTTGTGGCTTTTTTATTTGCGTCGTTTTTTTATTTTATTTGCAGCGTTTCTTTTTGTTTGCAGCGTTTATTTTATTTGCTAAGCGTTTATTTTATTTGCAGCGGCGTTTGTTTCTGTTTGCGTTACTTTTATTTTCAGCAATGGCGGGTCTCGTCCACCGTACATTTTGACTTGTTTAAGTGTTTCATCTTGTACATGCACTGTAGAAAAAATAATGTCCCTCTATTTTGAAATAACTCTAGTAGAATTATATGACTACTCATCTTCTCTCAACATTTTGACTTTTAGAGCCACTTCTAGTCAGGAGTTGTTGTTGTGTTTCAACTCCAGCCAAACAAGCAAAAACACAGTTTGTGCAAACATTTTGATTTTTCTGTTCCTGAACTATTCAACCGGCTCACTAATTTCAGCGAATATTCTCCGCAGGACAACTGCACATAGAACGACCCCTGCTGAGATTTGACCTGGGGACCTTCCACCTGTGAAGCAACTGTGGTAACCAGCTCCCCTGGACTCGCCTTGGTGTGTTGCAGTCAATCAAAAACACTGAACAGCTACAGATGAGCAATAACATGAAATAATGATCAGATAAAATACAGCCGTCACATCACAGGATCTGTTTACTAACAACTGAACTAAACTGACCCGGTGTTCTGCCATTTTTTGCTGCTTTGCCAAAAAATTCTACCTAATGGTTTTCTACCTTTTGTAGAGCTACAATTTTACTGTGTTTTACTCCCTAAACCACGTCCCTTTCCCCCAAGTGGTCCTTGTCTCTTGCCAGGCCGTCAATGTAAATAAGAATGCGTTATTAATGACCTGCCTGGTTAAATAAAGGTGAATAGCCGAATGAATATCAAATAAAGCGATAGAATTGTTTTTTTTTCTCTCTTTATCGTATAATTTTCACAAAGTGTAATGCAATTCATGTCATGGGTAATGTATTTTGAAGGATCAAATACTCTACATCCCATATTATCCTTTTTACATCGTGCAAAAAATGATTGGCGTCGCAATCAAACTTTGAAAATCGACTGTGCGCATGCGCAGAACCACAAAGTAGCATTTTCTGGCAGGGAGCAAGGAATGGCAGAACACCGGCCTGTTAAACTGGGGAGATAGACTTAGATCATTATATACCAGATAATACCCAGGTTATCCTTTGTGTTTTTAAGTATTTACCCAAACATAACTGAAAGTATATCGCCCCAAAAGTTTTCTGTGTATGTGATGTTTTAATTTGAGCTCAACTGTATTCATTCAAATTACATCTTAAAAAAACCAACAATACTCTCAAACCAGTCAACCAGAATGATAGCAGTGATTTAAAACATCATTTATGTTACAGTATTTATGAGTAGTGGCGGGATAATAAGACAGAAAATCCATATGTGACAAATTGGCAATGCAGAACCTGAGTTGATAAATTAGCGGCTTACAGAGTGAACTCAGCAGCTGTTGTTACTGCTGAGGTCGGCATTATGTTGATACCTTGTAGGTTCTGGATCTGCCGTGTAAAAGCCTCCGCTTGATGGGCACTAGACAGGCGCTCATCTTCCAGCAGACCTGGAGAGGAGAGGGAAGGCAGGGAAAGGCGGCATGAGTGAAGAAGAAAGATGAGTCAAATGTCACATAAACTGACAGTCTAAGCATTTATATCTTGATTAGATGATGAACTTGACGCGTGGCGCACTGACACAAGCCGCTTTCTGTCTCTCCCTGTTAATGACATTGAATAAGCAGACCATCAATCTCAGAGAATAAGATTTCTGAGCACGTGTCATCCTTGGGATCCAGATTCTAACAACTTTTAAAGACAGCAGAAGAAAATACAGCAGATTATCGTGGTTGCCATTTTCACTGCTTTATTTTGCCGCTATTATTGGGCTTTCTTTCATCCCTGTTAGTATTTATGATGCATTTCTGATTCATGTTTGAAGCCGTTTCACTGCCAGTTGTGATACAATGACAGCTAATTGAATACAATACATTAATTTTACAAATTTCTTAGAAATCAGTTCACCCAAATTACATAAATATACAATAATGTTTAAACATTTTATTTATTATTATTATTATTATTATTATTATTATTATTATTATTATTATTATTATTATTATTATTATTATTATTTATTAAGAGTCATAAACGTATTCTTAGCTTTTTGTTATGATTATGTTGCAACCGCTGGTATTATTACATAGTGTGGCTTTAATCATTAATACTTCATTCAATTAAAAAAAATTAATTATGAGTTATATTAAAGTTAAATCAATACTTTAAGACCTTTTTATCTTCAAATCTCTCCAAACTCAACATCCCACATCCAGGACAAAGGCAGATCTGTTCTGTTTTGTCTATTTTTGTTTTGTTTTATGTTAATGAAGCCCAACGCCTTGTTTAGAAGATTTCCAAGTGTTTGCATTTCAAATCCTCCCGAGTCCCTCTTATCCGTCAGTTCAAAGCGAGGCTTGTTCATTTTGGCCTTATATGGAACTGACTTAGTTTTGAGATGCTTTTTCAGGTGGAAGTTACCAAAAATACCTGGGCTTAAAGGCTTGACGCAGCACAGATTCTCTCCATAACATTTTCACAGGAAGGATGTTCCAGTCAGCTTAGAGAACCTGACAGTTTTTAATGGCCTTTTGCACCTGAATGACATTCAAGGTGGACTCCACAATGTTGAGATCATTGCTCTATCGGGGAGGGAGGGGTGGGGGGATATTATGGCTGCATCTTTAATTAGTACGATGATTTGGTTTTTGACAAAATACCTTCATCACTACCACCTAAGAAGGTCCTGAGCACAGCTTATTAGCAGATTCTTACTATTTTATTTGTTGAAAAACGAGCTAAGTAGAAGCATTTTTCATAGGCATTGTTCAGCATGTAGCCTATAGGGGCCACATATTTGAAACGAAATACTTCAGCTGCCAACAACAGCTGACTGTTCCCACAGTGACTTGACCGGCAGTGGTTTCCCATTCTGGTTGAGCTGTAGGACACTGGGTCTAGAAGCTTCCCTCGGGCAGGCATGCAGTGGCCGGAGGAATGCCCCCGCCGCTGCCAGACCCACCGCTGAGCTCATCACGCTGACAAAAACACACACTCATAAACACATGCTGATCCCAGTGTGACCTCATACCTACGGCCTTACTCACCGCCAGCATCCTGGAGCAATAAGCTCACAAGCTCTGAGGTGTGATGCCACGCTCTATTCAGCGACTATGAACAACTGAACACGCTTACAACAGTCACACTTCTCCATCTCTCACCGACTTCTTGACATTTCAGAGGGAGAGTGGAGCTACTTAGTAAGGGATTCATATATATATATATATATATATATATATATATATATATATATATATATATATATATATATATATGAATATATACCGGTATATATGGGTATGGATATATACAGTATATATATACATTAGGGATGGGCGGTATGGACTAAAAAATGTATCACGATAATTTCTGGCATTTATCCCGATGACGATAAAAAAATACCAATTCAACTCCACGTTTGTAACTATAAATCTATCTCGCTCTCAGATCCGCCATGTTTGTTACACAAAAACGTCATCAACGGGAATTTATCCTTTTTTCTTTCTTTCTGGCTCATTTCTTTTTCTCTTTCTTTCTTTCTTTCTTTCTTTCTTTCTTTCTTTCTTTCTTTCTTTCTTTCTTTCTTTCTTTCCTTCCTTCCTTCCTTCCTTCCTTCCTTCCTTCCTTCCTTCCTTCCTTCCTTCCTTCCTTCCTTCCTTCCTTCCTTCCTTCCTTCCTTCCTTCCTTCCTTCCTTCCTTCCTTCCTTCCTTCCTTCCTTCCTTCCTTCCTTCCTTCCTTCTTTTTTCCCTTCCTTCCTTCTTTCCTCCTGCTCTCTCCTTCCGTCTTCCCTTCCTATTTTCTCCCTTCCTTCCCCCTTTCCTTGTTTTCTCCCTTCCTTCCTTCCTTCCTTCCTTCCTTCCTTCTTTTTTCGCTTCCTTCCTTCTTTCCTCCTGCTCTCTCCTTCCTTCTTCACGTCCTCTTTTCTCCCTTCCTTCCTTCTTTCCTTGTTTTCTCCCTTCCTTCCTTCCTTCCTTCCTTCCTTCCTTCCTTCCTTCCTTCCTTCCTTCCTTCCAAAAATCAGCTTTACACAAAAACGTCATCAATAGGAATTTATCATTTTTACCACGAGATGACAAATTCTTATCGTGAGGAATTTTTTTGACGGTTTATCGTGAATGGTAAAATACCGCCCATTCCTAATATACATATACACATATGTACACATATATATGAACCCAGGGACCTTTTTTGGGCAGCTATGAGTTGGTGAAAAGCTAATCGATGAATGTGAAGTGTTCTGGATTAGAAGTAATGCAGAATTGCTTACCCTACCTTTAATTACTAATCGGCTAATTCCCACTTAAAGGTCAAAAGAAAATATGATTTAGGGCATACGGGACAGACCAAAAGTTTGGACACACTTCCCCATTTGTTTGAATGAGAAGGTGTGTCCAAACTTTTAGTCTGTACTGTATGTTTTAATAAAAAAGGGCATTCCCTCCCGTCTGATTAATCGGAACATGATAAGTAAGGGGTATGACAGACACGTCCCAGCCTTCAGGCGGGATCCCCCACCTTGGAGCTCATGGAAGCTCTCCTGGTGTTTGTTGGACGTCTCCCTGGCTTCATCCAGCTCCAGCAGCAGCTGCAGCACCTGACCCCTCAGCTCCTCCAGCTCCTGCTCCTCCGTCAGGGGCTCCTGCTCCTGCTCCTTCATCTTCTTCTCCTCCCCCTCGCCTTCCTCCTCCTTCAGCTTCTTTTCTTCCCCCTCATCCTCTTGGGACCTGTCCCGGTCCATCTCGTCCTTCTCGTTGTTCTCCTCCAGGACTCCTCGCTCCTTGGCCGTGATTTCGTTGTCCATGTCGGTGCTGCTCTCCGCTTTCAGATCACAAGGGTCATCTGCAGAGGTGGGTAGAGGAGCCAAAAATTGTACTCAAGTAAAAGTACTGTTACTTCAGAATAATATGACTCAAGTAGAAGTAAAAAGTAGTCATCCAAATAATTACTTGAGTAAAAGTAAAAAAGTACTTGGTGAAAAAACTACTCAAGTACTGAGTAACTGTTGAGTAACGTCTGATTTTTTTTTTAACACAACCATTCAAACACAAAAGTACAAAATAATCATCTCCAGGAAAATTAAATTAAATATTGTAATATATTAATTAAAATGAATAAAAAATAGATTAAATTAAAATAATCTTAAAGTAAATTCAAGTACTTTGATAAATAATAAAATAAATAAAATAACAGAATAAAAAAAAAGAATTACAAGTAGCATAAAATTTCAAGCCTTTTCTTTTTTAACCAGCAGATCTAGAACAAACATGAACTCATAGAAACTCTTTGTGTGTGTTTGAGTCTGAGTATATGTGACAAAACATGCAAAAGCAAATATTTTTCCCAAATAATCACCCAGTGATGTCATGAGATTGACGCGTACGCGGATAAAAGGGATAAAAGAAAAGTAACAGCTCAACGTCTCCTAATGTAGCGGAGTAAGAGTAACAGTTTCTTCTTCACAAATCTACTCAAGTAAAAGTAAAAAGTACAGTGATCCAAAACTACTCCTAAAAGTATAACATTTCCCAAAACGTACTCAAGTAAATGTAACGGAGTAAATGTAACTCGTTACTACCCACCTCTGATCATTTGGCAGACAGATCACACAGATGTTAGAAAAGACGTGGACAGAAAAAGAGATGTTTGCCAGTGACAAATGCCTCCGTCATTCTCTGAATTTAGCCATTCCTCCTTTTTTTTTTTTAATGAATCAACAGCTCCATCTTGTGATTTAAGAGGCAACGGTTCTCTTGGTTATCGACTTCTTCTCCAATAATGTAATTCACGTCAAAGTAATTCAAACATTAATCAATCATCTTCCGTTATTAAAGCTGGGGACGATGATCCTGATCTATTAGAGGACGAATATCCTTCATTGGCCGCTGTGTCATGTTCACAGTATGCAGACAGTAATAAGACGTTATTAACCAGATACTTTACACTGTTTTGTGATGGATTCCTCAAGCTGCACTGAGCATTCAAGCATTTGTCCAGTAGGTGGAGTGAGTTAGCTGACACAATGCGGCAAAAGATGGAAAGGGGGGGGGAGGCGGTGGGGGGGACGCAGTGTGCTGAAGCAATCACTATGACTCACTACTCAGCAATGCAACCCAAAGTCCATAACAGCACAAGCTGCCGCTCACAGTGAGAAAGATACAACATAATACACTGTCATATTACATTGTTGTCTGGGGTTTTTGTCTCCACATTTTCTGCTTGTTTGTACGTTTTCCTGAAAACGGCCCGAGCCAAATCCGGAGCTGTTGTCTATGTACACTTACAGAGGTTAAATATGATGTAAGGCGACACAAAGGAGCTTGATTTGATGCTATAACAGCTGTTGCTTGTTAGACATGCACATATGCAGAGCTGGTCTGAAAAACAAAAACAGAGAGCATGACCTACAAGGAAAACGACATGATGTCCAATTTGTGGTTCTCTGTCTTTACTCACACGAGACGCTGCGAGCCGCGAGGACACGCTGCTAAATGGAGCCCATACTGACAGAGATGGATTGTTCTCGACAGCAATTTTAAAGGTAAAAGATCACTCACACTCCAATTTCAGTCTCACTCCTGGAAATCTGGCCCTTACGATACACACACACTGACCCTTCCCTCTCAATAACAGGCGCGTCTGGGTCAAGTCCATCTCAGAAATAAATGAATTTCTAGCATTGCACATTTGGGACTCCGCGGCCTCCAAGTGCCTCGAAAGTGCTGTTTTTACTCTGAAAGCCGTTTAAGGATGGAGGAGAGGGCTGGAGAGATGTACGTGATGAGGGAGGATTGGTGCACCAAAGGGACAAAGCAATGCATTAACTAAAGATCTACCTAATTAAGAGTGATGCCCACCGGTGTAATCATGGCTCTGGGGATGCTTCCATTCCTCGTGATAATTATTTCTCTCCTTCATTTCCTCCCCTCACTGGATGTACAGTATTTCCACCACAGCTCCGCACTCTCGTGTCCTTTATCCGCGAGAGCCTTAATTCTTCATGTCTCATAATAATGTTAATTTAAAAAATGCAGCCCCTGAGAGGAATGGGAGCAGTTTCATGAGCACTGAGCTATTTTGTCATTAAACTTTGATGCTGGTGTAATGAGTTAGTCATAAAGAGAAACTCTGTGGCAGAGTGAGCCAGGGCTGCTTGTATAGCCGCCGGCAGCCAAAGGCCATCAAGACACAAAAGACTTCCCACTGACGATCACTCATATCCAAATCCTCGAGGATGTTGGGCGCGGGGTGTGATTCTGTGAAATTTTGTATTTCAAGTGCTCTCTGCTGTGTCGGGGCATCAAGATTCGGGGGCATCAGTTCTGTCAATAAAAACTCAGTCAGATTAATAAACACATATTTTATTCAATGCCACTGGGCATTCAATTAAAGCATTTTTAAACGCTCTTTTCAAAATAATAAAGCGCTACATCAGTCTTCTGCTGTCTGATCATTTAGAGGCTCTTGAAGAAAAACGTTTAGCTACGAGAAAGGAATTGCTGCTCACTTCTTCTCACTTCTGACTTCTTCTCACTTCAGTAAACTTTCAACTATCATTAAAAAACCGGCAGATCTGCAAAAGTGCATTTGTCGGCTGGTGAGTAAAGGCTGATCTTTAAATCCACCCGCTGCAACGGAGAAACTTGTTTTAATCAACAAATCAACAACTTCTGGCAGACTAATATCCTTGATGGCTCTCAATCAGGTTTCCTTCCACATCACTTATTAAGATTTTTAATGACTTTTGCCCGAATAATGATTCCGAGAATCAATTTGTGAATTACTTCTAGACAGACTAACTTGGTCAGGCTCTCAGGGGCAGTAATGATGTGATTAAGAGGAAGAAATGGATACAGAGAGTCTGGGAGAACCACTAGAGTCCTAGAATCCCATCAGAATCACTTCTTGGCCCGTTTATTTGAACTTTTTTCCCTTTTTTCATCCTCTCAAAATCTACGACCCATTCCACAGAGTAAAACAGTCCCCAGCTACGGGCATAGTTATCGACCCTCCAGATGTTCCTCAGAGACTCCCATACTTCGCTGCCATCTTCCAGCATCCTCCTAGTGTCAGATTTATCCTGTATTTCTCCCGATTTTCCGAGTTGCCATTTGTATTAGCTGAGATTAGCACCCTAACGCTATCGTTTTCACCTTGACACTCAGACAGCTGCATGGGGGGGTAGTGTGGTCCCAGGTGAGAACAACAGGCTGCCAAGAGCTGCACATTCAAGGACAACGCACCCTGAACGAGAAGTGTGCGTGACATGATGAATGTGAATAAAATTGTCTTTTCTCACTGATTCTTCCAAAAATAAAGTTCTAGGGATCTTGTTACATCCATGCACCCTTCCACGTACCATGTAATTCACACACATAGAATCCTAGCTCCTCTTTGTTGCTCAAACTTTTTCCTTGTCATTTTGTTTAGTTTTTTTGTTAGCCAATGGGGAAGAGAGCTATTCAGCACTGGTACTGTCAGTAACTGCTATTGAATCGTTGCTCTGTACTGGCCAAGGTATCAATATTAAACACCTCAAAAATATATTATTTATGATGAAACTGCTTTTGTGAGGTCGAGACGGTAGTGAAGAGGTAGGAGTTACTGACGAGGTAGGTGTTACTGACGATGATGAGGTAGGAGTTACTGACGAGGTAGGAGTTACTGACGAGGTAGGAGTTACTGACGAGGTAGGAGTTACTGACGATGATGAGGTAGGAGTTACTGACGAGGTAGGAGTTACTGACGAGGTAGGAGTTACTGACGATGATGAGGTAGGAGTTACTGATGAGGTAGGAGTTACTGATGAGGTAGGAGTTACTGACGAGGTGGGAGTTACTGACGAGGTAGGAGTTACTGACGAGGTAGGAGTTACTGACGATGATGAGGTAGGAGTTACTGATGAGGTAGGAGTTACTGACGAGGTGGGAGTTACTGACGAGGTAGGAGTTACTGACGAGGTAGGTGTTACTGACGATGATGAGGTAGGAGTTACTGACGAGGTGGGAGTTACTGACGAGGTAGGTGTTACTGATGATGATGAGGTAGGTGTTACTGACGAGGTACGAGTTACTGACGAGGTACGAGTTACTGACGAGGTAGGTGTTACTGACGAGGTAGGAGTTACTGACCAGGTAGGAGTTACTGACGAGGTAGGAGTTACTGACGAGGTAGGAGTTACTGACGAGGTAGGAGTTACTGACGAGGTAGGTGTTACTGACGATGATGAGGTAGGAGTTACTGACGAGGTAGGAGTTACTGACGAGGTAGGAGTTACTGAAGAGGTAGGTGTTACTGACGATGATGAGGTAGGTGTTACTGACGAGGTAGGAGTTACTGACGAGGTAGGTGTTACTGACGAGGTACGAGTTACTGACGAGGTAGGTGTTACTGACGATGATGAGGTAGGAGTTACTGACGAGGTAGGTGTTACTGACGATGATGAGGTAGGAGTTACTGACGAGGTACGTGTTACTGACGAGGTAGGTGTTACTGACGATGATGAGGTAGGAGTTACTGACGAGGTAGGTGTTACTGACGATGACGAGGTAGGAGTTACTGACGAGGTAGGTGTTACTGACGATGATGAGGTAGGAGTTACTGACGAGGTAGGTGTTACTGACGATGATGAGGTAGGAGTTACTGACGAGGTAGGTGTTACTGACGATGATGAGGTAGGAGTTACTGACGAGGTAGGAGTACCTCACCAAGTAGATGTTACTGATAAGGTAGGAGTTACTGACCAAGTAGATGTTACTGACGAGGTAGGAGTTACTGTCGAGGTAGGAGTTACTGACGAGGTAGATGTTACTGACAAGGTAGGAGTTACTGACGATGACGGGGTAGGAGTTACTGACAAGGTAGGAGTTACTGACGAGGTAGGCGTTAATGATGAGGTAGGTGTTACTGACCAGGTAGGCATTACTGCTGGAGTGAAAGTTACACAACCCCAACATTAACCGTGCGCTCACAAGGCAGTGTCGCGCTAGCGCTACATTAGTGGCGCTCCTGAGGGGCCTTCATCATACCATAAACAACCAATGAAATTTCACCATCCGCACGTCCTCACTGCGCAAATGAGCCCCGTACTTTGAAAATCTCCCACCATGTAAGAGCAATGCTCCCTCCATGATGCACATCACCCATTCAAGGTGAACGGGTGGCAACTCAAGATGCTGTCATCGCTTACACATGAGCGTACGGTAACGGTTACTAAGCTAGCCCTAACGGATATAACCTAAACTCTTGAATCACAATAGCAGAGCGACATAACAATTGTAAACTTTGGAGTGAGAGTCCTCTTTCTCTTTCTCGTATGCGGCTCAAGGAAGCCTAAAGGACTGGGAGGTAATCTTGCTTTTCAACTTCATGTGAAGTAACGAACAGCTGCTCATTTACACAGTTCACAGCCGTCTTTGAAGTCGCCGTTTCTGCTCCAGCTCAATACGGTTGAAAACCCCTGTGCAGTTCACTTCACAAGAAACGACTGAGCGCACTCAGAGGCGATAGCATTTCATATTTCAGCTGCGCAGATCATATCTATCGAGCCCTCTCACTGAATAACTACGATCCCACAGATCTGTAACCTCTCTCCCTCAAAAAGTAAACAATATGGTGACTGATGTCTCACTGTCGGATGCAACAAACCTTCAATAACATAAAGAAAAGTCATGCTTTTGGCAGTAAGGAGGGGAGTTTAGTGTAAATCCAACACAAACATCACAAACCTCCGTTCCCACATCAAAGCTTTGATGAAACCATCATCCAGCCATCTTAGAAATATGGATAAAGATAAGAGCTATGGTGGCTGGTGGCATTCATTACTTGTCAGTCAGGATTAAATTGTGAAGCATCGTGTCCTGGCCTTCCCAGAAGCCTACAGTTGCACATCTGCTAATGTATAAATAACACAAGATCCTCACTCAAGTTTCCTGTTAAAAATAGCACCTCTTTCTAATGGTTTAGAGCTAAAATATATTAGAGAAATCTTTTCTGAGACTTGAAGGTGCCTCAGATCTGTAGCGACTGGTCAGCAGGTGGAAAACCTAAAAACTTCAAACCAAATGAGCTCACGTTTCCCTGTCATGTCGCTCTCTGCTGTAATCACCTCCTGCGGGAAATTGTGTTTGCTTCTGTAGAAAAATAGTTAAAAACAAAGTAAAAGCTGTTCTTCTCCCCACTGCTTTGAATTAATATTTAACCTTCACTTGTGTGTTTTAATTATTTATTTTATTGCACAATTTCTCTCCGCTGCTCTTGGTGCTCTGATGAAAATAGTTTGAGAGCATTATGTAATGGGTTTTAAATTTATTATCCAATTTGAATGCTCTCATGCTACTTTTCTCCCCGTACTGGACGTAAAGCAGCTTGAATTGTTAATGTGTGGGAAATGCATGCAGTATAAATTACCCTGCCTTTCCTATCGTTTCACTCTTCGGGGGAAGCGTTATCACCAAACATTGTGCAGCTGAATCAGCTGGAGTGATACCTGTGATCACCCCGCTGCACGCTTGGCACGTCGCTGGTCCTCAGTCACGCAGGGCTTGCATTAGACATGGATGCTGGGTGCGTACAAGACCAAGGACATGCAGCAGTCATCTCAAGAGCAGCGTCACGGCTCCAGGGAGACGAAAGCTTTATCTATGCACGACGCATTCCATCTCAATCACGTTGCACCAAAACACATCCACAGAATACATTCAGAGCAAACAACGTGCCGCTTCAGAGAGGAGGCAACAAGCCGTCCAATCTCTGTCACTGCCTCGGAATAACTGTTTGAGACAGATTTAATCATTAATAAGGCAACAGAAGCCCTCTGTTTTGACTCTGAGTGGGATCTCAGTGAAGAAGTCAGAGATGTGATGAAATTTGCAAAATTGAGAAGCAGAGTGAGAATTTTAGGAACAAGAGGGAAGCAACGAGGGGGATGGATGTGGGATCTAAAGAAGTGTTGCTTATTTGTTTGCAGATAAAAGAGAACTTCTGCTATCATACTGTATAGACCTTAGCTAAAACATTAAAATGCAGTATTCTGCTGAGATCTACTTAGCTCCTGGCATGCTTTTGGACATTGCTTTAAAACGTATCCACACATTTACGTTGCTAAGACCACGGACTCAAATGAAAAAGTACTCCCTGTTGACCATAGGTCACTCATCTTTGATTTGTCTGGGAACAACTATCTGTTATCTACCCCTAGGGCTGGGCGATATATCGAAATTTTAATATATATCGATATATTCTCAAACACAATATGGTACGAGACAATATCGTATATATCGATTAAAAAAAAAAAAAAAAAAACATTTTTACATTTTTTTTTTAATGATTTTGATATAGCTTATTTTGTGACAAATTGACTTGAATGTTTTATTTGAGATTTGCACAAATGTTTTGTTATTTGCACAACTGTCAACCTCAGTGGAAAAGTCTGGCTGTTACTGTCTACATTGTATTAATTGCACAGTGTATTATAATTTAATTGTTATGCAGGAAAGGGATATTTGTTTTATTTCATTCAAGACGCATTTTTATTCTATATATGCAGGCAGTTTATTTTTATTTCATTTGTTTTATACATTTTGATATTGTGCAGACCTCTGTTAATAAAGGTACCTGTGTGACATTTGGCACGAGGCTTTGTATTAAAACTGACTGTTTTTTTAAGGGTTTGCCTCAGAAAAAAATGAAGCTAACAGAGATGCTATGCTATAATGTTTTGGGGGAAACCCCAATTAAGGCACAGAAAAAATATCGAGATATATATCGAGTATCGCCATTCAGCTAGAAAATATCGAGATATGACTTTTGGTCCATATCGCCCAGCCCTATCTACCCCTATTCCCATAATCTACATCTATGACTGATTCTTCCCATTCAGTCACGGGGGTCTGTTGGAGCCAACCCCGCTCTTATTAGCTAAAGGCAGGAGTACATCCTGGACAGGTCACCAGGGGCTATTTCAGTCTTATTGGCACCATCCATCCCATCCATCCATTATCTAAACATTATATATTCCTGCTGGAGAATGTCCCAGCTCTCTTCAGGCAAAATTCAGAGATACATCCTGGACAGGTTACCAGTGTATCGCAGGACCACATACAGACAGACAACCAGACACGTTCACACCCATTCCTATGGACAGTTTAGAACCACCAACTCATCCTAGACACGTTTTTAGACTGTGGGATAGGGCTGGGCGATATATCGAGATTTTAATATATATCGATATATTTTCAAACACGATATGGTACGAGACAATATCGTTTATATCGATTTTCAAAAAATATTATTATTATTTTTTTTTTAGGATTTTGATATAGCTTATTTTGTGACAAATGGACTTGAATGTTTTATTTGAGATTTGCACAAATGTTTTGTTATTTGCACAACTGTCAACCTCAGTGGAAAAGTCTGCCTGTTACTGTCTACATTGTATTAATTGCACAGTGTATTTTAATTTAATTGTTATGTAGGAAAGGGATTTTTGTTTTATTTTATTCAAGAAGCATTTTTATTCTATATATGCAGGCAGTTTTTTTTTATTCCATTTGTTTTATACATTTTGATATTGTGCAGACCTCTGTTAATAAAGGTACCTGTGTGACATTTGGCACGAGGCATTGTATTAAAACTGACTGTTTTTTTAAGGGTTTGCCTCAGAAAAAATGAAGCTAACAGAGATGCTATGCTATAATGCTTTGGGGGAAACCCCAATTATGGCACAGAAAAAATATTGATATAGATCGAGTATCGCCATTTAGCTAGAAAATATCGAGATATGACTTTTGGTCCATATCGCCCAGCCCTACTCCACGCGGTCAAGAGCCAAACCTGGAACCTTCTAGCTATGAGGCACCAGCTCCCGAGGAGTTGGATGACCACGTCCAAAAAGCCAGTGGGGCTAATGCAGCAAAGAGGAACATGCAGCATAGCCGTCACCAGACCTCATTTACTGGGGCACGTGGGGCATGATTGCACACAGTATTACAGCGTTCAGCAGTGAGGCATACGGTGATACAAGCCTAACAGTAACAGGGAAAAAAGACAGTTATCTTAGACTGATCTGCAAAGTCAAATAAAACAGACTGATTTAAATTCTTCAAGCTCCGGTGAGCTCTAAGCGGTCTGTTATACTTTGAAGATTCGTGCATTGTGCTGTGCAGCGTGCACGTAGCGGAGAGACTGAAGCTGGGCGAATGCAGCAGAGAAGAGAAAAGACGACTGGCTCGTCCATGCGTGCACTATAAACCACAAGCGGGGAAGCGAGACGAAGAGAATGGGTGATGTTTTTGAGCGATAACTCATTGTGACCCGCTAACAAGGCACACTAACTGAGGTAAGGAGGGAAGCAGCCGCTCTGAGTTATTTAAGGCGCTCTTTTTGTACTAGTGGATCCAGGAAGTGTTCGGATTTTGTTGAAAGTGAAGGTCCAATGTTGAGTCCGGAGCTGGCATCTGCTCCAGAAAGCAGGTTTTGAAATGCTGAGTTGGGGGAAACTCTGGGTCTTAGAAGATCCCAGAGTTTGCCAGAAAGCAAGGTTAGTCTTACCTTGAGTCTGTTGCCATGGTAACTGACTCTGTGAATTGATCCTGCTCGCTGGCAGATTCACCATAAAGAAACCCAGAGTTTCTACCTGTCTCATCCCACTGATATCTAGTATCTACAAAGATTACCGGGGAGGATTTGAACAATGCTGTAGCAAAAGAAGTACTGGACGCGTGCGTATATTTGACTAAAGTTACACAAAAAACTCATAAATGGCTGTCAACATTTTGTGACTTTGTAAGGTAAGTCACAAATCTCCATGTCGGTTTCCATTAACGTGTGAAGAACATTTACTCACTGCTTTCACTCAGCTCATGTTTAACCAACAGTGAATTAAAAAGACACAGCTAGCTATTAGTCAAGTGTAAATTACCAGTATTTAGGCATGAGTGTTGCTGTTTGGATGTTGGGAATACTTAAATGCTGTATTTTGTCTGTGTACGGTAAAAATAAATGCCAGTCTGACATTTTTAAATGACATTAAGAGTTTGAACAAGGTGTGATTATAGAAAATAAAGGCTTATACGCAAGATTGTTGGACAAATACTTGGTCCTTCTGTGCCGCATGTGGCCCTTTCATATGCTGGATCTGACACTCCTGTTGACAGCAGTTTGTCCCACAACGCCGAAAGTGTCCATATTTTGTGGCTGCGATCCCTTGAGCCTGGCGTGACTGAGATTCTGCAGGAAATGCAAGACCAACAGTGGCTTGGACCCTGCAAGTTACCCTCCCAGAGGTTTGTACTTCCAACACTGAGGTCCCAACCTGGTCCCAATGCAATTTAAGGCAGGAGTTTTTATTACAGTTGTGACAGATCTGTGTACTAGCCAATGTGAGTAGATGCAAATTCACTGAAAAATGGCAAATTAACTCCTTTTGACAGTCTGCTTAACGCAGTCGTGCGTTAGATGAAGCTATTTTTCAAGAAGACTTCTCTATGCAGGAAATAATGCTATTCTGGTTTCTCCCCGACGTCTTGAAAGATAGTTTTATTGTGTAAAAACAAAAACAACTCACTGAAAATTGCAGCTGGAAGCAGTCACAGGTGTAGTGCAGCGGTGGCTTGTGCTGAACCATGAAAATAGGATCAGACAATTGTTGGTGGCAGCGTAAGTGGCCTGTGTGTGTATTCCACCATGTGTTGTATTTGTTTGAATTTGTGCAAAGTACTTTGGTGTTTTTATTGTAGAGTTTTTTGCATTCCGTCTTGTGAATGAATGTAAGGTTCGATCTCTGAGCACTATATTGCACGTTTGATCCCAGAGCCCCATCTCAACTGCAAATGTTCCATATGTGCATGGAAGCCATGAATCTGTGTAGGAGGCCATGCATAATGCACCCCCCTCCTACCCCAGCTCTGACGTAGCTTTTCCCCTGCACTGGCACACTTCCTCAGCAACACAGAGCAGGGAGGGGGAGTCAGGAGAAAAAAAAAGGAAAAGATGGTGTGAGTAAAAGAGGGAAGAAGGAGAACACAATACAAGAGATGCAGAAAAGCTTGTGTTACCATCCTGATAAAACTCACCGGAATCAGGTGCAATCTGTCGGCCATTCATCCCCACGGTTACCCTTGCATGCCAATAACTTAGCTTCCACATATGATACGTCTCCATGGTAATAAAGCTGCAGTTTTGCCTGCAGGTTGCCTTACCGTGGAAACCTTTCTGTTTGTCATTAGTGTCTTTTTCCCAGAGAGATTTGCTCTCAGCAGCTGTGTCTTCCCACTAAGGTCACTATCATAGGACATTTACTGAAGTCAAACAGGCACTCATGACTTTGTGAGCCCCAAAAAAATAAAACATCAGAGTCAGTGTCTCATAAGGTCAGTGAGAGTTTAAGTGTTTCTGCTTCTTCAAACCTGAGAACTCCCAGAAGCACGAGGAACAACAGCATCAAGAGAAGACAATAAAGGAAAAACAGGAACCACGGTCTCAAGAGTCGGGCTCTGACTTAATCAGACACTCTGCTAGTTAAATGGAAAATCCATGTTTGCCATTTCAAAAGGAAATAAGCAAAAGTGGGTCAATGGAATAGAAAAGCTGTGCTGTGCAACGTTTGGCCTCATTAAACGGAGCGTGCACAAGAACCCAGCGAGTCTGTGGGTGATTTATTCAGGGGATGTGTTTTTATTGGAACGCGTGTGTGTGTTTGCATGGTGGCGCAGTGCGTGCTTGTTGTGCAGCTATTCCATTAGGACATATGAATAGCGACAGGGAACAAAACAGGAAAACAAGTGATGCAGTACTAATCCATTTGATCAACGCCGCCCACCTGAGAGCAATCTCTTTGGAAGGCTTAACCCAACTTAAATTGCAGAGGTGAAAAGAGGATGTATCAGCGTTTCTAGATCCAACGGGGGATAACGACTCCGGGGATGAGAACTAGATTGCACAGAAAACACAGATCATTTGAAAGTTTGAAGAATGTTTCTGTGATACAACCCAGGAAGAATAAAACAACATAGAGCGATCTAAGTATTGTGAGAGATCTTTAAAGGACTTTTTTTTTTCTTTTTCTTACGCATGTCACTGTTTAGGTCTGGGAACGAGGAATCGGGAAGCTACGGGCGGAAAAGTATGCAACATTTGTTTTCATTTGTTGTTGATTTATTCAGAGGTCTCCAATGAGCACAGAGTTTATCTAAGGCAGCAAACTTTGCTGTTTATTAGTTCCAAAGAGCCGAAAACAAATCCCGTCTGTGTACATTGGGGAAGCTGCTGATGTGAGTTTGGCAGCGCGAGGGCCCAACAACCATGGAGGGGAGGAGTTGAGGAGAAGGAGAAGAAGAGGACACCAGAGAAAGGCTGTGTGGGCTGATGGCGCTGGCAGGTGCAAAGGTTTGTCTGTGAGTGTGTGCGTGTGCGTGTGTTTGTGTTGGAGGGTGTGTGGGCGCTGGAGAGCAGAGGATGGCAACTGTAAGAGGGGGAAGAGCAATGGAGTGGGAGCATGGAGAGAAGGATGCAGAGAGAAATGTGCGGCGACGCGGGCAAGTGGGAGGGCCTGTATCACATAACGGTATCAAGACAGCTCGCGAATGTCAAGTGCAACTCTGATGATGTTTTATTGATCAGCAGGAGCACGTGTTCCTGTAAAAGCTTCTGTAAATCCCAGCGGTACGTGCAGCCATGTGAGTCCACAAGTTTATCTTGTTGTTTGTTTCCACCGGGATGTGGAAGCACAAAAAAGAGACACCTCTCTCTCTGAGATCAGACAGATAACTTTGGTAGAGGTCAGAGTAAATACAACTTAATCCATCAAAAACCTCAAGTTGATTCAATATAGAATGATACTAGTTGTGTAACTCATCTCGCCGTCTCTCAGCTTTTTTCTTCCCATCCGCTGCGAGGCTGCTCTTATCTCAGTGAATCAGTCAGTATTCACGCTATTTAAATCCACACACTTGCCAATACTAAAAGCTCAATTTTGCAGCTTTAGAGGCACGCCTGGAGCTGTGATGAAAGGGGCAGATGTCCCCGGAGTTAAGACAACAGGAACAAGCTTGTTTGGGAGGAGAATTTCTCCTGAGACAGCATCCATGTTGTGATCGTCAATACGCAGCAGCCGGAGGTGTAATAGAGAACATTAATCACTACACAAGTGGTTTAATAAGTCGAGCGCACATTTGGAGACACGATAAGAAAGACCTTTTATGTTTGGAACAAACAGATGTAGAGTTTTAAAATCTATTTTCTCAAAACAACTCTTCTCATTTTAAGATATTTCAAGGACAGAGGTCATCATTTGAGTCTCAGACGTTAAGGTTTTCAATCTTATTCCGATTTTGCTATTTATATTGTTAAATTTGTTATATTTTATTTAGAGCTTACATCCTGGTTCATGTAACATTCACCCTCAAACCAATATGGCATTCATATTAAACCTTCAAATTACAGTTTCAAGTCCTTCCGGCCTGCCACAGCGTTTTATTACGGTGAATTGGACGCAGCGCGCACCAGTTGGTTTTTAATTGCACGATGCAACTCTGCGGTCCAGCCTTGATCCCTCTCACGAGAACACAGTACATCACATACCGACACCTCTACTAGTCGGCCCTGTTTTCCAGACCCAGTAGGTTCATCGTGGCAGAGCTGCCAGAGAAACCAACGAAGGCCATGTCAGAGGAAGACGAAATCTTGTGTCTTATCTTTGGCAGGAATCAGAGTGACCGAGTGAGGTAGGATGATTTTTATTCATCGGTGAGAACCACATAAATAATAAAGGTTTAAAGCAAGGGACTCGAGAAGCTGTTTTTTTCTATTTGTTGTCGCAGCAGTTTCCCGTTTTGAGGTGCAAATAAAGTTGTCCACTGTGTAATAATGTTACACAAACATGCATTAACAAACTCAGACTGATGTCGTGACTCTGGTCCTGGTGGGAAGCGTTCTGGTGAGGCTAGTGGTGCGTGTGGTGGTAGACTTCAGCACGCCAGGACACTTTAACTTTACCTTGGGCTACTTTTTAACATTGTGGAGTAAATACAGCCGACTAGCTGCCCATCAGCATCCCATCTGCTTGTACTTGTTAGCCAGGTTGTTTTTCTTCAGTTTTTATTGGTTTAGGATGCTACTACGAGTTGTGTGTAGCATTTTTTTACTGTGTCATAGTAAAAACGTTGAGAGCATGGTTTTATTTGTAGCAATACAGCACAAATGCTACATTATAGCTAGCTATGTTTACATCTTTAAAGCTGGGATGTCACCGCGGAGGGGGGCCCTAAAGAACAAAAAAACACAGTTCTTCCACAATTCTGCTTTAAAGCCACTCTGTGTAGCAGTACGACTGCTGACCACACGGGAGCACATCGATGTGATCTGTTGATGAAAGAGCACTCACGAAACTGTACTAATGAGTAGAGACGGTCCAGCGTGCCTTGTAATACCACTCTGTCCCACTAGCGATGCATTTGTTACGTTTTAGGCCGGGGGCTGACAAAGAGACACCCCCCATGTGGCCAGAAGTGGCATTGCTACGTAGAGTAGCTGTAAAACATGATTTATTCTATGTATTCTTTTATTTTTGGCTGTTGATGAACTTTCTCGTTTATGGATGAGGGATAAGATACACAGCAAGGTAAAAGTTATCCACGTCCCTCCGAAGCCTTTCACTTTAAAATATCGACAAAGATTAAAACAAGAATCGTTAATCTAGTTTACTCAGTGTTTGCATTTTTGCTCTAGAAATTATAAGGTAATTCATCATCTCAGAGTTCAAAATTCACTTGTAAACACAGCATTTATGAAAGCTAGTACAACATAACAATGTGGTTTTCATAAGTAATCATTTGGTCATGTTCTTGTCTTCTATTAGTAGAAAATGTTATTGTATTCATATGAATTCTCTCCAAAAGAAATAATCCACCAAATATGTGTGAGTGAAAGTTGAGTTGAAGGGCATAACTTCACAGAAACAGGAAACCTGGCTCTGGCAAGCCCGCTGCTCAGACCGTTCCTGACCTGTGGTTCTTTCTCATCCACACACACACGCACACGCACACGCACACGCACGCGCACGCGCACGCGCACGCACACGCACACGCACACGCACACGCACACACACACACACACACACACTAATAAACATCCTCTGAGCAGTGTCCAGGGCTGCACAGCCATTCAAAACATGCCTAGGACACACAGTTCCTCCTTGTTGGGACACCCAAAACAGAAAAAAAAATGCAAAAACATTCCCCACATTCTTCTGAACACAGCACTTATTCTGCATGAAGAAAAAATGATAATAACAAACTATAGCCATGCTTAGTGGTAGAAAGTTGGAAGGCGAGCTGCACTACACCGCCCCTGAATGCCACTCAAAATAAGTATTTAAAGCTGAAGCAAATCAACATCCATCATCCACTGCATTTTGCATCCATTTTCAGCAACATATGTCTCCTCCGACGGTGTCAGCGCTGTGATGACTGGGCCTACGTTATCTCCTGCCTTTGGCTGCCAGCCATCCATTAAGGCTGATTTATGGTTCTGCGTTATACCAACGCAGAGCCTACGGCGTAGGGTACGCGGCGACACGCACCCAGTGGCGTCAATTCAGTCAAAGCTAAGGTATGGCAAGGTTAACGAGTCACAGAACTTAACTAGAGTATCAATCAACACGTCCAGCAAATACTCATCACAGAAGTCTGCTATGTAGCTTATCTGTGTGGTCAAAAAAATTGGAACTTTTTCAAATGCAGCCTCACTCACTGCAAAAACTCAAAATCTTACCAGGAATATTTGTCTTATTTCTAGTTAAAATGTCTCATTTTTAGTCAAAAAAATCTCATTACACTTAAAACAAGTCATCACCGGAAAAATAACTTCTTAAATCTGCCAGTGGGACAAGATTTATCTTCTTATTACAAGCAAAAAAATCTTGTTCCACTGGCAGATTTTTCCACTTATTTTAAGTGAAAATCTACTTGAAACAGGTGAAAATGGTTGTTTTTGAGTCTTGTCTTAAATGTAATGAGATTTTTGACTAAAAATGAGACATTTTAACTAGAAATAAGACAAATATTCTTGTTAAGATTTTGAGTTTTTGCAGTGTATAATAACTAGTGAAATCGATCATGTTGTTCTGATTTGCATTTGTAGTTAGTCTATATGTATAAAGTAATAGAATAATCAATACAATACGCGTACCCTACGGCGTCACGCTACGGCGTAGGCTCTGCGTCGATTTAACGCAGAACCATAATTCAGGCTTTTACCTGGCAGCGCGTCGCCTGCATCACAACCTCCACAGATGCCAGATCGGATCTAAACGTCCCTCTCGTCTCGTGAGTCAACCAGCTCCTAATAAATGCTGGTTCCCTCAGTAATCTAAAAGAACTGCCATGAGCAAGAGATAAACACCGATGCTTTACCTTTTTCTCCGCTGATCTACTCCGCGCTGTTATCACACAGACGCACACGGCACCGAGGCGCAGATACAAATGAAAACACTCACACAAGCTTGCACAGAAAGGAGCCGCACAGACAGACAGACCTGTGGAGTCCAGAGCCTCCTCTATGAGCGGAGGTAAGCGCAGTCCATCCATAACCCCTCCGGAGGGACGAGTGGGCGGCCGCGGGTCAGAGAGCTCCGTGCGCGCCCTCCTCCTCCGCTGCAGATCTGAGCTCAGAGACGCGCAGCTCCCATGCACACGCACGGAAAACACGCGCACAATCTCAAGCCCCGCACACCGCTGGAGGACCTGGGAGGATCCGAGCAGGGAGGATCCGGGGAGCTGGACGGAGCAGCGTGGGAGAGATGCCGGGAGGAGGGAGAGGGAGGAGCAGGAGGAGGAGGAGGAGGGAGGGAGGGAGGGATGCTGTTGTGCCAGACGGCCAGCTCCGTCTCCCTGCTCAGACCTCCCCCTCTCCCTCTCCCTCTCTCTCTCTTCCTGTCTTTCTCTGTTTACTATTTTTGTTAAAAGAAAAGAAACTTCATTTCCGTTTTTTTCCTGGTCCCCTCTTATTTTTATTAATACTCATTATTAAAGACAGTACACTGCAAAAACTCAAAATCTTAACAAGAATATTTGTCTTATTTCTAGTTAAAATGTCTCATTTTTAGTCAAAAAAATCTCATTACACTTAAAACAAGATTCATCACTGGAAAAAAACAACAATTTTCACCTGTTTCAAGTAGATTTTCACTTAAAATAAGTAGAAAAATCTGCCATTTTTTTGCTCGTAATGAGAAGAAAAATCTTGTCCCACTGGCAGATTTGTCTACTTATTTCAAGTGAAAATTTACTTGAATAAGGGGAAAATTGTCAAATAAGTTATTTGATGACTCTTGTTTTAAGTGTAATGTGATTTTAGACTAAAAAAGAAAAATTTTAACTCGAAATAAGACAAATATTCCTGGTAAGATTTTGAGTTTTTGCAGTGCGTCTCCCTGCTCAGACCTCTCCCTCTCCCTCTCCCTCTCTCTCTCTCTTCCTGTCTTTCTCTGTTTACTATTTTTGTTAAAAGAAAAGAAACTTAATTTCCGTTTTTTTCCTGGTCCCCTCTTATTTTTATTAATACTCATTATTAAAGACAGTACACTGCAAAAACTCAAAATCTTAACAAGAATATTTGTCTTATTTCTAGTTAAAATGTCTCATTTTTAGTCAAAAAAATCTCATTACACTTAAAACAAGACTCATCACTGAAAAAAACAACAATTTTCACCTGTTTCAAGTAGATTTTCACTTAAAATAAGTAGAAAAATCTGCCAGTGGAACAAGATGTTTTTGCTCGTAATGAGAAGAAAAATCTCGTCCCACTGGCAGATCTTTCTACTTATTTCAAGTGAAAATCTACTTGAATAACGTGAAAATTGTCAAATAAGTTATTTTTCTGGTGATGACTCTTGTTTTAAGTGTAATGTGATTTTTTTGACTAAAAATTAGACATTTTAACTAGAAATAAGACAAATATTCCTGGTAAGATTTTGAGTTTTTGCAGTGCGTCTCCCTGCTCAGACCTCTCCCTCTCCCTCTCCCTCTCTCTCTCTTCCTGTCTTTCTCTGTTTACTATTTTTGTTAAAAGAGAAGAAACAAGAAAAAAGAAATAAAAAATAAAAAAGAAGAAAAAAGAGAAAAAAACAACAAAAAGGAACAGGAAGAAAAAGAAGAAGAAAAAGAGAAAAAAAGGAAAAAAAGAAAGAAAAAAGAAGAAAAAGGAAAAAAGAGAAAAAAAGGGGAAAAAATTGGGAAAAAAATTAAGTTGACTTTACTTGCAAAACTTAAGTTGACTTTACTTGCAAATTAATGTTGTACATACTAAAAATTAAGTAGTTTATACAAATACTAGTCTTTCTTGATCTTCATAAAAAATCTCATGCGAAAAAGTTGCCTTAACTTTTTTAAAGTAGATCAAGCAAGATATTTTTTACCCTGGTGTTCTACTTAAACAAATAAAGCATGTTTCATCTAAACGTTGGTCAATCTGCCCAATAGATTAAAATTGTTAAAGGAAAGGTAAATACAACAAGATCATTGCTTGTTGTTTGTGTGTAAATGAAACGATTGCCTGGGATTACATAAATACTGCTTGTTAAGGAAAAAATGCACAATGTCTTGTTTTTTGAACAAATGCAGATTAAGTTCAAAACTAGATGTATTCATGTAAAGCAACAAACTTCATTTTTAATTGTTAATATCACAGATTTAAATATGTTATATTTAAATGCGCTTAGATTTATTTTTTTCAGTGTAGCCACTCTTTAAATCCTGCGTTATTTGAGTAAAAACTGTCAAAATCATCCATTCGCAAAACATTCTGCCAAGTTGCATTGAAATGTCAAGTATTGTGTTTTCATATTTGCAATCTCTACAATCAGAATATTGTCATGATGTTTGTACAAATAAAACATAGGATTAAAAGATACTATACTGAGATATAAATTATCATACGCTCATATATTATCCATCCAGCCATCTTTTCATTATCTATACATACCTCTTACACATAAAACATAGGATTAAAAGAGGGGGTTCTTACTTTCTGCACAGGACAGTGATCATAATTACAATCCACAGCTACTCATCATACATGAAGACTGAATATAGATCTATAGATCAAAAGAGCTATTTTGATCTATAGTTCTATAGATCAAAATAGTGTGTGCCTATGTGTGTGCAGGTGCGTGTATGTGTGTGTTTGTGTGTGTGTGAATTGGAATGAGAAAACAACAATTTGCCACCAAATATCAATACTTCAAATCAAATAATTATTCTCTTTTATTGAACAAAAAAAAAAAATTCACTCATGAAAATCCGATGAGCAGACCTCCACAGTGACAGCTGCAGGGTAGAAAACAGGGATGGACAAACAAGGATGTGCTCTGTGCCTTTCTCCTAAATCGATTTGATGTGTTGGATTTTTTATTTTCCAAGCTTATGCTTTGTTAGCCAAAAGATGTAAGATATTGCTCCAAAGGAAAATGTCCCCTTTAAACTGATCCGCAACCACAATACAAAGATTTTTCGACGTTGTCTCGAGATAATACAATACTTATCCTTTTGTAGAAATCTAAAGGACTGGAAGGTTTAAAGAGGTGTGTTTGTACAAGTCTTTGCAGACAACCGTGCTCGGGACAAACTGATGATACCATGGTCTTCTCTGTTGTCTTAATTCACGGCCCAAGTGTACTCTTGTGGCTTCCTTTGCCCCCAAGGGTCCACGTGCCTTCACATGATTTAAAGTTCATCATCTGCCCACGTCCACAGCTCGAGGGTTCACACCGCTCACACTGTGTACCTCCACATTTCTATCTGCACTGAGATCACACAGCAAATGTTGAGTGTGCATGAGCTGGGAAATCAAAACTTACATAACTTATTTTCATGAGCGCATGCCCGTTTTGAGGAAACACTCTGCGTGGAGATTCACATTTATCATTCTCCTTTTAAAAAGGACCCTCCGGGACAAACAGATGACTATTTTTAGATCATCGGTGAGGAAGCACTAATGTGCTACAATAGCTTTGTGGGTTGCAGCTTCAGATACGACCCTCAGTCCTGCGATGGGGGCATGCGCCACTCCCAAGTGCTGCTAAACTCCCCAGGGCCAGGGCCAGATCCTATTTTGGGGAAAGGACTGCTGTGGGGCATTGATGATGTGAATCACAGGCCATGCAGGTGATAAACCTTGTGTGTCAGAATGAAAAAGAAAAAAAAAACATGTCTGTAGGCCAGAAACCATGCATTGTGATGCATAAAAGCTTGATTTTGCGTGGACCTGGTTTTCTAGAATCTGTAAAACTGACATATATCTGCCATATCATCAGTTCCACGATGAGTTACACAGTCTGAGTGGCCGACATTTCAATCTAATAACCTGAACCAATGTGAAACAATGGACTGAAAAATCAATTCAGCACTTTTCAAAGTAAAAGAAAAGCCACCGGAGCCTGTAATGCATTTGTATGAATCCAGCCTAAATCTTTTTTTATTACAGAATGTGCAGAAGGCTCCGTGTAGACGTCCCATTGTCGCTGGTGCATTCACCAGTGTGTGCTTATGTATATGACTGAAAATCAGATCTGTATAGATTTAAACAGAGCTGTATGGGTGGGTGAATATGGTTTGTAGGGTAAAAGCCCCTTGGGAGGTCAATAAAACTGGAAAAATAACTAGAGTATAAATACAGTACAGTCCCTTTGCCAGTCCATTTGAAATGCATCCCTCAAGGCTCCAGTTGGTGCTTCAAAAACTGAAACAACATCAACAACAACATCTTTATATTTCTAGTCCAAGGTCCACTCAAGGGGCTTTAACAAAGCAGGCAACTTTCCCTCACTGGCACACACACTTTATGTCACACACACATTAATTAAATCGATTTATTAATAACCTTGGAAAGTGATTATCTTTACCATAGTGAGATATAAATGACCATATGCTCATATATTATCCATCCAGCCATCTTTTCATCATCTATACCCACTTCTGCTGGAGCCTGTCCCAGCTCTAGACTGCACCCTGAACAGGTAAGTGTATATATTATATTAAACCAATATTATCAAAGTAACATTGACATGAATATATGAATCATATCTTGAACTTGACATATTTGCAAAACAAAAACAATTTATAAAAGGACAAAGCAACCAAACCAAACATCTTTAATCCAGCAAATATTTGCACATTAATTAAAAGCTTCCTCTGTGAAATGGTTTGGCCCAGTGAAACCTGGCATATCACATATCACACAACTACCTCGGAAAGCCTTCTTGAACAGAAAAAAAATAAAATAAAAATAGTTAGCAGATGTCTATCAAAGTCACAAGGGAATTTCAACCAATCAGATGGTATACAGCACTGTTGTTACTGTCACACCTGAGGCCTGCCTGTAGCTACAAGTATTCCACTTTTCCAATTGTCACATCATTAACTCATACCCCATGAAGGATTTTGGGTAGGAAACTGATGCACATAGGTTTGCATGCAATTATCCAAAACCTAAGGCACAACTCATTCTTCTGCGCTAACCTGTAGCCGTAGCCACACCGTAGCTGGGGACCCTATGTCGTATTTTCAGCTGCTACTTCTTCTCCCCCATATTTAAACTTGATTTCTACACTGTTAACTATTGTTCCATATTTATCAGCTCCAAATCACACAAGACCTTATTTGTGTGAGTCCTCATGCCTTAGGCTCAAGGAGAAAGTAAACAAAAAGAAGCTCATCAATAAAAACTAAAATGCAGCAAAAAGAAATAGAACCTGCACCACCAAACTAGCAATTACAGAGCACTGCAATCACAGTCCACAAGTGCAGTTTGCAATCAAACCAACTCTGAATCGTTGTGACGCAGAAACATAATCAACATTAACAGCCTGAACCCATCAGGTGGCACAACGGGGAAGATTTATGCCAACTGGCTGAACGTTAGCTTGAACCAAAGGGGAGTCCATGACAGCAGATGTAACGGCAAAGTGTAATGAAAACAATGACAAAGGAGCATCAGTGAAAAGCTCAACCTGGATATATTGATGATATTGAAACTCACAAGGTATGGCCAAATGTGGCAGGCCAGAAGAAATAGTTTGGTTCAGGAAATTACATCCCAGGTGTAATTCAAGGACACGGCCTCCAGTGTGGTAGTTAAAACTAAACCAGAGCCTAAAACATCTTGGCTCATACCAATCCACAACCAAACAACTAAAACCTGGTGAAATCTGGTTACCATTATTGCACCGGAGATGGCCCACTTTTGAGTAATTGTTGCCAGAACCCAGGAAAATTTGTGAGCACTTCACCTGAGGAGGCCTCACTGAGCTGACTGTCCAGGTACTGGTACTCATTCCTTCACTCCAGAAGGACTTGTAAGGTCTCCCCTTTAAGTTTTGTTTGTCTTCCTCAGTTACCTGGTCGGCTGAAATCGTATTTTTCCTGCCTTTCTTTTCCATCCATCCATCTTCGTCTGCTTATCCAGAACTAGGTCGTGGGGGCAGCAGTCTGAGCAGAGATACCCAGACTTCCCTCACCCCAGACACTTCCTCCAGCTCTTCCGGGGGATCTCTCCAGCGTGTCCTGGGTCTTCCCCGGGGTCTCCTCCCGGTGGGACATGCCTGGAACACCTCCCTAGGGAGGAGGGACATGCCTGGAACACCTCCCTAGGGAGGCGTCCAGGAGGATCCGGTACTGATGCCCAAGCCACCTCAACTGACCCCTCTCAATGTGAAGAGCAGCGGCTCGACTCCGAGCTCCTCCCGGGTGACCGAACTCCTCACCCTATCTCTAAGGTGACCCTGAGACCCCGAGATACTTAAAATCCTCCACTTGAGGCAGGACCTTTCCAACTACCCGGACAGGGCACGCCACCCATTTCCCGTGTAGAACCATGGCCTTGGTGGAGGTGCTGATTCTCATCCCAGCCGCTTCACCCTCAGCTGCAAACCGCCCCAGCACATGCTGAAGGTCCTGGGCTAATGAAGCCAACAGGACAACATCATCTGCAAAAAGCAGAGATGAAATCCTGTGGTGCCCTCTGGCCCCAGGCTACACCTAGACATCCTGTCCATAAATGAACAGAACCGGTGACAGAGGGCAGCCCTGCCGAGGTCCAACATGTACTGGGAACAAGTTGCCGAGCGTGCGCTGCAGGTTGCGCCGCAATGAGCACCCCACGACGCACACACCACGCCGTGCCTGATGCGCACGTCCCAAAAAGTTTAACTACGCGTCAAGAGGTCGCAGACCCAACGCAGACTGAGAGGGCTGTGATTGGTTTGCTTGGTAGCAACGCATTTCCGGTTCCGGTTCGTGAAGCAGTCGTGAACTTTCAGCGCTCTTTTCTTCGTGTGTGTGTGATTTTTTTTTGTTTTTGTTTTTTTGCACAATAGTTGTCCTTATCTCTTTGATTCACTGTGACCGGAAAAGTCGGATAAACCATTCAGGAAAAGATCGCACCCCCTTAGCGCTCGCGGGGGGTATTGCACCGCGGCGAAATGGAGTGACAGAGAAGTCCGAAGGGTTCACGATGGCGTCCGGCAACGGCGTGTGCTCTGCGTTGGTGTAGCGCAGAACCATAATCCAGGCTTTACTGCTGACAATGCAAACCAAGCTCCTGCTCTGGTCATACAGACACCAAACAGCCCTGAGCAGAGGGCCCCAGACCCCATACTTGCGGAGCACCCCCCACAGAATGTCACAAGAGACGCTTAAATGCCTTCCCTAGATCCACAAAGCACATGTGGCCTGGTTGGGCAAATTCCCATGAACCCTCAAGCGCCCTGTGGAGGGTATAAACTGGTCCAGTGTTCCACGACCAGCCTTTCCTTAAGTTTTCATTTATGTTTCCACAACTGTGTGTCAGTGCCAAGAAGGTTAGCATTTATATTTATTATTATGGGTTGTATAGGAGTAACTTGTCTCTTATTTGGTTGTTTAATTGATAGTTAATGCTTAAGTTGTATGCTACCGTGGCAGTTACACAGTCCTTTTATTGTTAATGCTCAGTTGTCATTTTCTGTATTATTGCAGACCACAAGTTTGGTGGAATTAAACCAGTTGAAAGGGCATCCTGTGTGTGTGTCATACATCATAATCTCCATACCTTGAGCCACTCCACAACCAGCACACTGGAGATCCCACGTCTCCTTTTTCGTGATAATGGTTAGCATTGTCAGCTCACAACGAGAAGGTGTGATTTATGGCTGGAACTGTTCTGTGTGGCGACTGCATGTTGTCCACACGTCTGCACTGGTTTTCTCCAGGTGTTCCTCCAGTCCATTAAACATACATGCAGGGTTGACTGGTGTTTCTAAATTGGATATAGAAAATAAATTAGATCGATGGATGGGTGGATGGAGGAATTTTCCGAAGGAGCTCTGGGAAATCACACGACCAAACTATCTGAAGAATCATTCCTCCACCATCCCTCATCGGTCTTATGAGCAAACACACACCAGCACTTCCTCATTTTGCTCACATTTTGGTCTGGGCCCTTAAGCCAAATGGCTTTACCTATAATGAGATCCAGACAGGCGGTTGCAGTGAAAGCAGTGCAGATTACTGATCACCCCCCCCATTGTTCATTTCCTCCCTTCCTCTTACCGACTTTCTCTCCCAGTCTCTGCGTACCACTTATGAGCAGTGGTTCTCAGGCTATAAACAGCCTGAGAACCACAACACCACCCCCTCCATGTTCATCATACCCTCAGTGCACATACTCTTTATCGCCGTCTGTCCCTCACTTCTTCCTCTCAGCTGTTATCAAATCCGGCAACCTCTGCAGGGCACAAGGAGAGGCCAGAAATGTGAGGTGCGCCACAAACGTCTGAAAATGTGTCAGCGGAGAGAAGGAGGGGAGGTCAGGCTCGACCATTGTCCGTCCCCGCTGGAGGATATTCCTATCACAGCAATGTCAGCGGGCAGGAAGTGCTTTTCAAACACACCGACACAAATATACAACACGCACTCATGCACGTGCTCTCTTGTGCAGCCTGGCGACATGTTAAAAGAGGAAATGGTTAAAAAAAAAAAAAAGCAGAAGTTTCTTTGAGAGAAATAGAAAGAAGGCAAATGTCTGTTGGATATCAGCGAGTGCTTGTATGTACTTGTGATAACAATAAAAGAATAGGTCATATTTGGCAGGAAGGGACAACAAGAAGGAAAGGATCAAACTTACCGGAGTGAAAGGACAGATGTTCTGCTTACAGCACTTCCTTCACTTCCGTGTAGCTGTGTGCAGCTTTGCTCAGGCAGCTATAATCCCCAGACGAGGGCTGAGCTGGGAGACGTCTCCCAACATGAACTCATCCTACATTGTTTTCACTGCATACAGAAATCACCCACCCAAAATAAAAAAAAAAACACGCACACACACACACAGACACACTCACTCACTCAGGAAGAGCTGCAGACAGAACTAGCCAACAACCCATGACAGGGGGCTGATAATGAGGTGACAATGTCTGGCTTCAGTCCACAAGTGTCACTCTGATGTGGCAGGAGTCTGGTTGCAGAGCAGAAGATGCAAAGAGGGGTTGCAGATGTCATCAAACTGTAGTCAAAATCAGTTACAATGTTTGCTTAAACATGCAGCCTACAGTGACACGATAACAATCACTTAGTGAGAACCGGTGCCCAGTTCGGAAGCTCGACTTTGATTTAAATAACATTTAAAGTGGGACACTAAAGAATGAACAGTCTGCATTCGGTGAAGGTCTGGTGTCTCCGCAGGAGACGGCAGAAACGAGCTGTTTGTTCTGTAACAGAGACGACTGCCAGAGAGTGTGAGATCTGACGGAGGAAATCTGTCCGGCCTGGCCTCACTGGGGACTTTGCCTTGGCCATATTCACCATGTCATAGACACGGCACCCACTGCACCGCTAAACATCTCAGGAATGTAAACCTCCAATTGATTTGCAACTCTACGTTAATACAAAAAACAAAAAGACTTAACAGTTTTTTCTTTCTTTGCATTTGCCTTGTATGTAAAAATCCCTCATATGTATGCAAATATGTGGTTTTAAAAACTGACTTCTTTATTCATATATTCTTGAATGGAATTACTTTTTGAATGTGAGGAATGAAAGCTATGCTGGAATATCTCCATAAAAATGCATTTGATTTTCATGAAAGTCACTCAAGGCCGATAGAATAACAGTCCTGCTGATGCTGGTGATTGTATTGGCTCTTCTTTTTTTTCTTCTTTTTATTGAAATATCTCTGAAGGGCTGCACGGTGGCTTTGTGGTTAGCGCTGTTGTCTCACAGCAAGCAGGTTCCTGGTTTGACTCCTGGCATGAGTATTTCTGTGTGGAGTGTGTATGACATGGGCTGTATGAAACAATGGGCGAAGCATTGGGTCACTTGACCTTTTGGTTTCTTAAGAACACTTATGATGCCTGTTTTTCTTTGCACAGGGTGCAGCTCGAGAACAATATCTCCAACAACTGGATATAACATGTTGACTTGTCAGCGAAATAAAAAAAAACAGTCACATTTAGCCGACGCTGGGTTAATTCAAACGGCTGGTTGCTCCGTTAACGTTAACGTGGTGATTAAAGATGAGGAAGTGATAAGGACCAGCTATTGGCTGGGCAGACTGCAGATCAATCATATTAGAACTAAATGTAATGCTATTAAGAAAATCTCCTGCCGTGGTACAAAAAAATCCACCCCCCCTCGGAGCTGTAAATATGTTTATTTCTGCTCGAAAGTTGGACATTTTAACACGGGGGTCAATGGGGATCGACTGGCTTTTGGAGCCGGCCCATAGTGGTCAGGTTAGGAATTGCAACGAATCTTAGCTCCATATGAGCCTCAAACAGGAAGTGAAATGTTTTTTCCAGGAGAGAAAAAAAAGAAGTTAAACAGTTAGCGTTGGGCGGCATCTATGGGCGTGCACCTATGGGCCTGCAGGCCTGGGTATTTCCAGTCTCGCCTCAAAAATTGAAGGGAAGTAGAGTTGAAGAAGAGTTTATCAATCAACGCGGCTTCCAGAAAGATCAACGATAGATTTAGAAGACATTTTAGAGTGAAAGGGATTGTATAGTTGTTTGAACAAAAAGCAAGAGTTGGTGGATTTTGTTGCTGCTGTACAGAGATGTCAAAAGTATTCACATTCATTACTCAGGTAGAAGTATAGATACTAGAGTTTAAAAATACTCCTGTAGAAGTTGAAGTATCAACTCAAGTTTTTTACTCAAGTAAAAGTACAAGTACTGGTTTAAAAACTACTTAAAGTATAAAAGTAAACGTAATGTAAGGGGGAAAAAGCCAATGCATCTTAGTCTAATGCAAATATATTAAAGAACCATATATGTGTACTATTGAGCATTAACATGTGTTTCAGAGAGCAGCAGATATGATGACTAGTTGCCTATAAGTATTGTAATGGTGCAAAAAGTCAAACTTCAGAGGCATGTTATCATTTATCCTAACCTTTATTGGAATGTACATCCAAGTTTAGTTGCAGGAATCTGAGGGAACGGATGTAAGAACAAAACTGGACAAGAATATCTGTGCCACAACCACAACCAAATTCACTCTATCCGGATGGAGCAATTTAACTGGATAGTTTTTGTTTAAAGGCCGAAATGAAATAGAGTAACGAGGCTGTTTTTAAAATGTAAGGAGTAAAAAGTACAGATAATTGTGTGAAAATGTAAGGAGTAAAAGTAAAAAGTCGTCTGAAAAATAATTACTCCAGTGAAGTATAGATAACCAAAATTTCTACTTAAGTAAGGTAA
This sequence comes from Cololabis saira, assembly GCF_033807715.1. Taxonomy (NCBI): domain Eukaryota; kingdom Metazoa; phylum Chordata; class Actinopteri; order Beloniformes; family Belonidae; genus Cololabis; species Cololabis saira. The sequence continues at coordinate 14,383,301 of NC_084591.1, forward strand.
CAAAGTATTTGTACTTCATTACTTGACACCTCTGCTGCTGCAGAACTAAATGTTGCTGCAGAACATTTATGAAACCCATCACATAGTAATAGACCAAGGTTTTTTTTGTTTTGTTTGTTTGTTGTTGCTTTTTAACTCTGGAATGATCATTTTAAATCAGCATAAAGAAGCTTTAGTCAATGTTTAGCTCAGACAAGCTGTTTACAGAACAGCTTGTGTGGCTGTGAATTTCTGAAGGTCTTTGACTTCCTATGAAAATATCTGGCTCCTTAACTGCTAATATGGTACCATTAAAAAATATTCTTGGCTCACTAGTCTGTGTTAACGTAGTGATACAGATGGCTGGTGATGCAGCTCGGTTTGGCCGCTGACAAAAACTGCTCAACTCTGTAAATCTGTAAAGACTCATACAATAAAACCTCAGCAATTGGAGACAATAAAAACAATAGTTTTGTTAAATAAAGAGAATTAAACATGGAACACATCAGCAGTAAACATCTAAACTCCAAAAATAAAAATAAAAAACTGTCATCTGTCTCTTCAATGGCAGTAGTGGAGGAGTAGAACTAGTACACCCGTTCACTAGACAACATTTGTTTGTGGATACACCGGCAGGATCAACAAGTGGTATAATTACCCTGCACTGACAGTGTATCATTGTCACTGTCAGCTGCTCGTGTAATAGAACCCCGGAGCCTCAAAAGACAGTGATCCACACAACAATCCACTTTTTCACTGCTGGGCATCACTGTGGCGCTCCACGGTTGCCTAGCAACTATAGCAAATTGGAGGTGCCTTTGAATTAGAGCGTCGTAAGAGGTGACTTATATGTGGACCCAGATGACAAATGTCTCCATTAATCTGGAATCCTCTACTGGCTAATTCATTCGTACTGGAAGCTCTAATTCTGGTCGCAGAGCAAAGCGGTGTCACCGCGCTGCAGATCATGTGCTTCGTTGAGGCAGGAGAGACTGGAGCTCGTTGCTCGATGCACACTGCGTTTTCACGGTGAAGAGCAAGAGCAAGAGCAGAGAAAAGGCAACCGTTTCCATGACATCATAAACAGGAAACGGGAAGGGCCCATTGCGACCAGAAGAGTCTACGTAAGGCATTGTGGAGGTTTGCCAAAGAGGTCAGAACTTTCCCATAATATGATTTCATGCATGCACCAAAAAAAAAACCAACACGTACACACAAGAAAAACATGGATAAAATAAAAACCAGCAGGCTCATTTTATCCACAAATCTCCTACAATCCCATTCTCAGTCTTCTGCAGCGGTGCTTTTGATGGCCTCCTCCAGGTCTTGTCCCCTATAGTCGCCATGCCAACCCGTGTGAGGAGGAGGCTTCGCCCAAAGAGACGTGACGCGGTCCTGGGATAATTAGCAGCTCATTATGGAGCCCAGTGAATGGGCCAGCGGGATCCAGGAGCCACAAGAGACTGTAATAGAAAACACTCAGGACTGCAGCTCACATCAAAGGAGGCGCTCGACCATGCGATGCAGAGAAGAAAGAGACCGGGGAGAGGAAATATCGTTCTCCTTTTACACCCACAAATACAGCTCAATCTCTGTTTTTAAGTCTGTTTGTGAGCTTGTGTGCTAGGATCTCTGCACCACTCCTTTCTCTTCACCCACAGCCTTGGTTGTTGCACAATTGAATGAAATACAGTTTATAAAGCTGGCATCAACATCCACACGGAGTGCAGCTAGAGGAGATTGTGTGGTCCAGTTTAGGAAAAGTGCTTTTAGCCAGTCTGCATTTTCTATCAGGGCTGCTTGTGAGTGGAACTTCATACCAACTGAGATTAGAAACCAATCAAATTACTCTACTTTTAAATTTTATTTAAAAAAGTGGTTAATTAGTGGTCAAGGCTGTCAACATTAAATTTTAGTGCTTAATTTTCCTGGTTTGCAGCCCTGCCTGTCGGTGTTTTTCTGATGTCACCTGTCATGTTGCCTATTAGTTTGTCTAGTTATAATGTTGCTTTTTGTGCATGGCTTTTTATTCTGTGTTTAGTGCTTTTGTCTTGTTTGTTTTTGGCCTGTTAGTGTGTTATTGTGTCTTGTGTTATTAATGCTGATGTTACTGTTGCTGCTTCATGTTGTTTCTGCTTTCGTTTGTAGCAATTGTCTGTTGTTGAGCTTATGTTAACCTGTGTGTGCATGTATTTTAGCTCAGTTTCTTACCTTTTAATCTTTATTCTGATGTAGCCTTTTTATTCGGAAATGTTTTATTGATTGTATCTTAATAATTTTTCTTTTATGTTGACTATTTTACACCAATCCAGGGACAGAAGATGCAAAATAGCCTTTTTGGCTAATTCTGGCACATTTTACATTTGTTTAAATGTGTTATTAATGTGCATTGTCCCTGTTATCTAAACCTTTAAATAAATAAATAAATACAAAGAAAGAGTTGCGCGTCAGAGAGCTCCACTCAATTTAAGCTGTATATCTGTAATTTCTCTATATGTGTAACTGTTTGGGGATGCAGGCACTAAGGATGAAACGTAACCTGGTGGTTTTCAACATTTTCTCATCACAATCCCCCAGAATAATCACGTTGCTGGTTGTAACCTGATTATTTACACATTATATGCACACTTTGAAGTTCCCAACAGAATCTACAAAAACCTTTTTCTAATGCAAATTACATTGAGTGTGAAGGTCATATGGAGTATTAACCACTGGCCTGTCTAATATGTTTTCTTTTGATCATATATTCTTTTCCTCCCACAAGCATCTGGCAACCCTGAGACTGTATCTTGTGATTCTCTGTAGTTCCTTACCTTCAGGTTACGACATCACTAGGAGAGCCATGGTGCAGGGCAGCGGTGTTGAACTATGTGCAGAGCTCATTATTCATTCATTGATTCATTTTCCATACCAAGTTCGTCGCTTGCAGTGTCGCAGGATTCTGGTAGAGCGTATCCCAGCGGTCGCTAGGCGAAAGGTGGAGTACATCCTGGATAGGTCACGGGGCCAGCACTCTCGCTCATCTGGTCGGTCAGCTATCATTCCTGATTGTGGCCCGGGAGGATGCAGGATGGCTTAGTGGAAACTCTGGTCACTCTGGCTGTGATTCAAACGAAAAACCGTCTCATTCTAAAGCAACAGTCACCAGTTCATTGTGCTGTATGACAAAGATGAGCAAGCCCTGGGCAAATGAACCTCTGTAAAGTGTGCAGCAAGTGTGGGGTGCACAAACGTTGGTACCAGTAGTAACCTTCATGGAAGATAAGGTACCTTTCATCTTTCAGATGATGATTTCCTTATGTCTTTCTTTATGGATTCATTACCTCCTCTAACTGTGACAACTTGATCTCTGTAATGTTTCCCACATCGCTGGCTGGCAGACCCAAACAAAGCTGAAATCACCTCCGTGATTAACATTTGGCAAGCAATTTGTTTCATCAAAAGCCGCTTCTTTTTTATGTTGTTTTTAAATCCAATAATACCTTTGTTGATCAGGGCAAAGGAGCTCAGCCAGGCTTTGCAGTCCCCTCCATCTGTTTTCAGAACGGGTCCCCATCCAGCTTTTCCTTTGTAAATGTGAAAGTTGAACTTTGCAGTGAGGTTGCAGGTAAGGCTTTACCTCGGATGGCTCATCCGTGCAAACCCCTAGATGTGCATTAATGATGTGAATGAATGTCCTGTGGTGAAACTGTGTGCTGCTGTGCAGCTATCCTCATCGTTACTGAGTCTTACTGCTGAATTTGAGGAGTTACAGAGTTTATTTGTCACAGTGGATTGAATTTTTCAACATGCAACTGAAGTAAACACATCTCATATGTATAAGAGCTATCGGATGTGGAATTAGATACTATTACCCTTTTGATATTCCTGTAGCTGTCCTCATTCAATAAAGTAAGTTTTAATTAAACTCAATGCATCTGTGATGTGTTTCCTGAGTGCTAGAATCCACACTTAGGAGAGCGGCATTGAACATTTACCAGTCTACAGAAAGCATTCCTGATTACAGTGTGCAGTAAAGGCTTTGATTTAATATTAATGAAATGTATAGGACTATGCTGCAAAAGACAAATGCAGTATTCTACACATGTACAGCTGCGGTCCCCTTGTTCAACAACAGCAGAGGACACCGCACTTTTATAAAGATGTGAGGACTGCAATAACTGTCATTGGTAGTAACTAATTTTAAATAATGAAAAAAAATGTTAAATTAAACCTGGTTGTGCCATTAAGTTTTTTTGCAAGAGAGCAGCAGGTCTACATACTCGTATCTCATATTAACAGTGCAGCACCTACGCCCTCTAATGGGGAGATACGAGTACTGCAAATGCTGGTGAGTCCAAATGAAATCTACTGTTTATTTACTTTCTACAACCATATGTGAAGTAGGCGTCTCGCCCAGCTTGATGTTTTAGACGAATATAATCGCCTTTTGGTTCATGTTGTAATTACAAAAAGTGTATTAACATTTGGCACCCACAGAAAACACCGTCCATGTTCATTTCTCAATACATCAGTAGATATATCTGTATTTAGAGATAAAGAAAACTCCCCAAGTTGTTGTGCATCATATATGAGTGTTTGTTTGTGCACAAATCCCATTTATATTTATTTTTCTTTTCCTTCAAAATGGAACAAAAGAGAACAGTATATAACTAACCTGTCTCTGTTCTTTCCTACATTGTCAAGTCTTTGTCTTCAAATGTCGCTGGCTGTTACAACCTTGATCCTACCCCCTTTAAAACAGTTTAAAGGTTCCTTGAAGATTATAGTCTTTGCAACCTTTCAACAATGCTCCAGGAACAGTCTTTGTCAAATCTTTCGGCACTTGTTAAATGTTTAGAGAATGTGCCTTCAAATATTATTCAGGGAAATCTATGCAGATGGTTTTCTGAAACTTAAATGATCACAGTAACTCGTACTTGTATACATTCATTGTTCCAGTCTAACTCTGGGATACAGTATCTCAGGAGTGGGTGGGTGAGACAGGCCTCTTGTCTTGTAGAAACCTACCTGATAAAACTTATAAACATACTGTATACCAGCTCTCCCCAGAGTATAAATAACATCTTTAAGTTTTCTGCCAGCTACGCAGATCTACAATTTATGCTTTGAGTGCTGGATCTCTCCATTTCAGTCATCACTTTGTATATAACTTTGTGTCTTATTTAGGAAGCTTTTATATCGCTCTATCTATCCAGCAAACAATTGAGTCTCTTTTTTTCCTTAAAGTTTCCAAATGATCCAACCTCCACAATGTTTTCTCTAAGGGGTTCATGGTCAATGCTATAAAGCATATTGAGGCAATTTCTTTGCTGGCATCAATTTTATGAAGTTATTTTTTACCGTCTAAAGTTTTCATTTTCTGCTACAAATATTGCAGAGAAAATAAAGGAGGCAAGCTTTAAGTTTATTTATGTAGACATGATTCGTTATCTTATATAAGAAGGTTTGTTTTCTCCAGAGACTGAATTATAACGTGTCCATATTTCATTGGCTTATCTTCTTGAAAGTAGTTTCATAATGTGATGAAATCCACAATATGCTGGCGTTAATCTGCGCCTACCACCTTCTTAGTGTTAAAACTTTTACAGATAAGCTCCAATCACACGTTAAATACCGCAAACACCAAACCACCCACACCAGTTCCACATAGTTACAAGCTGATTTAAAAGGTTTCTTTAATTTAACAGAAATGATCAGACAAAGGCACATAATTAATGAAAAACAAAAAACAACTACTGATTGATCACATAGTGCACCAGAGATGAAAAAAAGAATGTAAACAGGATCATAGTTTTTGCGTGTAAATCTACCTCAAATATATCAAAACATGAACAAAAAAGAAAAAGTAACACACAAAGAGATGTAAAAAAAAAAAAAAAACAGACATCAATGCAATCATGTTGTTATGGCAGACAAACATTAATCAGTGGTCCATAGCTTCACGTGAATGTTCACAGGACATACATGAAAAAATACATTAGTGATTACAAAAAAATAAACTGGTTCGCAGGAAATCCCTGGGAAGCAGAGATGTCCTCCGGTAGCACTGAAGCCGGACACTGAAGGCCATGTTGCTCGTGTTTAAAGAAGGGAATGGCATTTTTCCTCAGAAAAATCCTCGTATCACAGTATAACCCGCCGCCTCTCTATCACATTATTAGTAGTAAAAGACAATCATGAAACTGGGCTAAACCCATAAGACAATTGGAAAACCAAGTAACAGCCTTGTTTTGTTTTGTTTTGTTTTGTCGAGTGTGTGTCGTGCTGGAACAAGTTACCGATATTACTAGCGTGGTAATGTAGCTGGATGGATTTTTGGCCTTTTTGAGAGATGAATCAGCTGGGCTTCTCAGAGCCAAGCAGTGGTTATGGATCTCTCCTGCCGGCAATGAGGACACCTCCTCGCGCCGTGTCCCCCCAGCACCGACACCCCATCGCTCCTCTAAAACACTGATGTAAAACACTCACTCCTGGGGGAATACATTTTAAAACAGTCCTCGTAGAAATCAAATATATTGCACTTTAAAAACAGTTAACTGGGAAACTCCAAAGATGGATAGCCCCATGGGTCTAACAAGGCCGTAAAGAATAACAGAAACGAAACAGACAAGCACACGTGCACGAAAAGATCCCCAAAGCCTTTGCGGTGATATGTAGAGTCTCCCTTAAACAGAACAGTTCAACAAGTGGGAAATGCATTTGTTTTGTTTTGTTTTTATACAACTGGTTTGTAGAAACAGAAACAGGTGTGAGCTGTAAGACGAGCTAACTGCTAAAATAATATTCTGGCTACCAGTCTGGTTCATAGACATATATACGTAGATTGCCCCATCGAGTGGTTTTGTCTGCTGCTGCGATACGTCAACGTCGCCGCCATATTGGATGTGGCAAGACTGCGCTGTAAATTAATACAAGTGAATTGACTTATTTTCATAAAGCGCCTTTCTAAAAAGAAATGTATGTTTTATGTCTCATTTATTCATTCACACATGCACTAATATACTTGGGAAACAATATAATATATTACATTTTCTCAGAGAAAAATGAAATGATATTATATTTGGTGCCTAACTGTTTCCCAAGTATATTAGTGCATGTGTGAATGAATAAATGAGCGTAAAACGTACATTTCTTTGTAGAAAGGCGCTTTATGAAAATAAGTCAATTCACTTGTATTAGTTTACAGTGCAGTCTTGCCACATCCAATATGGCGGCGACGTTGACGTATCGCAGCAGCGGGCAAAACCACTCGATGGGGCGTCTACGTATATATGTCTATGGTTCTGTTTAGCAGCCTAGCTGTTAACATCCAAGCTAACAGGGCTAGCTCTAGCCTCCAATCTTGAGCCGTTGGCCCAACTGTGTCAGAAGGCGACAAAATCACCTACTAGCACGAAAAACCTCTTAAATGATGTAGAAAAACTTTACCCAAAGCTAACCTAAGCTACATGTTCGCCATCACTAACTTATAGTTTACAGAGACATTAGCTCGTCATCAACAGAGCCAAGAAAGATTTGACCAAACTATTGCTTTAAGGTCCATGTGAATATTTCATATCTTTGCGGGGCCTCGATTCCATGCATGAGTATACTTTAAGTTTGAAATATGTTGAAGTTTGGCTGCTGAAATAGCTTAAAAGAGAAATTATTTTAGAAAAAAGGGTGAGACCTTTTTTTTTTCCCCAGTCAAAGCACTTTCGTTTAAGTCGGCATTCCTTTCCTGTTTATTTCAGAGCAGTAACTATATAAGTAGCAAAATTAACTCTTACATTAATCTTTATTTTAGGTTTATATGAAACTGTAAGTTAGACGTAGTCAAATTCTAAACAAACAAAGACACTGAAACTTCACTTTCAGTTTGCATTTAAAAACATTGACCTCTATAAATGCATAGTGATCGTGTCCAGTGAGGAATGTTCAGTCAATCCTCCCAGACAAATGTTCAGACACGTCTGACGGCTTTCGCGTCATTGGTATTTCCTCCATCAAGCCGGCACCAGCAACCTGTCTATGGTATACTGTAAACGGTCCCAGCTCTTCCAGAATACGGTCAGGAAACACACCCCCAGGACGGTGGCAACCACGTGATAGCGACTCCTCATCAGCGGAGCGGCAAACTTGGCGGCGGTGGAGACGCACACCAGAATAACAGTAATGATGGCCAGCATGATGTTAATGCTCTTCCCCAGCAGGACCCGGGCGTCGGGGCCCTCCAGCTGGACCGTCTGCTGCTGCTGCTGCTGCTGGAGCTCCAGCTTGGACACGCGGGTCTGACACGACTCCAGGGCTTCCTGAGATACACAAGCAGAGATCTTTATGGTTCACAATCTTATTCCCAAGTTGTTAAAGAGCATTTTACTCACCTACTAATCCTCAATAGTATAACGGTGAATTATATATCAGCTTAGAAACATGAAGACAACTAAGAGTTTTGATCATAAAAGGATAAAAAGATCTTTTGAACACTCCTTTGTCTCAGGTGTCTGATGAAAGACGATCATTGTATGCAGACGAGACTCATCGCACGCATCAGCGAGAACAAATAACTTGCTAAACAAGCTTGTTATACCATGTGTCAATGTTTTTCTCAGACACAGAAGCTTATGCACTGCAGATTTAAACAGTTCAAAGTAAAACTTTGCTTTCCAAACAGCTATACACTTTCTAAAATGCCTATTTGAACACTAACTGGAAAAAACAGATGATTTATAAAATATTTAACAGTGCATGCATTACAAATATTTATACATTTGTTGAATATGCTGATTTTTAACTTTATGTGGGAAAAATATTTGAAGCAACCATGTATAGATAGGTGTATAGGTGTATAGATAGATAGATAGGTAGGTAGGTAGGTAGGTAGGTAGGTAGGTATATATATATATATATATATATATATATATATATATATATATATATATATATATATATATATATATATATATATAATGTATGTATGTGTGTGTGTGGTGTGATTATGTGTGTAAGTAGATATACTGTATATACATAGATATAAAGCAGACGGGCATGTATATAGAATATAATATATAGAATATATATATGTATATATAGAAATATTCAACTATGTGTATGTATGTATGTATGCATGTATAAGTATGTGTGTGAGTATAATTACAGTATATAATAATAATGATAATAATAATGATAATAATAATAATAATAATAATAATAATAATAATACTGTTATTTATCAGTGTGAGTACAGTGTGTGAATATTTATAAATACAGGTTAAATGATTAGTGAATGGGGGTAGGACTAAATAAGTTTACACTTCTTCCTACTCCTTTTTTGGCACATGTAAATCCAGATAGCAAGTTTTAAAGGATGAAATTCTTTGTTTTGTTGTTTTGTTTTCTTAAACTTCTCATGAAGTGTTGTTTTTTTTACATGTACAAAAAAAAATATGGGATTAAAAAACACACCAGGGGAAACATTAGAAATTGAATAAAATTAAATGGCAAAATGTCTGGGTCTAAAAACAGCATCACAGAGAGAGTTAGCATAGTATGGTACTGCAGCAAATAAGTAAATATAAAATCAACTGAAATACCCACAAATACCCCCCAATCCAGCCAAAATGCTTCTGCCCAGATTTCTTTAAGACACACTGCTGGCATAAAGATCAGAATGAGCAGTTCGTGAAGCGCCGGCATTGTCTCCATCTCAATGGTGCACAGTCATCGCTGTCCATTTCCAGAAACAGATACTCTTCACATGTGAGGCATTCCAGCCGGATAATTCACTTACTAACCTGTATGTCTCTGGCCCTCTCGTGAGCCTGATAGGCCACCCTCTCCTCTACGCTCGCCAGCTCCTGCTTCAGATCCACCATCTCGTGCTGATGAAGTTCTGTCAGGTCGTTCAGTTGATCTTCCAAACGCTCGTACCTGCAAACCAGCACGGAGAGAGATTTATTTATGTATCTTTACAGTCCGTTAAGTGCTACAACAGATATTGACTACGTTTACATGCAGTCAAATTTCGGGTTATTGCTAATATTCCGGTTACTGAAACATTCGGAATATTCCGTTTACATGCGTGAGCAAACAGGGTTATCCCTGTATACATGGTAATCAATTATTCGGGATATCTGGATCAAACCAGCAACGCACGGAGAATGTCATGATGCAATTACCGTAATTTCTTCTTCCTGTATCCAAATTCAAAACAAATGCTGCTTTGCGCAACTTTTCGCTCACCTTCTTGTAAATCTCGCTATCCCGGTACTTTCTACCGTCTACAAATGCCAAAATGTTCATGTCCTTCATTACATTTATAAAATGATTAGCCTCCTCCTCACTCCAAAAGTGTGACGTGGTCTTGCGTTTCTCCATGTTTAGAAGTACGTCCTGGACTCAAAAGACCAAGATTCCTTGCGAAAAGAGCATGCGCAGAAAACAAATTCATGTTTCCTTTTGATCGGCATATCCCGTTTGGTTTACATGACCGAATATTCAGGTTTTAAGAGGAGTTTTTAAAAACTCTGGTTATTCAAAAAGGGGTTATTGGTGTTTACAAGGCCGTGCAAAACCGGGTTATTGCCAATCTTCCGGTTTTAAAAGGGTTACTGACTGCATGTAAACGCAGTGAATTATATGTACAACTGAATAAATACCTATAACTTTTCTCTGCTAGGCTTCCTTACATTTTCAGTTCAATATCAACATAATAATAGATCTTGTGTTAGAGAGAGGGCCTGGTAGTGCATTATTCCAGGACAATAATGTAATATCAACCTACCTGTATCTCTCCTCCTGTAGTGTTTGGCTGATAAGAGCATACTCTCTCTTGAACTGGGACTTTATCTCCTCGATATCTTCCTGCAGTTGGCTCTGGGCGTCTTTGATCTCCCTCACCTCGTCCAAGCAGAGGTCCAATCTGCTTGGGCCATCTGCCCCCGGCTGTTGCCCCTGGCCTGACGACACCCCTCCCGCCGCCGGGTTCCCGTTGCTGTCTGCTGAGATCGAGGCGCTGCCCGAGGAGCACTCGTCATCGCTGGGGTACTTGGGCTTGCCCACCAACGAGGTGCTGCTGCTCAGGCCTTTCCCCGCTCCGCTGGTGGGCAGCGGGGGCGAAGTGTCCAGCGTGCTTTTGAGATGGGCGATGTTGTCCGCGCTGCCAAACTTGTTCCTGATGAGGTTGGCGAACTCTCGGGGCTTGCTGAAGAAGAACGGAGGGGAGAGGGAAACCCCCGGCCCGATGGTTTTGATCTTGTCCATGGTCGGGTGTCGGCCGCTGCCGGTCATGTCCCTCAGCAGCTCCCGGGGCGACTCCCTGGGAATGGTGCTGCGCTTCGCTTTGGACGAGGAAGCGAATGGGCTTTGATAGACTTCATTGTCCCTCATCTTGCGGTGGTACTGCTCCAGCTTCTTCTGCATTTGGGCGATGTTGTGAGCCGACTTCTGGTTCTTCTTCTCAAACACCTGCTTGATGCGCCCCACCTGCTGCTTGTCCGCGCTGTTCACCAGCTTCAGGTACTCGGCCACGTTCTCGTCGCGGGCCGTCTGCTCTATCTTCAGCTGCTCCGTGACCTTCAGGATCTTCTGCTGGAGGTTGTCCAAGCAGGAACGACTGCGCTGGACCTCCGAGCCAAGAGCAGGGCGGGGACTTGCATCAGAGAGGTCCAGATCCAGATTGTTATCCGAAGAGCCGCGACGCATCGACGCAGAGAGGTGGAGAGAACCACCCTCGCTGCTCCGGTCCTGTAAGATTGTGAAAAGAATAGTTACCACAGTGAAAATACAAATGCAGAGTCATGTGCTAAAGTTAGGATTAAAAGAATAGTTGTTTTTTTTTACTTTCGTTTGTGTAAAAACAATAAAAATGGTGGGTCTTCGTATTAAGCAAATACAACCTCAGAACAATCAATGAGAAGTTTCAAAAGAAAACATGGGCAATAGTAAGCATCCCCATGACTACAGGTTTTAGATCCATTTTTAAACAACAATGACTGATGTAGTCATTTCCTGCATGACTTCATCAGTCTCTCACATCACTGAGGATGAATTCATGCCCATTCTTTACAACACTTTTACTTCGTGGAGGTTTTTGGACAATTTCGACATGCATCTCTTTTAATATATTGCTACAGCTTTTTAGTTGGGCTGGGCTTTTTTATGATATTGATTATTTCAGTTTTTAAAAGGCACCCTGGTGTATATTTGGTGGTGTGCTTCAGGTTAGGGCTGGGCGATATATCGAGATTTTAATATATATCGATATATTTTCAAACGCGATATGGTACGAGACAATATCGTTTATATCGATTTAAAAATATATATATATTTATTTTTTTTTTTTTTTTATGATTTTGATATAGCTTATTTTGTGACAAATTGACTTGAATTGAAAAGACTTGAGTTTTATTTGAGATTTGCACAACTGTCAACCTCAGTGGAAAAGTCTGCCTGTTACTTTCTACATTGTATTAATTGCACAGTGTATTTTAATTTAATTGTTATCAGGAAAGGGATATTTGTTTTATTTTATTCAAGAAGCATTTTTATTCTATATATGCAGGCAGTTTATTTTTATTTCATTTGTTTTATACATTTTGATATTGTGCAGACCTCTGTTAATAAAGGTACCTGTGTGACATTTGGCACGAGGCTTTGTATTAAAACTGACTGTTTTTTAAGGGTTTGCCTCAGAAAAAAATGAAGCTAACAGAGATGCTATGCTATAATGCTTTGGGGGAAACCCCAATTATGGCACAGAAAAAATATCGATATATATCGAGTATCGCCATTCAGCTAGAAAATATCGAGATATGACTTTTGGTCCATATCGCCCAGCCCTAGTTCAGGTTATTCTTCTGTTGCACGGCCAATTTGGAGCAAGATTTAGCTGTTGGACAGATGTTCGAATGTTTTCCCCGAGAAGACGCTGGTATACAGAGGAGCTCATGGTTGACTCCATGACTTTAAGGTTTTCTGGTGGTCCAACTGCAAAAAGCCCCAAATCATCACCGCTCTCTGCAGTATGAGGCATTCCTACTGAAATGCCATTTGGTTTTCTCCAGCAGTGCTGAGCGTTGAGGTCAAACAACTCCAACTTGGTCTCATCTGTCCATGGGACATCGTTCAAGAGGCCTCATGTTTCCATCAGATGACCTTTCTTTTTTTTTTTATATATCTTTTTATTTCACAATAATTTTCACAATTCACATTTTCACATTCACAACTTATATTCTACCCACATTCCTACCCTCTCCATAATTACCCTAGGGAAAAAAAAAACAAAAAAAAACAACAAAACAACAATCAAAAAAAACATACATTAAGGGAGAACAAAATTAAATAAATATTTAAAAAAATAAATAAATAAAAAAAATATATAATGGCAGCAACAGCGATATCAAACTACTGTATATATATATATCCATACATACATACAAACATACATATAAGGCACAAGTTCGAAAATAAAGATACTCATTGGTCCCCTTTGGAAAAATTCTCCAGTTTTGAAAATAATGGAAACCAAAATTCTTGAAAAATATATGACCACGATTGTATTTTTCCAAAGTAAATTTTTCCAATGGTAAAAAAACTGAAATTTGATCCAAAAAAAACTTGAAAGTTGGAGGGGAATCATCTTTCCAAAGTAAAAGTATGCATTTCTTAGCAAAGTATGTGATCATAATTAATATCCTGCTTTTTTTCCAGTCTAACTGAAGATCCAGTGTCATTTAATAAATACGAATTGGAGCTTAACTCAAAATTAATTTCTAATACTGATTGTGTGATTAATGTGTGTGATTAATTGATTTCCAACTGTCCATGGGACATCGTTCAAGAGGCCTCATGGTTCCATCAGATGACCTTTTTTAAACTTTGTGCTAACATGGGCCATCATCTTTAATATTTAACACGCGGAGTGAAGTTTGTAAGGTCCAAAAAATAGCGCTCAGGGTAGCATTTCTCTGAGCACTGCTCAGTCTGACCTCGGGGTAGGTTTGCTGAAACGTGGAGTCGTGGGAGATTGGCTCCTGTCCTGGATGATACTTATGAATTACTTTTATCAAAGTAGATCATTGACCTCTATATTTTTGTAAAATATTTTCATAACACTTCAAACATTCTCTAAAAACAACTGTTGCTGCACATCTAAGACCATTGCTTACGTCTTTCCTTCTTGGTATTGTGTTCACACATACTTAAATGCTTTAGACCAGCAAAACTACTGATTTTATCAGGTCAGTTCATCAGGGGAAGATGATTACCTGCCCGCAACTTACCCTTTCGAATCCCATTGAATCAGAAAGGGTGTACTTAGTATTGCCCACATGATTTCTTTCTTTTCTTTTTCTGCTTCACTCTCGCTGAATAATGGTATTGTGAAAAGGGCTATAGTTTTCTGTTCATCTGAAGTTGCATCTGTCAAATATGCACATCCACTTTGATCAGATGATGTTATAATACTTAAAAACAACAAGACAGGATTAAACTAAGAAATAAAGCAAATAAAATACGTCCCACAGTGAGTTCTGGCTTGCACATTGTTCAGCTTATCGACACCATGAGGCCATCTGGGTGTGTCTGTAATACTCTTATTTGGCACATCTGCTCTTTTCTAAGAGCCAGCCACTAATCCTTTTTGTTCACAGCATAAAACACAGATGACACAGATGACAACATTCAGATTACATCTATGAATTATGTGTGAAAGAAGTGGAGCTTGTGCATCTTATGTAGGCCAGTGACGACGCCAAACAATACAGCAAGCCTCAGAAAATCCTTTTAGCAGACACCGTTCCCTACTTTTACAGTGTATTACCTTTTTTTCCTGTCTCTCTCTCTCTCTCTCTGAGCAAGGCTCAACAATGCGGTCACTTTTTTTGACTACAGAGTTAAATTCAACGCAGAAGTGCAAGTTCTCTGCAGCAGATTTGAGGACACGAAGCTGAACACATAAGGGTTTAGCAAGAAAGTTTAATTATGGCAGGAAACCAAAAAAAGATTCATAAAGAACAGAACCGAAAGAGAAATTCAATTGGATTTCTGAAAGAAAAGAAAAAAACGTTCCAGGAATATTTGTAACTTTAATCAACACTAATGTCATAACAGGGAAGCTGATAATGCCTCGCGCAAAATGTACAACAAGCGCTACGGGCGGCACAAAGCCATGCTAATCCTTAACAAATGCAACACTCCTATTCAAGCAAATAAACAGATCCCAGCCAACTGACGCAGACTTAAGGCTCCATCCTGCTTAGTTTTTCATCATGACTATGTAATGGTCACATATAGCACGCTAAGTACCTTCATATTTGACTAATGCATCCGGAATTTACCACATATCCATGCTCCTTAACACATGACTGTCATGTGACACGAGCTGACCCCTAATGCGCTGATAAACGACAGGATCCACACTGGTGACACATTCAGAAGACCCAGGACATACTCAGCAGAACGATTCCTCTCTTAATGCAGTTGGACCTCAATTTTATCTAACTATTGATATGTGAAGTCCATTTATGAGCCGGGGACACTCTGAACTCGCAGTCAAGCTGTCAACTTGGTGCTGGTTTGTCGCTCACACCTCAACCAATGTTTCCAGCGCCCTTCAAAACATGTCGCATCCAATGTCTGTCTGCGTTCTGGCAGCATTTGCATGAAGACTTGGGGCGATGTGGATGGAAATGGATTTCAGAAACCACGGACTTGAGAAGTAACCATGGCAGAAAGAAACTGAGAATGAACTCTCGGCAAATCGCAGGCAGTTCGTTCATCCCCACAAGGAGACGCTTTCAGTGAAGTCGTCATGGCTGACTCGACAGTTTGAGTTCCCCTTTTATGCGTTGTTGTCCAATCAGCATAAAAATATACCACCAATGGTCCCGACCCTTCTACGGGTGATTTCAGCCACATTCGAAATTGCACAAGTCAATGCAACGTCCATTCGTTACTTAAGCGCCAAAACTAAAGATAAGGGGTGTCCTGCATGTAATAGTCACTGATTCCATCGATGAAGCTCCCACTGCCACGGTCCACTCGCTCACTACTCAAGACCACAGTGGCGACAACGGTTGTGATCTCAGGGATCAACATAACCATATCAGTTAGACATGTTATCCTCCTTTTTCTGGATGAGGTGCCTCCTATGACTATAAAACTAAGCAAGTACTTTCTTTCAGCGTCCCCCTCTGTAGAGAGCACTCATGGACTCAAAGTAGTCAGAATATTTGATTAAGAACACAGCAGATTTAAAAACGACACTCAGAAAGTTTCCGTCCAAACTCAAACAACACATCTAGGTAGGATAAATAAAAGTTAAAACACAAGTGTTCTTTCTTGTTGCTAACTAACATTATAACTACTAGGCCTGTGTTGAAAAAATGTCCCAATTCTAAATCAATTCTCATATTAATTCCTAAAAATTGATTCATACGTATTAAGATCGATTAATTTTATTTTTATTTTTGGGGTTGTTATTTTTTTTTATTTATGTATTTTTTTTTTTTCATCATTACATTACAACTTTTGGTTGTTTTGCGTTTATCGCCAAAAAAGGAATGTTTTGTTGGACACGAGAATAACTGGTGCCATGTTTTTGCCTTTAAATATGTTTAAAGGTATGAAAACATTAAAGTGTTCAGTTATAATTGCATAAATTGTCTATATTTCATTACTTTATATACTGTCTTGGGGTAACATTTGCAAAAAATGATAAAAACCAAATGCTCAAAAATTAAAAACCAAAATAGACCGAAAATGGAACAAATAAAAACGGAATGTGGGAAAAAATAAAACCGATTTCATACGTCTGTTTCCTCCCTGGATCTGTTTGGTAATTCTGACCCACATGATGTTTCTGAAAGCAGTTCTATCAGCATTCTGGGAGCTGATTGGCCCTTACAGCATCATTAGCTGCCAATACTTGCTGTTGAATCTCAATATAATACTAGTAGTAATATGTTGCATAACTACAGTCATATAATTCATGCAACAGCTCAAAAAACAGTTTTAATAACACTAACCCAAATCAATATCGAATCAAATCTTGACATTTGAATCGATCCCCAGCCCTAATTATAACCACTAACTTGTTTGTTTTGTTTTTTATTTCTACTTTTACGTCTAATTCTTAACTACATTTAATACCAGCAAATTACTTTTAATTCATAAATTCAGTGAACGTCAGATGCTTTAATACTTTTACTGAAGTAATGTTCTAAAAGGCGCTTTTACTCACTAGCTTCACTTTCAAGTGCTTTACACAAGTCTGCGCGCTTTATTGCCTTCGGAAGATGAAGAAGAAACTTGGCTCCTCCAGTTTCGCTGCTTGGATCCCCGGTCATGACTTTTTCTGTTTCATCACTCCTCCAAAGGCTAAAATAAATTCATGCCACGCCATTTTTTATCTTTAACATCCTATCTCCTCAAGACCACTAGCATTCATCTTAGAGCAGTAATGTAGCTAACAGTAATCCACCAGTATGATTGTGTCTTTGTTTTCTATAATTATGGTGTACAGAGACTGTATATACTTTTTTTTCCCTCCCTTTAGTGTGTAAGTAGAGAATGTCATGCTAATTTCTACAAGCACTGAGGCATTTCAGCCTTTGTCCTGATCCCACCCTTTCTGGCATCTGTCCTTCTTGAACACAGAAGTCTTTCAGTGCAGAGAAAAAAAGCAGACTTTGTCATGTCCTACCTCTGCTCGGCCCAGGACCCAGCTGCTGCATATGGATTCACTGGCCTGACGTATAGCCTGAGGAGCCCCGTGTCCAATCACAGTCCAGCTCCGTCCACAGTGCAAGCTGCAGCTCCTTTCTAAACAACACGCTCATGCCGTACAGTGAGCTGCCCTTTAGTCAAACCTGTTTGTCATACAGAAGAAAGAGAAGCCCAATACCCTGCTCCTTTAAAAGGAAGTGGAGTTATCCAACACTACTGATATCTTTTTTTCATTTTTAAATGACAAACACAAAGAAGTGCCTGTTCAAGCAGACAGCTTAGACTTAAAAGTCTGTTTCTGCAGCACTGGAACTAAGCTGAGTCCGAAAGCATGCAAGTTCACTGCTTCAAGCATCTGTGAGAGCACAGATGTGAGAAAAGAGTGAAACGGCTCACATGGCCACATGCCAACCATCGATGATTCACTGGCCTGCAGAATCGTAACTGGAGAGGAGAGAATCAGGAGCGTCAATTCCACCAGCGTGGTTACACAGCACCTGCAGCGGAGAGAGCCTCGCTGATAGTTTTTTTTTTATTTTTTCCTGCACAGCTGGAGCAGCGGGGAGTGAACATTGCGGTCCGAAAAAAAAAAATGAAATGGACTTTGGCAGTTTGGGGCCCGACACACAAGATCAACTCACATAAGTGGAACCTGTTTTTACACTGTATTTCAGCAACATCTGCCAATTTTCTGATGAAATTTTACCATTTCAACTTCATGAACGCCTTTCCAGCACTGCTGGTGCTGCAGACTCCCGCTCTCTGAAAAACCATCAATGCAATTATGATGTCTAAACTGAAGTAGCCTCATACTGATGGAAATGTCCCAGTTACACTTATGCAGCCATTCTCTGGCGTTATAGAGGCAGTAGAGTGCATCAAATATGACCATTACTAAAGGAGCGTGGCCAGTAATGGACCAGAGGGGGGCAGTTAAGGCTAAAGTCTAGCCGTTATGTGAACAGCTTTACCTGAGGGGTCACAGAAACCAGGTTAGTGTGTGATGAGATGGAAGTGCCACCCAGATCTTGTGGTATTCCTGCAAAACAGGGCAAACTCCTGCATGTAAAGGCTGCAAATATATTTAGGCGTGAGGTGCCTTTGTTTTTAATATAGAGTTTGTCACTGCATTTTATTTGACTCTGGCCTTTGTTTTAATGAACAAATTAGGAAAGTTGTCCAGTCGTGTTTTTACCAGCTGAAGTTGATTTCCAAAATCAAATCTTTTTTACCTCCTGATAATCTCCACAAAGTTGTCCACGCTTTTATTCTGTCTCGCCTGGATTATTGTAACGCCCTTTACACCGGTATTTCTCAATCATCACCCCGGCCGCCTTCAGTTGGTACAAAACGCTGCTGCTCGTCTGATCACTGCCTCAAGAAAATGTGAACATATCACTCCAATTCTGTCGTCCCGTCACTGGGTTCCTGTTCAATATCGCATTGATTTTAAAATTCTATTGCTGACTTTCAAGGCCCTAAATAACCATGCCCCTAGCTATTTTAAAGAACTTTTAACCCCCTACCTGCCAGGGCCTCACTCAGATCAGCCAGTAGTTCTGATCATTCCCAGGGCCCGGCTTGTGACCAAAGGTGATGGAGCTTTTGCAATCCGGGCCCCCAAACCTTGGAACTCTTTACCTGCTGAGATCAGGTCTATTAATTTTAGACTAGGTTATTGCTGTCTTATGTTCTTATCCACTATGCACTGTATTTCTATGTTGATGTATTTTATTGTTCTTGGGAAGCACTTTGTAACTTTGTTAAGAAAGGTCATTATTAGGGCCCGAGCACTGACAGTGCGAAGGCCCTATTGTATCTGTAGGAGTTTTTCGCGTTTGTTTTTTTTGTTATCCTCGTTTTTTTCCGACCAAATGAAGGCCTTTTCCCCCCCTAAACGTGCCCCAAAAGTCACCAAATTTTGCACACAAGCCAGGCCTGGCGAAAAATTTGATATTTCATGGTTTGCATTAATGGGCGTGGCCTAATGGCTCAACAGCGCCCCCTAGAAAACTTTGTGCCTCAACCCCCACAATACGGTTTGACGTACATGCACAAAAATCGGTACACACCTGTATCATGTCGCAACTTAAAGAAAAGTCTCTTGGCGCCATGGCCGAAACCCAACAGGAAGTCGGCCATTTTGAATTAATCGTGTAATTTTGGCGCAATTTATGCCATTTCTTCGGCCGTTAATGCGGCCCGACCTGTAAAGTGCACCCAGGTGTGTTATACATCAAAATGTGCGTCTAGATCCTGCGACGATGCGCATTACTTTTCTCAGTCAAAAGCGTTACCATGGCGACGATAGACACCAAAAAGCAAGCCCCCCCATTATCTGGTTGGTCTATATTTGATAGTTCCTACTTTCTGCCATAACTTTTGAATGGTTTGACATAAAGACTCATGGATGGTGTAATTTCTGATATGCTTATGATGATAAGTTGAGTTTTATGTGAACAGCAAAGGCACTTTGTATAGTATTATTGACCTAGGAATGTGGGGGGAACCCTGTTTGGTGGCCATGAGTGCGAGGGCCCGTTCATCGCTGCTTGCAGCTTAAATTATTATTATTGTTATTATGCTTTGGCCCCTTGTCGCCCTCAATGTCCTACATAGCATACAAAAATCTGTCCGACGCCACGACCCATTTAACATCCTCTCTAAACTACGTAACATAAAGATCAACGTGGATTAGCCTTGATCTTAGCCCAACAGTGAAGCTCTGTTGTTATGCATGAAACAAACAACCAGCCACATCCGAGCTGCATTTGGGGGGCGACTTACAGGAGCAAGTAAAGCCTGCAGATGCTGCTTATCTTGCACTACGCCGTGCTCTGCCTCTCTCGCTGTGCCTCAAGATCAATGATCTAGTTAGTGATTCCATTTTTCATGCAGGCACAGACCTCGTAGGACTCCTGCAGGCAGCGCAGTGATTCAGCATCGAGTCCCAAACTACACTGGGGTGAAAGCTTACAAATTATTTATAAGTGGGTGGAAGTACAGTCCGTTTCCTTAATACTAAGCAGTACGACTAGAAAAAGAAAACAGTTAAAATAAGAAGAATTTACTGAAACTGAATGCTTCTTGTGTGAAAAAATGGATTTCCCCCCATTTTGAAGAGGAAGTAAAGAGAATGACAGGCATTTTTTTGATAATAACAAGCACACATTGTGCCTATGATAAGGAAGTGATGGTTTGTAAGCACCCACAATCGCCGTTACAATCTCCAGAAAGCACCGAGTTTGGTCCCGGGGTCACAAAGTCAAGCAAAAAACAACAACCAAAAGGTGTGTGCAGTGTTCTGACTGTACTTGACGCGCATGACAAAGCCTTTATGTGTGTCTCATACAGTGGCATCTATTAAACGTTATGTCACTGGCCCCGGCTGGGCACCCCACATAAACACACAAGGCAACAGAGCTGGCACACTGGTAGAGATGGAACAAAACCGTCCCTTCAGCAGAGAACAGAACCACAGAGGGGAAGAAACCTGCTGCGCTTATTGGTATTCCCTCCAGCTGATCCTCATGGATACAGACGCTCTCCCAGCCAGGGCTCGCAAAAGGGAGATGAGGGGAAATCTGAAGGAAGAGTGAGAGCAGCATGGGGCGCATCTTTCATTGGAGTCAAAAAGCTGACCCAACAACTCTTCTTCCTCCTCCTCTAATTTGCATCCAATGTCTGCAAACTTTGACTTCTTTTTTTAAAGCAGAAGCCAACCCATGTGCATCATGTGAAGAAGAGCAAAAAGGAAAGAAAAAAAACACTGAAAACAGCAGTTTTTAGTTTCCTGGATGAATAAACCTCAAGAGATAAAGGGAATGAATCACTTGAGTGTATTCACTATTATCCCTCAGACGAGCTGCTCCGGGACTAAATCAATAACCCATTAACACACAGGGTCTGTTTTCTCAATATTGAATGGGATTCAATTATGGTACATATTAAAGGTGCATTCAAAGTACTAATGCAAACCAAAAAAATGAGATGTAAAGAATAGAGCCAAAGATAAATGAGAGCGAGTGAGAGGTAAGAAAAATAAAATACTAACTTAAAAAAACCACCCACTTAATCATTCAGTTTACAAAGCAGACGACAGAACCTGTACGAATGTAAAGACAAATGTTTACTCTTTGTCTGATGATATAAATGTGAGTAGGGGTGGGCAAAAATATCGATATGGCAATATATCGCGATACTTTTCCAGCCGATTCAATATCGATATTCAAAATTTGAATATCGATTTTTTTTTTTTTAAATATATTTTTTATCCCCGATTTTTTTCCCATTTTATCACCCAGTGCTCCTACCTAAGTGACAGTCCTGGGCATTGCCACTCTCTACCAACCCTGGGAGGGCCCTGCACTGAGCTCAGGTTTTATTTCACGTTTTATTTCATTTTATAATTTATTTTTTATATAACACAATTGCCTGTCCTTAAAAAATGAAAAATAATGGACAGAGGTTTATTTATTTATGGATTTATATCTATACTGACTGATCACTGTGCCTGTCCTTGGTTTTAGTACCCATCTTTCTTGTGTTTATTATCATTTGCCACATAATTAAAGCAACCTCATACTAAATTTAATGTTCATTTCATATGATGTAAATAATATGAAACACATATACAAATATGTTGTAACTTTAGCTTGTATAGTTATAATAAAACATTGTTTTGACTCAGTTTGTCCCATGAATTGTCACTATAATCTGATGAACGTGCAACTCGGATTTTAAGATCCATCACTATCATCTGATGTACATATATACAACTTGGATTTTAAGATGTGTAATGCATTTTTAAATTTTTCGGTGAACTATGTAGAATATAATAATCGGGATATCGCATAATCGGGATATCGCAATGGGTATCGTATCGTGGCTCAAGTACCGTGATGCGTATCGTATCGTGAGGTCCTTCCCAATACCCACCCCTAAATGTGAGAGAACCAGATTGTTTAAAGTACGTGGCTCTCGTGGATTTCCAAATCTCCCATCCGACAAAAATTTCAACAACTAAACCCTGAATCCCCAGATGTAATTCGTGGCCCCCCAGAACGACTAAAAGCACCACTCGGTAGTTATAATCCAGGTACACAGTCGGATGTGTCGCTCCACTGCACCGATTCAGTGATTATGTAGCAGCTCAGATCGACTATCTGCAGAAGAAAACTCACGTTTTCAGTCATTCATAGGATTTAGTGTGATTTCTTACAAGCAGCAGAGGAGTTTTAGACAAAAGGCCTCACAACTTCACCCCCGAGGCTGAAGGTGGCTGAGCTCACATCTGAAGCATCTGGTTTCCGGTTGCACAGGAATCCCACGTTTTTCCTTTTTCTGTGTCGCTGGAACTGAGAGAACCGGCTCTCGGCGCATAGCTGAGCTGATTTGTCACAGCGACAAGTCAGCTGACGTGCTTTGCTGGAAGCCTGTTAGGTGACTGGGATGTTAGGGGAGTTTCCATATTCAAATATCAATGTTTAAAAAAAAAAAAAAAAAAAAGGGGGGGGTTTCATCAAAGACTCTTAAGATCTGTGAGAGGGAAAAATGTCTGATGATTCCGTGATTTCTGGGCTCCAGAAATAAAAAAAATACTACTACGGTACTATTACTTACTAAGCTATTTCTGTTTATAGATGTGAAACATAATTAAGCTCGAAACAAGGAAACTGGACTGCTTGTTCTCTTTTTCTTGAAAATGCTTTATCTGACTTGAACATTTTGTCAGGTTTCATTAGGAACAGACAAAAAATATCCACAACAGAAGGTGAAACATCCTCCAGAATAAAGAAAAAAGGCTTGAAACAGGACATTTTTCTCCAGTTCTTGAAGACATTTCACCTTCTAAACTGAAGGTTGCATCAGTTTTCTTGAGGTACTGATGAATCCTTCAGGATACCAGGTGAAATGTCTTCAAGACCAAAAGAAAAAAAGAAGCCCAGCTGACTCGTCCGGTACAGAATGTACCGAACCAATCACCAAGGGACAGCTTCTACTTGATGACTCTTGCTGGAACCTCCAACACTTGTAATAACATCTTAAATTAGCACGTTTGTAATAGAAAACCAAGTACAAGGTGGATTTCCATTACACTGTTTCACAAAA
Source organism: Cololabis saira (assembly GCF_033807715.1). Classification (NCBI taxonomy): domain Eukaryota; kingdom Metazoa; phylum Chordata; class Actinopteri; order Beloniformes; family Belonidae; genus Cololabis; species Cololabis saira. The sequence continues at coordinate 14,407,100 of NC_084591.1, forward strand.
CAAAAGCAAAACCCTGAATTTGTGTCAAAGGTGCCGCTGCAGGGGGCCAGTGTTTTTCTTTTTATGAGCACAACCCTCTCAGTGCTCTCCCTGCATCTCCATATCCCGTCCTACGAGACTTCTATTTAAGACAAAGAAAGAAAAAGATCTCAACTTTAAAGAAGATGGACAAAACATCTTATTATGAATTATTACTGCTGCTACCGCTGTTGCAGAAATAACCAGCAGAAGAAATAGGCAGTGGATGATCATTCAAAGGATTACTCAGAGGCTAAGCCCTTATTTATTTAATGCAGTAAGAACTAATGGTTAAGTAGTGTTATAGCACAACAACGTTGCATTAATGAGGCCAAAAACAGCTGGAAACTAGATTTTGATGACTTTAAGTTGAACGACTACATCACATCCAGTGCTGCTGGCCGGAGATTTGCAAATGTGCATCAAGTGTTTTTATAACTCCTTTGTGATAAACTTGATTATTGACATGTTTTAAAATATTTAGAAGTTTCTTTTCATTTCTTTTTTTTATTATAAGTGTTTCATTACAGGTTTTTCTCTGCCATATTTAGGTTTTGTGTAAAACTGGGGGTGATGAAAACACGACTACTGTCATTCTCGTCCGGTGTCTTTCCTTGATATCCGCCTGCCTGTACCACCATTCTCTGAATAGTTGTTGGCCTTACCAATGCAATTTCTTCTGCATCGATCGGTACTGCCGTCTGGAAGTCAAATCCAGAGGAACCAGAATGATCGTATTGAAGAAGATGGCTAAAGGCTAAAGGATCTGTGTAGTTAGTTGTAATTTGGAGACTGACAAGGTAGTTTATTGTAATTTCACTACGTTCAGTTTCAGTACCACACACGCTTCCGGGAACCACCATTACATGTCATCATGGGTGGGTAAGAATGCAGTTTTTACTCCTAGAAATCTAGGTCAGTGTGTGACCACAAAACAAATAAATAAACAGAAGCACCCATGTGAAAAAGAACACCACCACACCTGTGTAAGTACATGACTCAAGTCTTCCAGTTTCTGTGTGGACTATTCACTGTTGTTGAGTTTGACTACATTTGGTGACGTTAGAAACACTTGATGACTATCAACAACCAGGAAACCAACAACAGCACCACAATGACCCTTGGTGGTCAAGAACAGTTCAAAAAAGACCAAGAAAAAGATGATGATTGAAAGATGAAACCCACTTAGGTCATCTGGATCTGACTTGTTGTTTGTCCCAAGAACCAGAACCAAGCAAGGTGAGGCAGCGTTCAGTTATTCTGCTCCTCACCGGTGGAACAAACTTCCTGTAGACCTGAGGTCTGCTCCAACTGTCAGCTCCTTTAAATCAGGCCTAAAAACATTACTGTTTACTCAAGCGTACTCCTAAATTAAATACTTACCTGCTGTACTGTACTGCCCTTACTTTTTAACAACTTGTGCTTTTTATTATTTTACTTCTTTTCTTATTTTATTTCCTTCATTACTGTGTAAGATAAGATAGTCCTTTATATCTCCCTCAATGGGGAAACTCACTTGTTAGCAGCAGTACATTTAACACACACATGCAGGGGAGGGGTAAAAAAAGAAAAAAGTAAAAAAGTAGAAAATATATATAATTACGAGATATAAAACAATACATACAGTACATTGCAATGCAAGTAGAAGTAGTTTATTGTGTTTTGCCGCTTTTAATGTTGATGTAAAGCACTTTGAATAACCTTGTGTTGAATTGTTCTATACAAATAAAACTTAACCCTAACCCTAACCCTAACTGCCTAAAAGAGAGCAGAGCTGAATTTTCATTTTTCATAATCCAAAAAAAAAAAAAAAAGGTGTTTGTTTCAGAACTTGAGAACTATATCTGACTGTTTAAATACAAGATAAGAAATACAAGTATGACTTCAGTACGGGTTGTTTTTTTCTGTTGCATACAGTTAGGGTTGCCACCTTTCAGAAATAGAAATAAGGGACACCCCGATTTCAGCAGAGCAGGCACCAAAAAAAGGGACATCCCCAAAACTTCTAAAATGCATAAAAATGTATTTATTTTATATGAAAAAACAAATGCTTTAATAGCGTTGAACTTGCATGACTGTACAGACAGACAGCCGTACTAGCAACTGAAATATCCTCCTATGCTATGTATGTCCACATCAGCCAGGATGTATAATATAGCCTACAGGTGAAGAATATGGTGTAAAAGTTAATTTATTTCAATAATTCAACTTAAAAGGTGAAACTAATACATGTATATTTATTACATAGTCGCATTACAGGCAAAGCAAGATATGTTAAGCCTTTATTTGTTTAATTTTGATGATTGAATTGTTTATTGATTTCATAATATATTCTATTTTTGTTAGATTTTTTATTTGGGGTTTTCATAAACTGTGAGCCATAATCACCACAATTATAACAAATAAAGGCTTGAAATATCTCACTTTGCATGTAGTGGGAAATAATATATTTTCACCTTAAGTTGAATAAAAGGACAAATTAAGTTTTGCAATATATTCAAATTCTCAGACTGTCACCTGTATATTATGACATAAATAGATAAGAGCATAATATGTGTCTGTATTGGTTCAATAGGAACGAAACTTTTAATTCCTAATTACGGAACAATTCCGTATTTAAGGGACGGGTGGCAAGCCTGCATACAGTTGTAACAGTTGACGGCACGCTGTTTTTTTACTCCTATTATATCCGCCCAAGTGCACAACCGGGTTAACTTAAAGCTCTTTTGTCTGCAGATATGAAGCTTTAACGCGGCGCAGCTGCTGCTGCAGCCCAACAAAGCGCGGCTGCTTATGGGCTGATTTATGGTCCTGCGTTAAATCGACGCAGGGCATTACGCCCTACGGTGCGCGTCGCCGCGTAAGGCTCTGCGTCGATTTAACGCAGAGGAATTAATCAGCCTTTACAGTGTCTGAGCTGATCTCACCCCCGAGTCCAACAGAGCCGCCTCTCATGAGACTCACCATCCGGCTGCTGAGCTGTTTCTCCACTTCGAACAAACTTCGCACGGCCACGGCCACGCCGGGCATAGTCAGCCCGGGCTGCGGGGCCGGGGAGCGGCTGGGCGGCTGCCCTCACTCCGGTGTAGTCGGGACCGGCTGCCGGCTCCTGCCTGAACTCGAGTCCATGTTTAGCGCATCTATCCCGCTCGTCCTCGCAGCTCTCCGCCTCACCCATCCGCGGACGGGGACGCACACACACACACTCACACACACACACACACACTGACACACACGCAGGGACGCGCATACAACAACACACAGCAACTCTGCGTGAACCCGACCCCTGACTCCGCCCCCTGACGTCATCAGGGGCGGGGCTTAACTCTCTCAACACACGTGCCTTTAAGAGGCAGATAAAAAGCAGCGCCGACGTCCACATTAATGCGTCTTATCTGCTCAAAATGCTTGTTACACGATGAGGTAATCACATACTTTACTCGCCCGTGTAAACAGGGTTACTTACGGAAGAGTATGGGCCAGGCAGGAGAAAAATACAAATATTTTAGAGGAAGATTTTTTTTTCATTGTGCAGTCGAAATGTCGAGATCAATGTTGAAGTACAATTTCAAGAAAAAAGTCGAAATGTTGAGAAAAAAGCGAAATGTCGAGATTAATGTTGAAGTACAATTTCAAGAAAAAAGTCGAAATGTTGAGAAAAAAGCGAAATGTCGAGATTAATGTTGAAGTACAATTTCGAGAAAAAAGTCGAAATGTTGAGAAAAAAGTCGAAATGTTGAGAAAAAAATCGAAATGTTGAGAAAAAAGCGAAATGTCGAGATTAATGTTGAAGTACAATTTCGAGAAAAAAGTCGAAATGTCGAGAAAAAAGTCAAAATGTTGAGAAAAAAATCGAAATGTTGAGATTAATGTTGAAGTACAATTTCGAGAAAAAAGTCGAAATGTTGAAAAAAAAGTCAAAATGTCGAGATTAATGTTGAAGTACAATTTTGAGAAAAAAGTCGAAATGTCGAGAAAAAAGTCAAAATTTCGTGGATAAAGTTGAAATGTTGAGAAAAAAGGCTTTAACTTTATTCACGAAATTTTGACTTTATTCTTGAAATAGTATTTCAACATTAATCTCGACATTTCAACTTTTTTCTCGAAGTGCACAATAAAAAAAATCTTCCCCTCTCAAATATTTTTTCTCCTGCATGGCCCTAATACTCTTCCGTAGTGACTTAAGTTGTTTTTTTTGTACCCTTTTTGCAATATTGCGTTGAAGCCCCCTCCTTATTTTGTAAAACTGCAATGTAATAAAATAATAAATGGTCATGCTTTTATTATAAGTCCGTACGAGTCGACTGACAACAACTCTAAATAGACACAAAAGGGGTGAGAGTTCATGGCCTCTGCTGCTAACACAATATCTAAGCACAAATCCAGTTTTTTCTCTAGGCCATAAACTTCTCTATTTGCATCTTTTGTCAGTAGTTTGCACGACGGTTGATATATTTTAGTCTCATCAAAGACTCATCATAGCTATTTATTTTTACGTAGCTCTGTTTCCTGCACGTTAACATCAGTTGCCATTTTGCTACGGACACATATTCCTTAGTCCCCGAACAAAGGTTTTCACTCCTCACAACCTAATAACAGGAATGTTAGTTTGATCTGTTGCACACCAGCTGAATAATTCAGATTCTGATTCAGATTTAGATTCAGACGACTTTATTAATCCCTTTGGGAGGTTCCCTCGGGGAAATTGACATCTCCATCTCACACACACAGCACTGTCATTTACAAATCAAACACCCCAAAAGCCAAACACCCATATAAAGATAAAAATATATATTTTTTAAATTTTAAATAAAGATTAAAATAAAAATAAAAGGTAAAAACAAAAATAAAAGTAAAAAGTGCAGTGCCTTAAAAAAGAAGAATTATATGGATAGAAAAAGTGTTGTGTAATATTGCACAAAATTATTGCACTGTTACAGTTTAAGAAGAAAACAGGATAGATTTATTAATCTGACACCACATTCAACTTATAATCGGGAGGTGGAGAGATGAAAGCATATCCCAGCTCAAATGAGGTCAAGTTGTTCCAAAAGCTCAGGTCGGAAAACAAACGAAAGTCTGTGTCCAAGAAGACACCTAACTTCCTGATTAAAATAACAAATATGCAATTCCTAGGCTGACCACTAGGGGCAGGCTCCAAAGTTAGTTTGTCTCCTTTGACCCCGATGTTAAAACATCCAACTTTGCAGCATTAATAAATATACTTCTAATAAACTGCTGTCTTCATTTTTTTTTTATTTTCCCTTTTGCTTTTCTTCACATGATGCACATTAGTTGGCTTTTGGTTTAAGAAAAAAGAAGTTTTAGTCTCCGTCATAGCCAGATTTCACATCCATAACCAGCAAACGTTCCTGGCAGCAGATCCAGCGGGGATGAGCTGAGGGAGTTCGTGGCCACTGGTAGCCTAACTTTGACATGAAGTGGGCATGTTCAGGTCAGTTTCTCAGGGCCGTTGGTTCTCCCCATTTATGTCATGTTGGACACACAGCACAAGAAAAAAGAGGCTTCAAAACCTCTCCTCAGAAAGCCTGTGGGTGATGTCATGTATATCCTGTCTATAGACTGAAGAATTACTGGGCAACCCCCCCTTGATGTCACTCGTACCGTTCACTCAAATGTATATAAAGAAAGCGTAATGACGTCAAACATTGCCAAACTGAACTGTGGTCCCATGTGTCACGGAAGGAGTGTTGCTTCCATCGAAAGTTTGAATTATATTGTACATTGGGGCAAAATAGTTTCAAAGTATGTGACTTATTTGTGTGGGGGACAAGAAGAAATGTGCTTGGTTGTGTATTGTACGACAACGGTCCGTCAGAATCTCCAGCCGTCGATTGTTAAAGCAAAACCACTGTGACTGCACAGTTAGGTTTTCTGGAGAGTGATTTTAACACTTCTTTTTACTACTACTACTGTCATTTAGCAGACGCTTTTATCCAAAGCGACTTACATCTGAGAGAACAAACACACCATTTTGTCCGTGGAGCAATTAGGGAGGTAAGGTGGTTCATCGTGTTTGCCATTCCGGAGCGCTCCACGGTTAGGACGAGTCTTCACCATACCAACAAACAACCAATCACGTTTATTACTGCTTGCTACACAACTACTGACAGATTTCACCTTTGTTACCTGCCAATCTTTTTTGTAACATCCTCAGCACAACTGTTACTAGGCTACAAACACAACAGGCCCAAGGTTATCATCATTCACTGAAGTGGAGCTCAACCATAACATGAAAAGCCCAAAGTTAATTATTTCAATTCTGAACGCATCTGCTGAACTCAGAAGTTTGGTGTCTAAAATTAGAAAAAAAATGTTTTTAATTAAATAAAAATCTGAATATAATCTAAGCATCATGAGTTAGTGTTGTGTGTGTGTGTGTGTACATACATACATAGTAATTTGAGTAGATTTTTTTCCATAACAGTTATATATCAACTTACTCTGTATGTGGTAAGACAGGAAATCAAATATTTTATAATAAATATCCTATAAAATGCTGTTTTTCTTGAGATTAATTAAAAAAAAAACTTATACTAATGTCAAACTATTACATTGGCTGCAGGTGTATAACAATTAAGCTTGTGAGCAGAAAAAAATACAGAAACACAAATAAAAAAAAAACACAATTAAAAATTAGATAGATTAGAAAAAAATGTTGTTAGCAGACATAGCAGGATGTTATTTCTGGTGAGTAATATCCATTAGGAAGAGGGACATTTATTTCATATTAACTTTTTTTAAATCATATTTCCTCACGTACCTGGAACATCATTGAACTTTGCCGTTTGTTGATGTCTGTACTTTACCTGTAGAGCTAGTTAGGCTCCTGCACCGCAAAAACAATTTCATCCTAATGTGAGAAGAATCTTTGCTGCTTTTCCAGTTGTGTTACTTTGTTTTGCAACACCGATATTCCCTGAAGCAGTCCAAACAGCCAAACTCCCAGGAGCCCATGGGAACAGTCCAACTGGTCTTTTCACTCACATTCATTCAGCCCCTGGAATGAGCTAATCCACCTAATCTTAAACACAAAAGCCCACGTTGCATCACAATCCCCACTCCAGCCTTTTAGTTACAGTGCAGTGAAATTGTGAATTATACGGACGACTTCTGAGGGGAGTCTCTTATCTTTGCATACCATGCAGCGACTACACACTGATGAGTATCAACTGTTGTAGATCAGAGGCAAATCTAGTGATGCGGCTATCAGAATCACACAAGGAAGCCACTGGATAGGCTCCATAATGGACTTCTAAAAACAGCAGCAGGCAATATCGTTCATCTGTTCATCAACTTTTAATGCTGCCATCAGTGCCTTTAATTAGATATATTCACAGTATAAGTACAGCAAAGAAATGCTTACAGACACTGGCCTCGGCTCTGCAGATCTGCAATGAAAAATTAATAGCCTAAAAAAAAAAACACACTGGAAGTCAAGTCCCCTTGTCCAGCGCCGTGCAACAATTTCCACCTTTTAGTCAGCTGACACGAAACACAATGAGTTTCACGGGTTGGATGTGGTTTTAGCATTATTAATTCAGAAGGAACATGTAAACAATCTGCCGGTTACAGAAGCAAGGCCAACGATTAAAAGCTCAAACCTGTAAACGTGTACGGATATAAACCCAAAGTTCCTGAGGCAGTTCTCCGTGCAGCTGTCAAAACAAGGCAGTCAACTGGGAACACGGGAAACGGGATTGTTTAATGTGATGAGGTAGTACAGGATGTTCAAAACTTCTTCGTTAGTCAGACTAAATAATTCAGGTGAGAAGTTAACGGAGTTGATGTATTGCAGATAAATATGTCATATTTAAACATCTGAATGCTGGCCAGAGACTTCATGTAAAGTATTGTCTTGCTTTTGCCAGTTGGCACATCCTGCATTCAAACTCCTTTTGCAACCAAGCACGACCTTTTCTTCCACTTGGACAGCTTATTATATCACACAGCAGATGACTCTTCCAGATTTGACTGAGTACAAGTGAAGCCCCCAGTGTGCTGCACTTTCTTTTTTTAAGCAAAAGCTGCTGTGCAACTAACAGGAACATCCATCATAGCAAACCTTGTTTTAAATATATTTTTTAAGATTCACAGGGAAGAACGGGCAATTCTTTCCACTATTCTCGGCCAAAAGGGAAGTCTGAATGTGAAAACAACAGTGAAACATGACTGAAAGAGGTTTTTATTTTCCGATTTCATGACCATAGTTTTCTATCCACATCCATTTTTCAAAATTGCGAAATTCACAAATTACCAAGTGCTGCCATTTATAGCCTTCTTGGTGTATATGTACAAATCTATATACAAATTTACTTCGGATCCATACTGATGCCAAATATCTGACGAGTGCCTCTGCCGATCCTTTGGACTGACAAACAAACGGTAAAGGTTTTAACCTTTTTGTGATAATGTCTCGCAACTTCTTTCACATTATGATGACGTGTTTATCCTCATAATTACTGTCAAATTAAAAAAAAAAGCATGGTCATGTAGGAAAAGCAGTGAAAAAAAACATGCTGATGCATTCAAAGTACAAAGATCTGCAGAAAAAAAGAAAGGCATGGAGGCTATGTAGAATAAAACACTATACAATAAAAAGCATATTTCACTATGCAGGTTTCAAAGTTGTAGCCGAACAAGCAGATGCTTGAAGTCTTTCTTGCCACCGGAGTTGATCTCGTGTGTCCTCTTTGTGAGCTCTGCTCTGCCGACTGGTTACCGAGGAGTTAGGAGTAGAAGCAGGTTCAGCAGAAAGCAGAATTCACAGAGGATGAGTCATAAATACAGTACGCTATAACCGGTCCGACGGGCTCTCTCAACAGTCATCCGTCACATTTTCACAATCTAATGTCGCAACCACAATTGGCACAGTTTGTCAGACGGCGGAGAGCGTTTGGCTGTTGTAGTCGGTGGACTCCATTTTGAGAATGTAAGGGATGATGCTGTCAATCTGCACGTTGCCAATGAGTCCGGCGAAAAACAGCTCCTCTGTCACAGCTGCACTTATCAGCCTGAGGGCGGGAAGACGAAGCAACAGCTTGGATAATCTGGGAAAAAGTAGACAGAGAACCTAAACATGCATCAAGTACATCGGTGATAAAGTCACAAATGGGTTCTAGCTTTCCGCTGTGTGGACATAATGTACCGGTAGTGCAAAAGGAAACGCCTACTAACCGGTACGAGTCTTCAGGGTAGGTTCTGGTTACATAGTCCTGCAGTTCCATGTAGGCCTTTTCCTGGAATCTCTCTATTTGCGGGGTATTATCTATGCCTGGGTGATCTAGCACAAGAAGAATGCATGCACACAGTAAGCAATGAGGGCATTCTGTACATGTTTGAGGACAAAAACAAGTTAAGAATGCAAGCTGCACTGTGTTAGCGGGCAAGCTGTCCGCACTCACCAGGACTAAAAAGAACAATGGCTTTGAGGTAGGCATATTCGTAAGAGTCCGGGGACAGCTTGGACATGCTGTTACAGAACTCCTGCATCCTCCATATGTGCTCCATCACCACTTTTACTCTCTCTGGGGTCAGCTTTTCTGTATGTGACGAAAAATAGATTAAAAAATGGTTTACAAGGAATGCAGAGGAAGAGGATGGCGAGGGGTTTTCAGAAAATGTAACAGATGAATATGACAAATGAAGCACCTGGTTTTAACACGTAGCTCAGGTCTAACCTTTTGGAAAATGATATTGCAGTATTGAAGATTTACAAGCAGCAAACAGCCTCCTACCTTCCTGTAAACTGGTCTGCAGATGGCTGATAATGGCACTTAGGATGGTCCCAACATTCATAACGTTGGAGCACTGTGCCAGGCCCAGAGCGAAAAGTTCATTCCAGCAGGCTTTCATCAAGTTAATGTCATCATCTTGAGCGCTGTAAATGAATAAGTGGTTAATTTAAATTTAGTATGACATATTGCCACGGCTTTGTGATTTTTCCTCATATACACTGCGTCCTCGTTAATCCGGGGGGGAACCAAACGTTTCTGAGTCAAGTCTGAACAAGCTTTTTGTGATTGCAATCTGCAAAGACCAGACCAATAATATACGAATCACTTCCAAATATGGATATAAATATACGTATGGACGGACAGGCGCAGCGGCTGTGGCTTAATCTGAGACGTGATCGGCTCTTCAAAAGGAATAACAAAAGGATGAATCGGAAAACGGCAAAAACAATCAAAATCCTCGACTGAGTATTCAGAACCTAAACAAACAAAAAATAAAGAAACCTCTTCTTACCCGAGGGTTTGAAAGGAAGGTATGGAGCGTGCCCAGTGCATAGACAGAAAAAGTAGCCGGGACGCTGACTCGCAGATGTAGTTGACATTGAGGTACTCTGGCACAGGTAAAGGCATCATAAGCTGTAGAGCACACAAGGAAAGGAAAGGCAAGTTTATTTGTATATCACAATTCAACACAAGGTAATTCAAAGTGCTTTACATCAACATTAAAAGCGGCAAGAATAACATTTCAAAAATTTTTAAACGGTAAATAACAAATAAAATGATAAAATAATAAGAAAAGAGGTTAAATAATAAAAAGCACAAGTTGTTAAAAAGTAAGGGTTGTAGAGTACAGCAGGTACATCTCATTCTTACAATCGCAAGAATTACGTTTCTATACGGTCAAAACGTACAAATACCGGGTCAAATACAGTATTACAAAAGTAATCTGTGACAGCGTTTACATGCAGTTAATAACCCTTTTAAAACCTGAATATTAGCAATAACCTGGTTTTGCACGACCATGTAAACACCAATAACCCCTTTGAATAACCCAAATTTTGACTGCATGTAAACGTAGTCTATAACAATTAATACGGTGAATTAAACCAATTTGACAATTCTATGCCACAATGACTACGTTTACATGCAGTCAAAATTCAGGTTATTGCTAATATTCCGGTTACTGACACATTCAGAATATTCCGTTTACATGCGTGAGCAAACAGGGTTATCCCTGTTTACATGGTAATAATCATTTGGGATATCTGGATCAAAACAGCGACGCTGAACATCATGACGCAATTCCCGTCATCTCCGCTTCTCTTTCCTGTATCCAAATTCAAAACAACAACAATAACAGCAGCACAGCGGATAATAAACAGCCCAGTAGAAGTCGTTTTGTTTCTCGGCCCTGTAGTTCGCCTTTTTCAGCGTCTTCCAGCGGTGCTTGATCTGGTCTGGCATTCCTACAAATCCTGCTCCGCGCAACTTTTCGTGCACCTTTTTGTAAATCTTGCTAACGTGGTACTTTCTACCGGCGTCTACAAATGACAAAATATTCATATTGTAGCGACCCTGATGTGGAAGTTATGAAGTGGGCGAGGTCAGCCTGAATTCTCTCGTCTCTCTGCCCGTCACCGGAATGCACGTGATGTCATGAAGGGTGCGTGCCGGAGGGAGGGGGGGGGGGCTGAGCCCCTAGTTTCTTCTTCAGGGGTCCTAATTGAAGTTGTTGTGGTATTAGCCCGGGAAGTACGACTTCTGGTCTGCTTGTGCTCTTTGTTTTTGGCTGTAACCCTGTTCAATACCTTCCTGGCAATAAACTGGCAAGTGGAAGCGACGAGCCGTCTCCGCCTGGTCTGTGAATCGTTACAATATCTTTCATTACATTTATGAAGTGATTAGTCTCCTCCCCTCCAAAAGTGTGGCGTGGTCTTGCGTTCCCCGTGTTTATAAGTATTTCCTGGACTCAAAAGACCAAGATTGCTTGCGAAAAGAGCATGCGCAGAAAACAAATTCGTGTTCCGTTTGATGGGGATATCCCGTTAGGCGTTTACATGACTGAATATTCGGGTTTTAAAAGGAGTAACCCAGGGGTCATATTCATGTTTTTAAAAACCGGAATATAAGCAAATTCCGGTTATTCAAAGGGGTTATTGGTGTTTACATGGCCGTGCATAACCGGGTTATTGCTAATATTCGGGTTTTAAAAAGGGTTATTGACTGCATGTAAACGCAGTCATTGCCTGTTTCCAGGTCTTATTTCACACAACTGATGTGATTCAAGTCTTAATCTGAAGGAAACATGAACTGTATACCACAAGCAGGGGTTTTGGTCGGGGAGGTGGCCGTGGTCGGCAGATGTGCACTTGCCTTGAAAGGAATATGGCTGTCAGAGAGCAGGGGTCCCTCCAGCTCCACCACGGGACCCGACTGATCCCCCGACATCAGCTGCATCGTGGCCTCCAGGGACTCTGCAGCTGAGCCGTCACCAGGGTGTAGGACTTTGGCCAGCGTGTCAAAAGCTCTAAAAATACACAACATATGGTCACTGCATGCATGTTTATTTTTATGCATAATGCACCAAAAAAAAACAAAAAAAACAAACTGTAATTACATGATACAAGTCAAAGCTCTGCAGCACAACCCCAACAGACAGAGATTACTGCATCCCAGTCTTATTAAATCAGTAAAGTGGGAGTCAGAAACCACATGGCCCTACAGGAAATCATATTAAGAGCTTCACAAAAAAATTAAAATAAAAATGCCCCAGGTTTTCCTTTTAGTGCATCTGAAGAACTGCAATACGGGCATCGACTTATTTTAAAATCACTGGTCGATATAAAAGTCTCAGGTTTCATTATGTCAAGTTTCACCTCGTGATGTCATTTGCAGTCTGATCGTCGGCTTGGATCTCCGTCATCGCGCTGTCACCGTTGCTGAACGTTTCCGATCCCATCTGATCGTTCCCACCATCGCTCAGCTCTCTCGCCTTGTTGAGGTGGGCGAGAGATGAAACCACGTTTGCCAACGTACCGAGGTCACCTTGGGACGGGTCTTCCTGTAGAAGAGGGATTATCAGTCAAACACATAAAAACCAGGTCTAATGTGTATGAACTAGGGTTTGATCGTATCGGCGTTACCTTGTCAGGGGAGGCTGGAACCAAAATGGTGTTTTCCATCTTGGAGAAGGGTTGTTGGATGTTGAGCAACATGCTCGACTCAAGCAAACTTGTAGACCTGGTTTGACATAAGAGATTTCACATTATATAACCGCTAATTATCAATGGATATATGTAACAAGTGGTATTTATCCTGACAGGAAAGTAACAAGCTTTCACTCATACACCGGCCCGTTTGTTACCTTTGAACAGGATTATTTAATTTAATCCAATGTCTTGCAAAACTGCTGCATGTTTGTTAAGCTTATATTGTTCGAGGTTTTTAATTGAATAACACTTACTTACAGTAAATCTGTAAACTAGATTGAAACTAGATTGTTGATGTTTTGAAAACAACTGCAAAATCTGCTATTAGGTAGAAGTTTTTTTTTTTAAATCCTTTTTTTTTAATCTGCAGTTAAAAAAATAAAGAAAATCATAATCATGAATTACTCAAAAGAAACCACTTTTGATGGGTTGTGACATTAGCTCCATTCACATAGACAGTTCTTTCTGCCTCTTTCTGCCTTCCTCTATGCTTGCGATACATCGCTGTGTCTCCCGATGACAGAACCAATTAATGTTCTTTTAGACTGTATTTTAGAGAGTAAGTCACGGATGGCAGAAAACTTCTTAGCGGTTAACCAGGACAAAACTGAAGTCTTAATTATTGGTCCTGAAAACAAGAGACAGATCATTTTAACAGAACTGCAACACATAAATCTAAGTGTGTGAGAAATCTGGGCGTTCTTTTTGACTCTGAGCTGGATTTTGTTCCATATATAGAAATGTAACAAAAACAGGATTTAATCATCTTAAAAACGTCGCCAGAGTCCATCCATTTCTCTCTCTTGCCAGCACGGAGGTGTTGCTGCATGCTTTTATTTCCAGTAGATAGACTACTGTAATTCCCTGCTCTCTGGTCTTCCTAAAAAGAGTATTTCATGTTTACAACTACGTGTGCTGACGAAGAGCAGAGGGCAGGACCACATTACACCAGTCTTAAAATCGCTGCACTGGCTCCCTGTGCACTTCAGGGTTGATTTTAAGGTTCTTTTATTAGTTTACAACTGTCCTAATGGTCTTGGGCCTTCTTATTTATCTGATCTGCTTTTAAATGATGAGCCCTCGCGGACCCTGAGGTCCTCTGGTACCGGCCTTTTAGTTGTTCCTAAAGTTAGAACAAAAACTATTGGCGAGCCCTCGTTCCACTACTACGGTGCTCACCTGTGGAACAGCCTACCAGAGAAGCTCAGGGCCGCAGAGACTGTTTATTTTTATAAATAGGCCCAGGACCTTCCTTTTTAGTTTAGCTTATAACTTTATAACTTTATTAATGTGGTTTAGTTTATTATTATCTAGTTATTTCTTATTATTTTAACTACTTATTATTGTGTCAAGGACATATTCTTTTATATTAACTTTTTTTATTTTGTTATTGGGTTTATTTTAATGTTGTTTTTACTTTTCCATATTTTACTCCAGTGCTTTTTCCTCATGGGGATCTTCCACACTTGGCCGGCCCTGATGGAGCGACCCCCACAGCAACGACCGTACATGAGGGGTACGGTGTAGTTTATGGTTAAGGGTGTCCCACCATGGCCTACATATGCCGTCGGTTCAACATTAAAGCTGCTTTATTCCCCCTCCAATGTGACATGTGAATGCACCAACGTGGAACAGCATAACATGCTCTGCGGCTGTTACAACACTGTTCTGCCTTTTGGGGAAGTAGCAGAGTGGAGATGAAATGAGTGCTCTGTAAATTACCCCTGGTAAAAAAAAAAAAAAAGCATAACAAAGCTGCAAGGGTGTTCAGTTATTAGTTTGTTTCATGGGGACAGAGAGGCAGACACTGACCGTATTACGAACTGTGTCAACTATAGACAAGTTTTACGCGCCAAGACCTGGGTGACGCCATTACCCTACACAAATGCATTTAAAAAGCCTCGCTGCTCGTGAGCTTTTAATGTCGACAACTATGTCATTGCAATGGGAACACGGTTGTACTACTTTGACTGGAGATGGCGTTACTCTCCCCACCCGAATTCAGTGCAGAACTGGGAGGATAACATGACGACACGGCCCAGCAGAACGTACAGCAAGATTTGCTCCTACTTCGTGCAATCCATGGCAATAGATGGAAAAGCAATGGACAATCTGAAAGCCTCTGAGGCTTATCAATATCTGCACAGCAACAAAGTCGGTTGTGTCATGTCATACAAACATGATCGTTTGTTTTTTTTAAAGCAAATGTCGAGTCTAGCCAGTGTTTGAACAATTCGTAATAATGCTTGGGCACTGAAGCTGGAGAAGTCAAAACTGCAGGATGTTCGTGTGTTGCTGGACCAGGAGATCGTGTCCCCATTCAGCTGCGATCATATGGAAGGTAACAAGATTATTTGACCTATATGTCTTTATTTTTGATATCCGAACTACATCATAGTCTACTTGGCTAGAGTGCAAAGTGTGTGTAATGCAATGATGATGATAATAATAATAATAATAATAATAATAACGCATTTTCTTCATAAAGTGGATTTCTGCAAGCCCAATGTTATTTATATTTTCTCTATTATATATATATATATTATATTATATACAACATATGTTATATATTTATTGTAGGCTATGTGTACAATCTATTATATCATATGACATGTTATGTGGTAAGGGAACTGTCAATGGAATTCATGCACATAAATCAAATGTGTGCATATTATTCTACAGTTATGCATAAATAAAAATGTTGTAAACATTTGTTTAAGTCAAATCATACATATAATATGTAGTGTGTATTTTCTCTGTGCAAATACCAGTCATAAAGTTGACACTTTACAAGATTTTGAATACAGATTGCAGTTTTATGGGTGAATTTCCTTCATTGTGAATACGAATCTGACATTGTGAATATGAATCTGAAAGGGCGCTTTCAGATTCGTCTTCAGCACTTTAACGGAACTGGATTGCATCGACGGAAGGACTTCAGGAAGTAGAGCGGAAACGGCTCAAAAACTTGTCTGTCTATGGGCACTAACTACTGAGCGAAGGCCGTTTCTGTGCTTGGAAACCTGGAAGAAGCGTCGCCCCCTAAACTAAGACCATCATCATCCTCCTCCTGCAGAAGCATCTCCCTCCTCAGTAGCAACCCGAATGCCAGCACAGATGGGGAATCTGAGGCCAACACTACTGTGTGTGTCCCACCGCAACAATCAGGTAGATACCTTTCTTTCTTTTACTGGCAATCGTGTTCTTTCACCGCCAGCCAGTGTGAAGAGACACTGGGGACTTGCGAAGTAGAGTAAAGGTCTTCAGATCGCAGAATGCTGTAATGCTTTGTGAAAGCTCACACAGGGAAGAGATTATTTCGCCTTCATGGGATCACTGTGAATGCACAGTGGAGGCAGAATAAAGAGGGATTCTTTTGTACATCTTTATACTAAAATCTCTGAGAAAATGGGGAATATGTGAGAGAGGGGCTGAATCACTCTACTGAAGAGAGATGCTGATCTGCTGGAATGCATGTTGGTAAATGCTTTAATTTTTATGGTATGTAAATTATAAAAAAACTAAATACAAGACTTTTTTATTATGCTGTCCATTATGGTACCGCTAGGAATGGGAGATATTTTACCGTTCACGATAAACCGTCCAAAAAATTCCCCACGGTAAGAAATTGTCACCTTGCGGTAAAAACCATAAATTGAGGAAATGAGCCTGAAAGAAAGAAAGAAATGAGCCTGAAAGAAAGAAAGAAAGAAAGAAAGAAAGAAAGAAAGAAAGAAAGAAAGAAAGAAAGAAAGAAATGAGCCTGAAAGAAATGAGCCTGAAAGAAATGAGCCTGAAAGAAAGAAAGAAAGAAAGAAAGAAAGAAAGAAAGAAAGAAAGAAATGAGCCTGAAAGAAATGAGCCTGAAAGAAAGAAAGAAATGAGCCTGAAAGAAAGAAAGAAATGAGCCTGAAAGAAAGAAAGAAAGAAAGAAAGAAAGAAATGAGCCTGAAAGAAAGAAAGAAAGAAAGAAAGAAAGAAAGAAATAAGCCTGAAAGAAAGAAAGAAAGAAAGAAAGAAAGAAATGAGCCTGAAAGAAAGAAAGAAAGAAAGAAATGAGCCTGAAAGAAAGAAAGAAATGAGCCTGAAAGAAAGAAAGAAATTAGCCCAAAAGAAAGAAAGAAATTAGCCCAAAAGAAAGAAAGAAATGAGCCTGAAAGAAAGAAAGAAAGAAATGAGCCTGAAAGAAAGAAAGAAAGAAATGAGCCTGAAAGAAAGAAAGAAAGAAATGAGCCCGAAAGAAAGAAAGAAAGAAAGAAAGAAAGAAAGAAAGAAAGAAAGAAAGAAAGAAAGAAAGAAAGAAAGAAAGAAAGAAAGATTCCCGCTCATGACACTTTTTGTATTGGTATTTTTTTATCGTCATTTTTATCGTTATTGGGATAAATGCCAGAAATTACCGTGATACATTTTATAGTCCATACCGCCCATCCCTAGGTACCGCCATTACTCAGCGTATAGGAAAAGAATCCCAGCGAGCTTACTGACTGTGTATTAAGACCGTTCATATTAATCCAGTAAGATATTACTAGGTAAAGTTTTAACAACAAACGTGTTACATTTGGGAAAGTGCTGTTTACCTCACAGTTTCCTTGTCAGACACAAACGTGGGCGTGGCAGCCAGGGGGCTGCAGAGGTTCTTCCGGATGTAGATCTTTTCTGTGGATGCTGCACAGTTCACAGATTTTTCTCTGGTGGTGACTTCAACAGGCTTTCTTTCACACTGCACAGCTGACAGACAGAACAAACATCAGGCTTTAAACGTGTGAATGACCGTTTACACGTTAACAACAGTTTGTACAGGACTGTCTCAGAAAATGAGAATATTGTGATAAAGTTCTTTATTTTTTGTAATGCAAATAAAAAAAACAAAAATGTCATACATTCTGGATTCATTACAAATCAACTGAAATATTGCAAGCCTTTTATTATTTTAATATTGCTGATCATGGTTTACAGTTTAAGATTCCCAGAATATTAAAATTTTTTGAGATAGGATATTTGAGTTTTCTTACGCTGTAAGCCATGATCAGCAATATTAAAATAATAAAAGGCTTGCAATATTTCAGTTGATTTGTAATGAATCCAGAATTTATGACATTTTTGTTTTTGTAATTGCATTACAGAAAATCACAATATTCTAATTTTGTGAGACAGTCCTGTAATAGTATTAAAGTCTCGTACAATCCTGTTTCATGCCCAGAGATATACAGCGCTGCAGTCGACAGTACTGGCAGCGGTTTCGGTGTAGTTTGTTAATGGCACATTCCCCGGATCCTCTGCAGGTGTACACCAGGTTCTTCCTTATGCTGCGTTTAAAGAAACCCTTGCAGCCCTCACAGCTGACAGCTCCATAATGACGTCCTGAATAAAAAAAGAGGGGGATAAGGTTGGAGGATTATTATCATTTATGTATTTATTTTTAATAAGTGAAATTTTTAACAAATTTTAATTCCTACCTGATGCCTTATCTCCACAGACAACGCAGTACTCCACAACAGGCTTGATTACAGACTGGTCTGAGCTTTCAGTCACAAACTGACAAACAATCCGAGACAACAGAATAATTTAATATACTCGACATGGCAGTAAGCTCAGAGTGACTAAACATGCTCATGTTTCAGTCATAAGACCTTTTCAGGAGTTTTGTTTATAAAAACTGTCTGGAGGAAGTCACCAACAACTTCAGGGAATACCTGAATCTGCTGTCCAGCCAGTTCAGGGGCAGCAAACAACAGCTGGTTCACCCCAGAGCCATCTGGGGTGGTGAGGATGACCTTGTTTGGGGAGCCTTCCTGCTTGGCCAGAATCACCTTCCCACCAGAGGAATACTCTGCATTTGCTAAAATAAACTGCTGCTTTCCCGGCGAGGACGGCTCGAGCGCTGTGACGATCTGGATCTTCTGCCCAGTCTGCTGATCTGTTACAATCTATTATGATAAAATATACAATAATACAAGGGGATGTCAATGTTTCCTGCAGACACAAGGCACTGAGCTGAGAAAAATGTTTGTGCAAACTGTGATTTGCATTAATCCACATAGAGATTGATCTTAATAATAGTCTTCGGGGGAGGTGAGACCATTGTTTCACCTGGATTCTGTGTCCTAAAGCCATGCTGTTCTCTGTCGACACCAGCTGAATCCTCTGAGTCTGTCCATCCATTCTGACACGGTACACAAATCTTGCCGTTCACATCAGTGCCACATCAGGGTTACAGACCTAAAGAAGTGAAGAAAGAGAGCCGATTACTTTTCATTTATACATTCACATGACCAATACATTTTTGAAAAAGGGAAGAAAAAAAGAATGTACACAGAAGATCAATACGGGCAGCCTAATCAGTATGGTCTTCAAATCAGACTATTGCTGTTTATGTAAAATATTTCATAGGCAGCAATATTCTGGT
Source organism: Cololabis saira (assembly GCF_033807715.1). Taxonomy (NCBI): domain Eukaryota; kingdom Metazoa; phylum Chordata; class Actinopteri; order Beloniformes; family Belonidae; genus Cololabis; species Cololabis saira. The sequence continues at coordinate 14,426,488 of NC_084591.1, forward strand.
GTCAAGACAACTTTCTTTGAATAAGACGCTACTAGGTAGACCTTATTATTGAAGGTATTATTATTGTTGAAGGTTTATTTCCCTTTGATTTGTTTAATGACTGTTTTTTTTTGTTTTTGTGTAATTGTTTTTTTTTTCCTGTATGCTCGAAATAAAGATTTCAATCAATCAATCAATCAATCAATCATTATCATTTTACTATCCAGTAATTCATTTAAGTAATACAAATGAAGCAAATTACTTTCTCCAACAACTTTTCACAAAAAGCATAACAGTCACCAACTGTTTATGTCACACCCTCGGTTTCAATGCACAACAGGTCAGCTGCAGATACAAAGAACACTCACATTTGGCCTGATGGCGACAGCAGAGTAGTGCTTAATAGTTTTTGATAAATGGATACAAATATAATAAGGCTTTAGTTGGGCACAGGGTTGTCTAGGTCTGAAAACTGTCATCAAGTGAATCATAGATGGGTTACAGTTCTACATCAACAGCCCTCTTCTGGGAATGAAAACAAATACTGTAAAACTACTTGCAGCAAGTGAAAATAAGAAGCAGTATCAAACCTAAAAATTACTAATCTCATGATAATAAAATAATACTTAAACGCAGGAGATATTGCACAAAAGCAAAGTACCTGCCTGTGTTTTTCGTATCTATTCAGAGTTGCAGGATACTGTGACATCACACACTGATAAGAGTGAATGATCCAGCCTTAACTTTCCAGTGTTGTGGTGCTGATCTCAAGTGTGGCTGATCCCACATCTATAAACCAGCTGCTGTAAACACGGCGGTACAGACAAGATGGAAATGTGGCTATATCTTGGCTAATTGTTTCAACCTTTGAAATAAGAATTCTTTCAAAAATAAGCTTATTGTTGGCAGAGATTGAAATAAACCAAAATATGCAAATATAATTGTGGAAGATAAATATTGGTTTAAATTCAATAATACGTCTAATTTTTTTACGATTCAACTGTTGTATTGTATTTTATGTAAACAACTGACACATCATCTTGACAACAATTTCGGATTAATGCATCGAGAGGCATAAACAATTGCAATTAATAAAATCAGTTGACCTTGTTAATCAATATTATGCTTTATAAGTTTAACAAGTGTTACAGCTATTATTATTCTTTTTTTATTGAACACATCATTGAGGCATATAAAACAGCATGTAGATTTATAAGACACACAACACATTCTGCATCACTGTAAGCAACAGTAAATGGAACAGATAAGTTGTAAAGCAAGGACATAAACAAATAGCAGGTCAAAAGTAAAAAAACAAAAATAAAAAACTAAATATAAAATAAATAAATACAATTATAATAATAAAATATGACAAAAACGGTGGGAAGTAGGGGCATTAGTCATTTTCAAATATCTGAAGATCTATATAGGTGTTAAGGAGTTTTTAAATCAGTTGTTTTTAAATCAGTCTTAAGCCACTGAGATGGTTGTTTATCAGGTATCTTTTAAAAGCTGAAAGCGGTTTTTAATCAGTTTATAAGTGGTGTAAAGGTTACTTTTTTGTTATTGTTATGAATCTTTATTTCGGCTTGTACACACTTTTTTGCAGAACAAGATGAAAAGGTAAAAACAAAAACAAAAAAAACATTTCTTTTGCCGAAAAAGTGTAGGCAGAAGCCGTAGCTTATAGTGCCTACCCTTTTTTCTTATGATCAGCATAAATATGAGACATTAACTTTACTCCGTGGAAACAAACACTACATAAAGAAGACAAAAATAAGTAAGACAAAATATAAAATTGAATGTTTTAGATAGTACACTTTATAATTATAGTGTTTTATATTTATTTACAGTATTTTCTTTAAACATTTCCTTAAACTTGAAGATGGAACTACGCATTTTTAGGTTGTTATTACAGCTATTCCAAATTTCTCTTGCCTTAACTGATGTACATCTCTTTTTAATATTAGTTCTTGCTGTCTCATCTCAAACATGAGTTTCCCCCTCAGGTCATAGCGGGTTTCTTTTATCTGGAACAGGTCCTGAATGTAGTTTGGAAGCAGTTTCTGCTGGGCTTTAAAGGCAAATAAAACAGTTTTCTGCTCTACTATATCATGGAATTTTAAAGTATTATATTTAATAAAAAGATTATAAACCAAAAGATTATTTGTTGGTTTATAATAATCAGATATATTAATTATCATAATTAATTATCATTAATTATTATATTAACGCTCTTTTCTGTAACAGGAAAATAGGGTTTGTATTTGTTTTATAGGTGTTACCCCATACCTCCACACAATAAGTCATGTATGGAACTATGAGCGAGTTATACATCAAAAACTGTGCTCTTTGACAGAAAAAATCATTAGTTTTATTTAATATTGCTAGGGTTTTAGACATTTTTGATTTTACACTATTTATATGTGATTTCCAGCTAAGTTTATCATCAATTATTACCCCCAGGAACTTATTTTCATATACTCTTTCTATTTCCATACCACTATCTTTAACTGTTATTTGATTTTTTTTTTCTAGTGCCAAAAATTATGAGCTTAGTTTAAGTTAGACTTAGTTTTCTGTTCTTTTTCTATTTCAACACTTGAATATTGTAGAAATCCTTGAGGCATAAAAACATCTAAAGCAGCATGTAGATTTATAAGGCAACACAACACAATCTGTGTAAATGTTACATGTGGCCTGTGCTACAAACGAAGCCGGCGTTAGCTGGTAATAATAAAACAGCTTAATATTTGTATCCCATTGACAATTAATGCACAGAAAAAAGCAGCATATTAACACGGGGCTGCCACTAAAACAGCCGGCTATTAAAAATCGATGCGGAAGATAAAGGTATTTCTTTTCCTGTGGGTGAAAGGTCAACATTGAAGGGTTAAAGGCGGCACTTGCAGGCTCGTCTCCCTGTCTGGACCCGGATCTAAACCCATAAACGAGAAACACCCACCCGTTCCAGCCCGTTACCGGCTCAAATCCCCCTAAAGACGAGCTTTACGAACAAACACGTGTTTTGTTTTGAGCGGGTTAGCACCGTTAGCTCCCAGGCTAACTAGCCCCACCTGCTAACAACATTGATCGCGTTGAATGCGCTCACAAACAGCCGCGATCACTCAAACCAGGGCGGCTATGGAGGCGATACTCACCGTGCATGTGGGGTGTGGGGGTATCAGCTCCGAGGGGTGCACCTTGCAGGGGTTTTTTGAGCCGGCGGGGTGAGTTAGCCGCCGCCTAGCCGCCTAGCCGCTGGCTCTGCTGCAGACCCGCTGACTGCTCCTTCCTGTGTCCCGCCGCTCTCCCGTCAGGCTCTCCGGCTCACACATTGAGACACGGTTACAGCTTACCTTTCTCTAGAAACTGATGCAGGAGAAAAAGCGGTACCGTAAACGGCGTTTAAAATTGTTTTCTGTAGTTTATTTGCTCGGGTCAGAGTTCGTGACCTTTTTTTTCATCAATAGACGATTCTACGCGCATGCGCAGTGCGGCGCGTGTGTGTGGGTTTCTGTTGTGGTGCCTTTTTTTGTTAGGATTTCAAACCGGCGACGTTTCGTCTATTTTGTATTGTTTTCGTTTTATATGTTGGTTTTGTGGGGGTGAATATTAAACCAGAACCTTGACTTTAATAGGGCCTCATGTAATGAGCTGTGAAACGATTTGATGTTGTCAATTTAAACCTCTTTGTTGCCATCCTGTCTGTGCGTGTGATCATTTCGCATCTCCTTTGTGTCTTCAGTAGTTGTTTGGCCTTTTATGGGATGGATATTGATTTTGGGCCTCGTGTCATTTATTGAGCATACTGTACATGCTTATACCATTTTTTTATATATATATATATATATATATATATATATATTATTAAGCATACTGTACATGCTTATACCATTTCATTTTTTTGTGTGTTTATGTGTGTATGTATGTATGAATGAATGAATTTTATTTTTGTGTCATGTCCGAAGACCCATCCCTTACAGGATTATAAGACACCAGATTCCAGAAACAGAAAATCATCAATACACAATATTACGTGCACTTAATTGGGAGCTGCACAATGTACACCGGAAAAACGAAATAAATAAATCAAAACCAGAATGGATATTTTTACATATATGTTACTTTTCTTCGCCTATCCCACGTGCAAATACTTTATGATCAAAAATCCATGTGAGTCTCTCAGCATTGCTTATATATATATATATATATATATATACACATATACATATACACACACACACACACACACCTGTATGTGTGTGTGTGTGTATATATATATATATATATATATATTATTATATGTATAAATATAAAAAGTTATTAAAAGGTGACATTGGCGATGATGTAGCAAAAAGGAACTGGCAAATGTCACGAAAATGGTGACATTTCAAAAGGACAGTTTTGTGGAAAAATATACAAAAGTGTGATCTACATAAAAAGAAATCTAATAGGGGGATTTTTTTTCCCCCATTGACTGACCACAAAACAATATATTTTCACAACTAAAGTATGTTTTAATGGGTATTGAAAGTTTATCAGGGCATACATACTGTAACAAAACAGAATTAAATGTATAAAAATTATATTTAAATTTGATAAATCTTTCATGACATTTTTGTTAATAGGATGTGCATACAAGGAAAACCTTCATCTACAACCATTTGAGTGTCTAAAGTGCAAAACATACTTCATTTAAAGGCAAAAGTAAGACTCAATAATATAAGTTGGATCATTCATGTGCCAACACAAAGAATACAGTGTCTTCCGTTGCCAGTGGCTCAACCTTTTAAATAACAAAAAAAAAAGATTTGCATGATCTGATTTGACCTATCAAGTGCAATAGGTAAATGTGAATCAAAGTGTTATATCAGTATGCCCCACAAATCTCTCAACAATATACTTTTATTAACAAATCTGTGGCACAGAGGTTCAAGTCAGACATTGACTAATTAATGAAAATAAAAAGAAAAACAAAGTTACAGGCCTTAAAATTCCATAAATTAAGGCAAAAAGTGTTATTAATAACATGATATGAAATAAATGCCCTATAAAGTTTGTAGAAAAGTTGTCTGAGTAATAAAATAGAAAAAAAAAAAAATGAAGTCCATTTTATTAGGATTATTTATTAAGTCCTTTAAAGAGTTCCAGATGCTTTTGGCTGAACTCTTGAAGGTCATGGTGGAAAACCTTTTCATGCTGGCCTGAGTCTGATCAACAGCTGCACACATCGTCCACTGACGTTACAGTACAGCTGCATCTTTGAATGAGTCGATCCATCTGTTTAAAAAGAAAAAAATACTTTACATTAGTGGTGTCTCAGTGAGCAGCAATAACCGTCATCCCTCCTGGTCCTTTACCTTTGAGCCGTCTGGACATCATCAGCTCGAAAAATGTAATACAGTATGTTTTTGTGGTAGAGTGTAAACTGTGTCTTCTTTGAGGAATCAACTTTCAATAAAAAGCCTAACAGAGGCTGGCTCTCCAAGGCCGCAACGTCCTGCATGAAAGACAAGAGGACAAACGACGGATAAACTTAAGATAAACCTCCTTACGGTGAGAGCTTCAGCAGACGTCAGTAGACCTTACCTCGCTTGCAGCGTACGTGTACAGGACCTTGTCTTTAATGACAAACCATAGCCTCTTGCCCTGCTTTTTACTGTGCTTGGACCTCTGCAGATACCCACTCATGGAGGAGTTGTCCGTGTTCGCCGTCACCTAAAGCAAGTTAATCCCAATAGTTACTTCCCATTTTTGTCTTTGTTAAAATGTCAGACTTTATAGCAGAACAAAATACTTTCAATCTCATGCAAAAAGTAGTTTTTATCTCTCCATAGCGAGATTTCATATTCATGTCCACTGTAAAGAGATAAGATAAGATAATCCTAAAATAAGATAATCCTTTAATAGTCCCACAGAGGGGAAATTTGCAGGATGTGATCTTGTAATTGTAATAGAATATATTTTATAAATATATTAAATTGATATTAATATTGTTGCTGAGGCATAGACAGCTTTTAAACACTTAGTTTGTCTAAAACAGTGGTTCTCAAATGGGGGTACGTGAAGACACTCCAGGTGAGATTTTAAAATATACATATATTTAAAAAGTAGCATCCATGCAAAAATCCTTTAAAAATAATTATTTCATAAATAATTGAGGAAAATATAAGTCTAAATTCATAAAATGAATTTCATCTTCAGGAGTAGGCTATTCAACTTATTATCCTAAAACCGCAGAGTATCCCCCACACCAGGATGGTTCCACCTAACCTGTCAATCACCTGGCTTCACCTGTCAATCACTTGGACCAACGATGGAGTCGTGGTTGAAGCATAGCAGCAATATTTTTATGTTTCATAAATCAGTTACTGATGGCACAGTGCTCTGTTTTAGGTCTTTTTTTTACAACCAAAAGTGCTTTGCGCTGGTTAGGGGGTACTTGGCTGAAAAAATATTTCACAGGGGGTACATCACTGATGATGAAAAGGTTGAGGACCACTGCTCTAAAACATGACATTTTGTTGTCTTCTCCAGGGTGAACCACTGCCTTTCACCCAAAGCTTAATAAGCAAGTGTAGATAATAGATGGATGTGTGACATTTTAGTGTCAGATTGTTCCTATGATATACGATTAGTCGAAAACTGGTCAAGTGTTACTCTGTGCCCCCACTCCCTTCCTTTCTTTGGATAAAACAGACATTTATGACCCGTTTGTCTGGAAATATGACACATGAGTTGTGAAAACCATAAAATTCTCTTTATAATACCGTCACTTTTCAGAGCCAAGTCTCTGATTAAGAACAGTGCAAGTGGAGCAGAACAAAGCATTGGCTACCTCTTTAAGGGCTGCGGGAATCTTCTTGGTCCTTCTGGAGAACGCAAAGGTGGCTTTGTTTCCAGGGGATATCGCTGCTGACGAGGCCATTTCACCTGATCAAATAAAACCTGTTACTATCGTCAGACAGATAACTAAGAGCTGCCTGGGTCTAATCCACACTGATGTCTAGACCGACGGCAAAAGAAAGAAAAAAAAAAGGCAACATTTAGGATCATATCGTGAACTTTGATAGATGCAGGCCACACTTACTTTTCTGTTCCTGAAGTATAACGAAACAGTGGTCACAGACTCGCGCCAACTGGTTCTTTAGATATTCAAGACAGTATTTGTTGGAGGAACAAGACTGGCACACCACCTGATGGGATGGTAAAATGTAAGAATTTCGTCTTTTACATGTTCAAAACACAGTTGCAATCATACGTTTACATATAGTACATATATTTACATATAAGAGAAGAGACAATACACCTTCTGAAGGCAAAGCTGAGGAAATGTTCCTGTTTTAGATCAATAAGGATTCCTGATTTTCTTTTTTTCCATAACATGAATAATAATGAGAGAATCATCCTCTTGGTTAGCATTAAGTAGAAATGCCAAATGACATTTTGGACAGGTCGTCAGTAAACATTCAGCAATATCTGCCTTTAATTTTCTGTGCATTTCTGGAAATATCTACAGCCTGAATCCATAATGCAAAACAACTAAATATTTTATTTTGGCATATGGCAGCAGATCAAATTAAAGCCAAACTTGAAAGATGTATTTAAAATTGATATAGACTACCTTGTTGCAGCTATCCTTGTCCAGTTTTTGATATTATTATGTTTTGCCTTTGTTTGTTTTTTATTGTTGTATTATCTTTTTTTCTGTTTTCCTTATTATTAATTGTTTTCATCGAATGCTTAGGTCTGAGGGGTGGGTTTGGAAGGGGGTGAAAATATGTGTATATTGTTAGACATCATTGTGGATGCCACGTTTATAATAAAAAAAAAAAATGTGTATATACTGTATATATATATATATATATAAATAAAAGCACTATGTGGCAGGGTGGAGAGGCGGATGGGACACAGGTGCGTGTGTCCCATCAACCTCTCCACCCTGCCACACACTACATCACAAAAAAAAAATCTGTGCATTTCTCCTGACAGATCTGGTGGTGCTGAGTCATGTTATGGGCTTTTCTTGCTTGCATCCATCATTGCAATATAAAAGGAATTTCCTTCCCAGGACTGAGATGGTCCACTATCTTCTCTTTGTTATGTGTACTGCAGAGAAAGAGCCCCTCAACGTGATGTTTCATCTTCTATCCTGAAGACTTTGTAAAGAAAAGGAAGTCCAGTTCCTTCGTTTCAAGCCTCATTTGTACATTTTTTTTTTTGTACAAAAATATATACGTGTGCCACTGGCGTTTACAATTGGTTAATATTGTTTGAACAGATGAACACGAGGCCTTCATGCAGGAGAGATGCAGGCCTGTCAAGTCCACGGTTCTTAACCTTGGTTGACTTCTTTCGAAGTCACTTAAGATATTGGTCCCGCGGGTGCCTTAAAATACACCTAAACGATGGCCTCCAATTACTGTAATAAGGTCATTTAATCCATCAGAAGCTTCTAATGCAGAAACATCATCACGTGCATCTCTACAAGCTGTTTAAGGTCCCCGTCATCAACGACCTACCAGAGGAAAAGTTCCTCAACTCTGTCAGACACGAAAAAAAAGGAGCGTTTATGTCTTTTTCTAAACGTTTAAAGGCTCGTGTGTCTGTACTTATAATTTAAAGCTATAACTTGCAGCTGGAACGTAAAGTACGTTTTTGCAGGTCCAGTTACTTACTGGGATGAAATCAACAAGCCATCGGCTGTTAAAAATCATATACCGTATTTGGCAGGGATAAAATATCTATTTTACTTTGAGCAGCGCTTGGCTTGGTTTCCCCCCACGTCTAGTTTTATTGCTCAGGAAAGTAAAATGCTACTCAGCTACTTATTTCCTATCGATATATTATGAGAGGTGCATTAATCTTCTTTAGAAGAAAGTGAATTGGCAGATTCAGCTGGTTTTGTAGTCATCTTTTTTTTTAATGTAAATCATAATAAAACATAAAAAGGAGGCAAGAGAACACACCAATGGACTCTTTATCAATGCAGGATTAATTAAATGTAAAGATATTGTTGAGTTACAGACTTTATTAGTTATGTTCAAGGCAAAAGGCAGAATATTGCCTGAAAATATACAACGTTTTTTTGTGTTTAGTTCAGAAAATAAGGACCATAGGAGGAAATTTGATTTTAAACATCCGTTTGCACGAACTACTTTAAAACAAATGTGTATTTCAGTATAGTTCAGGAACTCCTTAACAATTGATTTAAAGGATTGTAAAAATATTCACCAGTTCAAGAAATTGTATAAAGACAACATAATCAGACAATATGAACGGGTAAAATATCTTTTGTTGTTTTTTTGTTTTTGGTGTTGTTGGTGAGTTATTGTGTATGTTTTCTTATTTTTTGTTTTGTTTTGTTTTTTTCATTATTTTTTTTGGTATTATATAAGCAGTGACTGTTGAACAGACGGACAGACCATCTTCATATGTATTGTTTTATTTTTTTTGAGAAAGGAGCTTGTAATATAAGGCTTTCTTCTTCTTGCCCCTTTTCGATCATGGAATGGAACATGTATGTGAACTACCATTTCCATGATACGGAATAAATAAAATTGAAATGAAATTGAAATGAAATAATCAAACCTGGAAGAAGAAATAACTAAGGAATATTTTTGGCACCAGACCTTTCCACATGCACGGCAGTGATGTCTCCTCCAGGTGAGGGTGAACTCGCAGGTGCAGATCATGCACATGGTGGTCCGCGGATCAGGGATCCATATGGGGGCTTTGGATCCCAGAGGAGATCCATCACTTATCTCTACCTGAACGTAAGAATAAAAACCCAGCTCGGTTGTTATCATTGATTGCACAAACACACCCCCTGAGATATTATCGTATAGACACCATCGCACATGGGGTGTGGTGTCTGAGGCCGCCTCACCTCATCCAGAGGTTTGCCTGATATAAAACTGATCTTCTTCTTGGTGAAGTCACTGATGGCAGTGGATATCGCATCAAGCCATTCATCTCGCTCCGTGGCCGAACTAAAGCAAAAAAAAAAAAGTATATCTAATTAAATGACAACAGAATCATGAAATGAAACAAAAATAATAAACGTGTTGTCCAATTACCTTGCGGAGAGAATGAAGGAGCGCTCCACGCTTTCTATGTTCAGTTCATTCTGATAGGCCTCCTGACTTGGTTTACTAACCTGTAATTATTTTTAGAATGATCAGACCGCAGTGGGGAGCTCCTCTCGTTATAATAATGCAGTGTAGAGATGATGTGAAATGTGCAGATAAATAGAGATTCTCACCTTCATCCCAGCCAGGGACAGTATGTTTTTTAACTTGTACTGGCCTGACTGAACTGGAGTGGTGTACAGCAACGTGTCGTTGAACTAAAAGAGACAAACGACAAGGAAATGTGGTTTTTATGTCGTCTGAAACACTTCAGAGCAAGATCAATAAACACTGGCAAAAGTGAAAGGTTTTAAAAAAGATGCCTTCCGGGTTCCGTTTATGCGTCACAACGGAAGGTTTCAAGAGTTAAATCAGATCTTTTACGAGGAACAGCATGTGACAACTCTGTGTTTTGAGCTGAAAGTGCAGCTGGCCGAGGCAGAAGACACAATTCTAGTGGTTTTATTGTGACTGGGCTATAAAAGCAGGAAATAAGAGCCTGGAAAATGACAGCTGTGTACAGTACCAGGAAGAACATTCTCGGCTGCATGACCTTCCTGGACAGCTTCATCAGGACACCTTCTTTGAGGAAGATCTGGAACAGAAACGCGTGAAGTAGTTTCAATATTCAGACTCAGTAAGGTTTGTTTTTACTTTCCTCTTATTTGAGTTCAAGCGCACATAAGGGTTTTGACAGCAAGGGTGTTAAACTTGTTGAAAATGATTGATGCAAATGAGGACTTAATTCATTTTAGCTGCTTTGGTTTGTGCCTGCTGATGTACAAGTCAGGAAAATACATGAAGTCACTACTCTTGTAGCGTAACAAGTTCTATTTCAAAAGCAAACAAAAACATCATTATATTTTAATTATACCTGTGATTTTTTTTCTAAGACTGATGAAAAAAAAACAAAAAAAACATCTGTCTGTGTGCAAACCATAAAATAATTCAGGTCTTACTCGTCCAGGCTGGACGACCTCGTGGTGGCCATTGAGACGACACTGAACCTGAATCAACTTCTGGAAGTTATCCTGAGAAAAAAAGCAAGAAACATCAGAAACAGAAGACATTCTCATCAATGCTCAAAGAAATAAAAGAGGGAACACAATAAGACATCCCAGACCTGAATGAATGGAATATTCTTATTAAATACTTTGTTCTTTACATAGTTGAATGGGCTGACAACAACAAAAAACACCACACACAAAAATGATCAATGGAAATCAAAATTAGCAACCCATGGAGGTCTGGATTTGGAGTGACTCAAATTAAGGTGGAAAAAACACTACAGGCTGATCCAGCTTTGATGTAATGATCTTATATCACGTCAAACTGAGGGTCTGGAGGACTCAGGTTCAAGCCCTGGATTTTAACCAAGGTCAACCACTTTGGGCGCTGAGCAAGGCCGTTAACCCTTACTGCTCCTACTGTGGGTTGACTAGAGATGGGTTAAATGCAGAGAATACATTTCCCCATTGTGGGATCACTTAGATGTGACATAAATAATAAATAAAATACATTTTCCCTGTCACATGTGCTCAATGTGCAAGTGGTGAAGTTGCCAATCTTGGTCTTCTTTGGCAAATGCCCTGAACGGTGTTGGGCTGTAAGCACAACCCCCACCTGTGGACGTCAGGCCCTCATACAGTCTGTGTCTGACTGTTTGAGGAGACACATTCCCATTTGTGGCCTGCTGGAGGTGATTTTGCAGGACAAAGGTGGAGGAAGTGGTTCTACGGCCTCCTCCACATATCCTTATGTACTGGGCTGTTTCCTGGTAGCGCCTCTGTGCTCTGACACTACGCTGACAGACATGGCAAACCTTCGTGCCACAGCTCGCATTGATGTGCCATCCTGGATGAGCTGCACAACCTGAGCCACTTGTGTGGGTTGCAGACTCCGTCTCATGCTATCACGAGAGTGAAATCACCGCCAGCATTCAAAAGTGACCAAAAACATCAGCCAGAAAGCATAAGTGAGCCGTGGTCTGTGGTCACCACCAGCAGAACCATCCTTTATTGGGGACGTCTTGCTAATTGCCTATAACTTCCACCTAATGTCAGTTCCATTTACACATCAGCATGTGAAATTGATTGTCTATCAAGTGTTGCTTCCTAAGTTTGATTTCACAAAAGTGTGATTGAATTGGAGTTACATTGTGTTATTTAAGTGTTCCCTTTAATTTTTCTAAGCGGTGTAATTAAAGTTCATATTTCGCTCTCACCCCTTGTTTCATGATGTCATTGGCGTGATTGGCCACCTCTTTCACAATAGCCAGGGCAGCTTTGTGGATAAGAGAGAGAAAAATAAAGTTTTAATCACATAAATGAGATGTAAGGTTTCAATTCTGTTGCAATGGTCGATTTTTTTTTTTTGTTGTTGAAGCAAACACAAAAAAGGCCATGGGCTTACCTTGTGTGTCTTTGTAGTCATTTGAGTCTTCCGACAGGTTTTTTAGGTAGTCTGAATCAAACAAACAAACAGAAAAAAATTACATAAACCTAGTTTTGGGATCAGCAATGTGACCAAACAAGCAGGAACTAGTTTCACTGCAGTTTTCAGGTGCTCAGTTTGCATTACACAAACTATTTGGAAAAAAACAATCCTGGCTGAAAAAGGTGATTGCATAATGAAATAATACGAGAATGACGTGAGGAACATTCTTCACATTTTGGCTTTGCAGGATCAGCTCTAATCCAGTCACTGCGTGAAACACTACGTGCAACTCATGTTAAAGCTGCTGTTATGTCACCAAATCTGATTTGGGCACCCCTTCAAAACTCGTATTATTTGAGGGCTGAAAGAAAAAAAAGAAGAAGCTGCTCTGTGGACACAAGAGGGCAGCATGATACAGCACGATACAGTCGAGCACAGTTTAGCAGCTCACAAAAACATGACTTTGTATTTAAATGAAGTTTGATTTTTATCTAAATTGAATGTGTACAGGGGTAAAAGTGTAAGGGAGTGTTTGATCAGTATTTGATGTACCTGTGAGCAGCAGCTGATACTGGGGAATTCTCTGCACCGGCTTCAGTAGGTAATGCTTCAGTGCCAAGTTGGCGCAACGAGGACTTGCCTTGATTTAAAAAAGGCACAAAAAAAACAAAATACTTGACATATGACACAATTTTCAGAAGCAGAATATAACACAGATCCCTTTTACTCACACATAAGTAATGAAAAATCACACACCCAAAGGATATACCTCATCATACAGAAAAAAACTGGTTTAGCAGATTCACCTCAAATTCCTTCACTACCGCGCCGAATGCTGCGTTCTTTTTAGTCTGTTCGACCAGTAGAGCCACATTCTTGTCAAACTCCCGGATGTACGTGGAGTACATCTTTAGATACGGCCCCTTCTTCAGGAAAATGTCTGCCAGCTGAGAATTCCCATCCCTGCACACGAGAAAAACAAACAAACAAAAAACCAACTGCTCAGAACATAGAAAACTGTATCTGCAGACCGAGGCATTATGTCCATGCCTAAAGCAAAGCTAAAAAAATAGATATATACCAGTAGATTTTGGAGCAAGGCTACAGGATTAAATTAAAATACATTTAGATGCATTAGAATTAAAGCCACTCTATGTAATATTACCACTTATGACCACACAGGAGCCAACAGATCTGCTGTGTTGACAAACTCTGGCAATACTTTGCTAAATTTAAAAATAATACAACTTTATCCCAGTAATAGGTGCACTTTTAGTGTCTCCCCCCCACACACACACACACACCGTGCATTGGTACGGTAATGTACACGAAAACATAAGTGCAGATAAGAATATCTGCACTTATGTTTTTGTGTACATGTGAAATGTACATGTCATCAGGTGCATGGTTCTAATTCAAAGCGAACATCTAATCATGAACGGTCAAAATCCCTGAAAGTGTTGTAGCTCCAGCAGAAAGGGGTAAAACTGAAAGCTATATTATAGCTAATATAGTTGTGTATTTGTATTTTTAAAAGGTTTTAAGATGTTTTCATCTGAAAAAGTTACTTTTCTGACTTAAAATTTGTGGTTATTAATTTATTTGAATGTTTGGTTTTTGCTTCCCTCAAACATGATTCATAACACAGATAAAACCTTTTTTTTTTTTTTTTTTTTTAAACATACAAATTACCACTTTTTCGCCAGGACTTCACGGCCGATTTTGAGTTGTATTAATAATTAGAGCATTGATTTTGCACTCAATTAAACTGTAGATGTTTTTGAATATGTGTTAGCCTGCTAACTGAACTGTGATGTCATCAAATAATCTGCCGTTCTAACAGCAGAAAAACGGAACAGCATCCAAACGAATGGACGACATTCTCCATATGCTGCCCCCATGTGGTCAGAATTAGTATTGGTTGAAAGAGCTACTCTGAAGAAGTAAACGCTAAGAAGAAATGCCTGACTAACGTGGTTGACGTGAACCAAAGTGAGGAAAAAGTAAAAGAAATACTACAATACATTAAGCCACATGGAAAATGTGTGCCAAGTAAACACAAGAGTAAAAAGATGTTTTATAACTCTGGCATACCACTTGGCCACTCTCTGCGTGAACTCTCTGAGCAAGTCTTGGTTGAGTTCATAGAGCTGTGGGAGGTAGTACAGGATCTGGTTCAGGAGACGTTCCTCAATCACAGGCTTCCCGCTCTGACGAGGCGCCGCGGTGACTGCATCACGGAAGTCCTGTAGGCCGGAGGAATAATGTCAAATGAGGGAACTCACACACAAACATACACGCAGGCAGAAACAAGAGTAGGCCAAATAGAGGAACTGCTGATCTGGTCAGATTGAAGTGCAAAGACTCTTCTCAGCAAATCCCGTATCACAGTCATGTTTATACTCAAATCTCTGGGGTTTTTTTAAGTTGGAGGACGGCTGTGACACCATGACCGACTCACACACACCTGACTCGCATTAAACACTCTGAATCAGGACTAAAGCAGCGGAGCGGTGGAGCCCGAGGGGCGCTTTTCGCCTCTTTTTTTTGATGATGTGGACTTTTTTTGTTGTTGGTGGTTTATGGGGACACGTTGCTAAGAAAATTGCTTACAGACCAAGTGCCCACTAAAGAGTTCCTGTGGTTAACATTTGCAAACTGCTCCTACTAAAAGAGCTGACTATGAGGAACCCGGGTCACGTGGACTAGTATGAGGCAGCAAATTAGAAGAAATATCTGCTTGTTTTATGAGATAAGTACGATAACAATGCCGATGTGGCTGTCTTCAGTCAATAAACATTTTTGATAAGAGTCAAGAGAACAAAATCTACAGCGGCGCAGTCAAGAAGACGTTTGGTCTGAATCCTTTAATCTTTGCAAAAACAAATATTTTTCTATCAAGGCATACAACTGCTATTGCCTCCAGCTGAGATTTAAAGCTGACAGGAAAGAAGCATAGCTCCTTAAAACAAATGAATAAATAAAAATACATGATACAGAACCTGGGTAGGTCCCTGACAGTGATGGAAATGGTTGGGGATGAACATTTAGCATTATTTAAAAGAGAAATAATCAGATATTTACGGTGCTTTTATACGTCTTCCTTCAAACAACACAATGGATTTGAAATAAAACAATTGTAATGTGATCCATCTGCATTTTTAGCTTTGATTTATTAAAGTATCTCCATTTTCAGGGACTCAAATGTACATGGACTACTGAAAAGAAGATAATTGACCAGGTATAGTCCTCTCTTTCGTTACATTTTCGGAGTTGTTATCAGGCCTTTGACTGAAACTACAAATGTGAAGTCCAAGGAGCTCTTAATACAAGTTAAGGTAATCACTTGGGCATTAGGCTGAAAAAACGTAAATCTAGAAAAACGGCAATCTTAGGTGCAGCCAAATCAACGGTTTAAAAAACACTTGTGAACTCAACATTAAAACGCCTGGAAGGCCGCAGAAGTCAAATAAAATGGATGAATAAATGCTTTCCTCAATGAAGAAGAATCCCTTAACAATATCTACAGAGGGCAGGACCACTCTGGAGAGGGTATCATTGTCAGAATCTATCGTCAAGAGACGTACTTATGGGTGTAAATAAGGAGGATTCAAGACATGACATTCAAGAGCAGGAAAACCAGATTCGACTTGGTCAGAGAACAACTAAAGGAGCCTCCCATGTTCAACAATAAAACCTAAATAAACTTAAACAAAAAGAAACCATACCACGCTTGCCTTTCAAGCATGCCGGAGGCGGTGTAATGGTATGGCTACCAATGGAACGAGCAAAGATATTAAATATTCATCAATGGTCAAGCGGGTCGTGTGATCTGGAGCTAACGGAGCAAACTTTTCAGCTACTGACGACCAAACTGACAGTGGCTGCAGGGAAGGTCTGGAAAAGCATCTCCAGAGGGGAAACTCAGAACGAGGTGATGTTCACGGACTCTGGACTTCAGCCAGCCACTCACTGTTTTGTTGTTTTTGTTTGTTGTTGTCTTAATGTAACCTTTATTTTGCCAGGATGAAATAAAATGTCTTTTTTGAGGGAGACCTGGCTAAGAGGCACACTGGTTCAGTGTGCAAAAGAGAATTAAAAACAACTTAAATGCAACTAAAACATCATAAAATAATTTAGGTGCACCGGTGGCAAAAGCAAAACCAGATAAAAACGTACAATAAGCATATGATTAAGGGATTATAAGATAATAAAAGATCTGTTCAGAGTAGCAGTAAAACAGCCTTGTAAATAATAAAACCCAGTGTTGTTGCCTCAGTGATCGCCATGAGAGCAGAGCGTAAAGGTCACTGGCTGAAAGGGATTTCCATCCAAATAATAAAAATTACACATGTTTACAAATGTCACTTTGCCTAACAACCATTGTACCCCTGACAGTGGAAGTACTTTGCTCCAAACTGTTTTAATTCCTAGATAGTAAATGTCGTATTTTTGTAAAACCTCTTTTATTAAAGTTGAAAGTCTACACTTGGATCACAAATTGATCATTTTTTTCAAATCCATCCTCGGCCCACACTGAATCTGAATGTCCAAATGCTTCTGGACCTGGATGTGTGTGACAGATCTGCATCACTGGACGGCCTTCCTCCCCGGTCTACAGGGACCCGCCACTTCCTGTCCGTGCTCTGCAGAGGGGCGGCACTGCTCATGACTCAGCCCAGCTGCATTCTCTCTAAACATCTGCTCATGCCTTTGCTTTTGCTGCTTTTTTGTAAAAAAAAGGATGTAAAAATATGACAAAAAAACCCAACAACTAACTTTCAAACTCTCCTAATGACTTTCATTAGTTACAATGGCAGCTCATGCTGAATTAAAAACGGTTCCCTGGACTATTTTCGGTATGAAATATACACTGCATAATCCCTATTGTTTGCTTTAAAGAAATAACTTGTTCTTGTTCCTCTTTATGTGTCATACACACACAATTGTCTGCAACAATGGTCTTGGTCTGGCTATAAATCCTTTCTATTTAATGTGAAGCTTATCAATGGTGTTTTATTACAACCAGTTCCTAAAAAGACATCATGTGAAATGTGGATAAAAATAAAAGGCACCGGCTTCCAAATCCTTCCTCGTTTACCTGAATATAACGAGGCCATTTGGAATTTGATGGCAACGCCACATGACAAGAGTTGGAAAGACTAAGAAAGAAACCAAAACCTAAAACCCTCCCCGACAGCACTGATGGCAGCGCAGGTCCTCATGCGGCTGGTCTGTACGGTATTTACAGATCCCAGATGATTTATTTTTATTATTCTGACGATCCTGTGACTCTAGCTCTGATAGCACCTCCCTGACATGACATCTGTGAGTTTGAGTGAAATGTTTCTACTATAAAACACAAATAAATAATGATTTGGGTTAAAAAATCTCTTCTATTCTTCCTCTATACCGACTTTTATCTATCAAGGGGTGCAGGATCCCAGCTTATATTAGGTTTAAGGGGAGGTACACCTGAGACAGGTGCTGGAAAATGGAAACAAGGAAAAAAAGTGCAACGATTCTCACATTTCCAACTTATTTAATGTTTTTCTCATCAATTTCATTTTATTTGTGAATATATATCTATTTGTGCATCTCAGGCCTGCAAGACATTCCAAAGAAATAAGAAAAAAAGTGGTAATTTAGTTGTAAAAAGCAAGTGAAAGACAAAAAAAGAATATTTCAAATGGCTGATGTCATCAAGTGCTTGTAATGATGTGGTACAATAGTAGAACTGAGGAGAGACTAATCGTGTGAGCTTGTCTCTCAAAGGGTGGATTATCTCCATTTTCTCAACAAACATGAGATAAAATCGATTAAGCGTGAAAAAATAACAATGTTCCTTAAAGAACAATGAGATTGGATTTGCTTATTTCTCCTTAAACAGAGAAATAATGTTATCAAACAGTTCAAGGAATCCGGAGGTATTTACTCCTTAGCCTTGCAAAAAAAGTTAAACACACAAGTTGAAAGTGACTACCTGTGATCTCCAATCACTCAGATGGAGCTCCATCAAGAACCGTTGGTCATCAATACTTGATGTAATCACACAGACAAGGAATCATGGGACTAAATTCACAAATTCCACTTTAAAACATTACTTTGCAACAGGAAAGCCTTACAATAACCTACTCCAGTCTATGGATCAAAGGCCTCTGGGACGGGCAGAGGAAATATCTATTCCATATGTATTTATGAAGAAATATCATCTTTTGCTGGAAAAATTGGTGCCACAGGCAAAAAAAGACAGCTGTTGCCAAGGACAGGCAGGCTCTGCGTTGGTGTGGGGTTGTATCAGTCCCTGAAGTGTCCACTGAAGGTTTAGAGCAGCATATGCTGCCTTAACGACAACATCTTTTCCAGAGACAACTGGGCATTTGCAGCTACCTGAGCGATTGGTAGTTTGTACGAACCCAGCGTCGGCTAAACGCCACCGAGTCAACACCTGAATTGGGATATTCTGCTGTAAACCATTTAATAAAGTTCATTCTGTCCATGGCTTTACAATTTAACTTGCTGATTCTTTTGGTCGGACAAGAATATTCAGGTTTTTAAATACCTTTTTAAATACCTGACATGTTTTGGTGATTACTTCCGCCTTCATAAGAGTCACATGAGTCACTGGAAGTAATCGCCGAAACATGTCAGGTATTTAAAAACCTAAATATTCTTGTCCGACCGAAAGAATCAGCAAGTTAAATCGTCTGTAAACGTCTGCCGGTGGCCACTGCTAACTCCCATTGACATGCGGTGGGCGTGTCCTCGGCAGACTTCTCCAATAACACGGCTATGCTCAGTATGAAGAAAAAGAGGCTTTAAAACCTCCTAAACTAATGGATAGGGAATGCGTCATCTATTGTTTTTACAATCTATGCACTGGCTGAGCCCCTTGCCAAATTAAAAGTCTACGCCCCAGATCATAAACCAATTTATTGCTTTAAATTCAGACGTGGAACAAAGAAAGAAAAAAAGCCATTGAAGTGAGGTGGTTGAGGATCACTTTCTGCAAACATTAGCATGCGAACACTGACTAAAATTAATGTTCTGCTAATATTAGTATGCTGACATGAGAGACAACATTGTGGACCACGGTGAGCATGTCGATTATGGCTTACTTTTCACACTTTTAGGATTATCCTTACGACAACGTTACCATTGAGGGGTAAATCCGCCCTTCACTTTCAATGTGACACATCATTGTTGTTTCTTTCTGTTTTTCCACAAATTACAACCCATCGAGGTCAAGGTGAAAGTCCAAATCCCAGATCAGAAACAACGATCGATCGCACTGCCACTATTTCCTCCAGAGAGCTTTGTCATGTGACCCAAACTTTTTATGTGAAGTGCAGCAAAAGGAAGGAGATGATTACATCTTTTACTGGCTTTCATAGGTTACAGATTAAATTCCTCAAACACCAGGAGGAGACGAGGTTAGTGTGTTGAAGTCAAATGTTGGGTTTGCATCATTCTGCACATTTACTGAGAGTCGTAGGGGAAAAGAATGAGGAATGTGAGCCAAACTGAGGGGAGTCGGCCTGCTCGGGGTGTGACCCGCCGGCCGGCTTAATCAAATACACATGCTGAATGTACGATCAGACGGCACACCGGATCTGCGTCACAAATACACAGAATAAGACCCCTGGAGCGCGGCATGTGCGGGTACTTACAACATGTAGCAGTTTCAGGACATCAACAAACCTAGAAGGAGACAAAACAAACCAAGAAAGTGATGAGGCAGACAGCAAAGAGCCTCGTATTATGAAGTACAAAGTGCACGCATTCAAAGTTACAGTTTAAGCTAAAGTTTTGAGTTATGGGTTCAATGAAATGCAGGTCGTCTGTCGTTCTCACACCATTGCAGCGTCATTTAAGATGACAGTCACACACTTCTCCACAAACCATTACATACGTCTTACTGGAAGGCTTCTTTTTATTTTAAACTGGAAACTAGCACCAGAGGAGGATGCAACAGCGGAACCAAAAGCAAAACAAAATTTGACAAAACATCATTGTGCAATGTGCATTGTGTGGTCCTTTGTGGTATTCTGTGACACGTCATCATCATATTTTCTGTTTCATGGCAGCAATTAATGCCATAGCCAGAAAAATGGATTGAACTTAACTGAACTGTTATTTAACAGAGTAAGAGGAGCATCAGTGATAGATATGGTAAAACTGGGACAAACAAAAATGACTATAGCTGCAAAGTTAGACGTCACTAGTAGCTGAAAAATATTAAGTCCACCTACAAAAGAAGTGTAATTAATAAATTAATTACCCAAGTAAGAAACTAAAGGAAAGAGATATACCATTGATATGATGATTATGCCTTACCTGTGTTGCTTTGCCAATCTTTTGTCTCGTTCTCTCTGTTTTAGTATTCACTTTTATTGTATTAGTATTTTAACATTCTGCAGTTATTTTTATTTACTCTGCTTGTTGATTGTTTTTTTCTTGTTTGTCTTCTTTTGCTGTTTATTTTGTTTTTGTTTCTGTTCTAGTTTTACTTTCTAATAATAAACAAGTCATGTAATGTCCTGTAAACGGCGAGGTCCTTGCATAAGCCCCCCTAGGGTTTCTGTCCTCACGTGCACAACCACTACCTGTTATCTTTCCTCTGGAAATGAATTATCATGTCATGTTTATGTATACATTCATGTTGTGCAAATTAAATAAATAAAAAAAAAAAAAAAAAAGTGAAACTCTGGTTTCTGGGTGGGAAAAAAAAGAGAAAAACAGCAACTCTTACACACTCTCAGAGCTCATGATCTCCGTGGCGATGTGGTGGATCTTGCTTTTCTTCTGTCCAGTCGGCGTCTGACGAAGATGCAAAAACAGAATTATTCGGCTGGCGTGCAACTGATCAAGCTAACATTCCTGAGTCTGTTATTAGATAGTGAGGAGTGAAAACTTTTGTTGGAGACTAAGTTTTGAGTCGCAACGGAATATGTGTTTTTAGCAAAATGGCAATGCTGTTAACATGCAGGAAACAGAAGTACGTAAAAATAAATACCTATTTTAAGCCTCTGATGAGACTAAAAGATATCAACCGCTGTCATTTGTTAGTACTACCGATGTCGTGCAAACTGCTGACAAAAGATGCAAAAAGAGAAGAGTTTATGGCCTCGAGAAAACTGGATTTGTGCTTAGATATTTATATTCAAGTGTTAGCAGCAGAGGCCATGAACTCTCGCCCTTTTGTGTCTATTGAGAGTTGATGTCAGTCGACTCGTACGGACTTATAATAAAACAGAAGCTGGCAGGCAGAGATTCTTCTACAAATTGACCTCTTTATACACTCGCATACAAGGTTGAACCTCAGTCTGTCTCACGCTACCACATAAGCAGAATAACGTGTGAATCTTGTCCAAGGCCTGAAGTTGGGATTTATTTTGACATAGTTCTCCTGCCTCTTGTGCGAACATTAACTGCCATTGTGCTCAAACAGGTTTTCTCTTCTCACCCAAAATAGCTTCATTTCATGTTGTTTTGTTCCCCAACAACTGTTTACCACCCTTACCATACGCAACAATAGACAGAGGGTTCTTTTAAACTACTGAGAGAGAAACAAAAGGTGTATCAACAATGTCCCTGAAAAGCAAGAATAGTTCTTCCCTGCAGAATAATCCTTGTAAGACGATTCCAGGAAATGTTTCTGAGCACTTTGAGGAACTCGAGTCATAAATGTGCCAATAATCACTCCTCACCGTAGTCTGATCTGGCTGGTCAGGGTCGCCTTTGCTCGACGCAGAACTGCTATCATCTTCATCCTCCTCGTCGTCGTCGGAGGTGTTGGCTTCAATATCGTCATCCGAGGGGGCCTCGTTCTGGAAAGCCATCTCCTCATCGACAGAACTTTGAGAGGTCAGCATGGTGAGTCAGATAACAAAGACAGATGCCAGAGAGTGAGCACGTTGTACAAAATCAGCTGAAGGCACTTAATAAAAACAATGAACACAGTAGACAACGACACGTATAAAGCGTACACAAAGCACACCACTGGAATGAAGAGTGCATGATGGGGTTTTTTTTTTTGATAGAAGATTGAAGGAAAGGTGAGGTTTAAATTTTAAATTCTTTCCCTTGGCCAATTATCTGAAGAATTTTTCTAACGTTTCCTGCTTTGTTTACATCAGAGAAGCAAAAATGAGAGGAGTTTGCAGGAAACGGTGCACACAACCCCCACAATCCCAGAACAAACATGAAATGATAATCATTGTTGCTGTTACGCATTACAAACACCGGTTCAGCTGCGTGAATCGGGTCATGCACAAGCATTTTTCTCTAAGTACCGGTACTATTGAACTCAGCAAAGGAAAAGGAACCCAAACCAGACACAAAACAATAATCATCACCCAGTTTGGCAACTAATTGTTACTTTAAAATGACTGTCAGTAAGAAGTCAAGAGGAAACTGAACCAAAGATGCGCTGCATATCTAAGATACCACAATACCCTGAGGGAGCGCTGCTGCTGAAACGGCAGCACCTCCCTGAACCGAGCTCTAGCAAAAGAGAGAGGCTGAGGCCAACGAGCATTAAGTCTGGGATTGTATTCCGCTTGGCTTTTGCACCTAACCGAGTCCAATCTCTGTTTGTGAGCCGCTCAGCGTGTTTTGAACACGTGATCGTTGCCCAGTTTTAACTAAAAAGGCTGACGCATTAAGCAGTCAATGTAATCCCACTTTTCCAAATGAATCCCTTTCTGTTGTGAAAGGGATTATTACACCCCGTACTACCGAGAATATACACACAGACAAGAAAGAAAAAAAAACTAAAACCAGCAAACATGTCCACACTTACCACCATTCGTACTTAGTGGTAAGTGCAGGCGTGTTTAGATATTTTAAATTCCAGGTTTAAAACCTAGAAAGACAATGTCTCTTCAACCTCCCTTCAAATTACTGGGTAAGAAACCACTAATTGGACCAGAAAAAAAAAATGTGTTCTTTAAAAGAAAATTGATAAATACATACTTTATATTGACAATGAGCTTTGATGCAAAATGAAAAGCAAAACAGCCTTTTGTTTTCCACAATGCCACTTGCTCTTATGAGGTTTGTCATGTTGTAGTCTCTTTGGATCAACTTTGAACAGCAGGAACCGGTTTAATCGTGAGCTCCATTTGTATTGAAAAGTATTGTATCGGAATTTTCAAGTTCCTAGTCGGAGGTTTTAACTGGAATGCACCTTAAAGTCACAATTCCTACTCAGAGTTGGAGAAACCTCACCCACCCTGACCTTTGAATCCAACATGGCTGCTACTTTCTTCAATAAAGTAAATGCTCATCTAATTTTATGTTTATAACAGTTCCTATTTTTTCTTTCATGTTAAAAGGTTGGGTATCCAATTGTATGAAATTCCTAACCCAGAACTCTTATTGTCCCATTCCCTGAATATCTTCTGTTCACCTGCTAGCTGGCCGTCTCATGAGTACACCGTCAAAAAACAACAACAACAAAAAACACACACCTGTCTCCATAAACTGGAAAGTAAGTAAGTCGGGGTAACCTGTCCCCAAAAATAATCACAAACGTTGCTCCAACTTATCAGCAAAAGAGCCTGTGCACATAAATTGGGCGAGGAAGCAAGGACTTAGCTCACCGTGTTTTGCTGATGTTTAAAATTATCAACAGAGTAATCCAAAAAATAACTTACCCTGCCTTTAAGTTAACCGTAAACATACACCTGGATTCAGTTTTTAAATCAGTAGACATGTACAAATACAGTGAATAGTGTTGCATCATTGTCAGTCCCGACTTCGAAGCTAAACAGATGGAAGCTTATCGCTTCCAGAGTTTTACTGCACTTTAAAGCCTCAGCAGGAGGCTGTCCCTTTAAGAAACACACCAGGTGCCACTTCAGTTCCAAATACACCTCAGAATAAACATGAAGAGGCACAATGCTAGGGTGGAAACCACCTTGTCATACAGAAGGCCCTGGCACTTCACTGATAACAGCTGTGAACTGATGACTGGTAAACCTTTCCTTACATATCCTTCTCTACTAGGCTTTTTTTAAGCTTTCGGCCTACTTATAATAATGTTGTATGATACATATTCAGAATGACTGGGTTAATCAGCAATTTGCCAACACCTGAAAAGCTTTGTCAGCACTCGCGCCGCCACTTTCATCACACTGCCCTGCCAACAATCTGCAACAAAAGACACAATACAGTCTCCCTCTCCGTAATCTCCCCCTTTGCTTTAATAACAGCACCTCTCTGTCATTAGCTAGATAGTTTGCAGCTGAATTATTCAAATAGGCTCAAGGCATCTTCAGGCATTCCTGACGCTGAGTATGATCGAAACAAGATATACCTGTCGCATTCCTTTGGCGTCTGACACTGTGTTTTCACCAGAGACATATATGGCAACTGCTCTTCATAAATGCCCTCATCATCATAAAGTGAATTATGCCATGGCTGAGAGAGGGAGCCCGGAGGAGATGACTCTGCTTTGCCCACATCCACGTTTGTGTAGTCCAATATGTCCTCATAGACATGACTTTTACGGGGGAGAACTTCTTCAAACTCGTCTCCATCCACACTCTGCTCAACTCCGATTAGCGGGCAGGAGAGTTTACGCTCCGCGCTGGGATCCTCAAAGGTGCTCTGGTCCCTGAGCAAATCTTGTTCAGAACCGGTCACTGGGCTCTGGCCGCCTTTCGCGATCATCTTGGGAAACATCTTCAGTTTTGAGTCTAGGAGCTTCCGAAAAGTGTTTCTCTTCTGTACGTCAGAGCGAGCGACATCAGCAGTAGAGAAGGATTTGGCTTTCTGTTTGTTCAGACTGGAACGAGAAGATTTGGCGTATACAGCGGTCGAAAGGCTGTTGCTTGAATTCTCGTTTGGCGGCAAAGACAGCTCTCTTGTCATTTGTTCCTCTGGAGCACCATGTCGTAGCGGACAGACTTGTATTGCTTCATAATCTTCTAACTTCTCTGCTTCGTCCTCCTCAAGAAATTCCCTTTTCTTCATCAATACTGGGCTTTTGTGTCTCTGAGGTTTCTTTGGAGTGACGTTAGCCATCGCGTTCTCCTCCGCTGCCGTTGCGACGCTACGACACTGGTTGATCTCTGGTGGACTGAGCAAATGGCTATCTGTGGACCCACATTCAGCCTCTCTTTCCCTCTGAATCTCTTCATCATCCCCGTCAACGGATATCTCTCTCTCATAGATGCTGCTTTCCCAAGCCAAATCGTCCTCCTGCCCATCCTTTGGTGGTGTCTGAGGAGCAGAGGTTGGTGTTTTCTTTGGATTGCACAGGAAAGGCTTCTTCCTGGGCGGAGGTACTGGTGGGCCACAAGCTCTTCTCGCCGACAGAAAAACTGGCAGTTTGTTTTCACTCTCAGGTCCGCTGACAGACGAGAATGAGCTGCCCATCCCGTCTAATGACATTTTGCACTCTTTGACGTCTTCTTCCCTCCCTTCCTCGATTGCAGTCTCTTCCCTCTGTCCCTCCACCTTTTCCTGATGGACCTGGACAGCTGTTCGGTCTTTCCGTGGTACAGGGACATGGAGAGGCTTCCTAGAGGTTGATTTAGGCGGGGACAACCTGGTTTCTTCTGAGGCAACATCCTCTGGTCCTTGTCCAGGTACACTTTGAAATATTGCATTGGCACGTTCCTCATCGTATAACGTGGTGTGAGGAAGACGAGGCTTGACACTTACTTCAGGACTTGAGGTATCAGAGTCTGTGTTGGGATCTTTGTCCGCAATAAATGTCTCATGTAGAGGTTTGCGATTAGAAACGTTTATCACTTGGCTGTTCCCATTGCCTGCCTTCCCCTGGTGGTGATCGAGCGTTTCCCGGGACGTAAGAACAGCCTCTCTGTTTTCCACAGTCCTATCCCGGAGTGGCGTTTCAAAGTCTTTCTCTGTTTTCTTTAGGTTTCTGTTCCTGATGCACGAGCAGTTTTCCTGGCTACAAAGACAAATAGGAATAACATAATCCCAGTCAGGCTTCTTGCCCCCTTGTTGTAATCCATTCTCAGAGTTCAGACGCCCAACAGTCGTTGGGGTTTCTAATGCAGACGTTTGGCTCTGGCTCTTTGAAATGAGTGGCTTGGATTTGGGGGTAAGTTTAGCGAGGCAGGGTTTGGGAGCCAGGGCTGGTTTAGCCTTCCTCTGGGTGGCAGGAGAAGGTTGCGAGAGGCCATCTCTCTTGGGGATTGGGGGAGACGGCCCTGCCCTCTGGTACTGGGCCAACTTTGGTTTAGGTGCCACAGTTGGTTTCTGCATGCCTGAGGAGAGAGAAATGAACCACAAAGCATCTGATTATCATGTAAAATTCAGAATCACTCACAACACAAAGCATCAAATCTAATACGATAGAAAAGATAAGAATAATGTATAAATATCTAAATCAATATTTGCTGTACTTCCATCAGTTTGGCAAACCTTACCCAATTAGATGTTTGCTCTTTAAACCTGTTTTGTTTGTCCTTTTTACAACTAATCCAAACCTAGTGAGAACTTTATGTACAAAAACTGTAAAGCACTCCTCCTCCATAAAGCTCACATGGCCTTTGTTTGCAACTCCAGGCAACAGCGCAGTAATCCAGCCCATAGTAGAGGAAGAGGAGAAGCAGGTCAGAAATGAAGAGTGGGAGGTAAAAAAGGGGAGGAAGGGGAGTAGGGAGCTTCATGGACTGGTACATCTGGCTGAACTACTGTCCTAATCTCCCGTGGAGGTCAAAGCAGACTGCACTGCTGACAGAAAGGGATGTTGTTTTCAAATATTTCCCTGTTCAGAAAACCACAGGCTGAACAGCTGACAGTAGAGTACTCTTTTGAGATTAAAAAAAAAAGAAAAAGTCTTATTTTATTTGGAAATGTTCCATGTATATAATAATGTTATGAAACAAGCAATTGATTAAATATATGCACTGGTAGGGCTGCCACCTTTCAGAAATAGAAATAAGGGACGCCCTGATTTCAGCAGCGCAGGAGCCAAAAAAAAAAGCCCTAAAACTTCTAAACTGAATAAAAATGTGTTTATTTTATATAAAAAACAAAATGCTTTGATTTAAAGTTTAAAGTGCTTTAATAGCATTGAACTTTCATGACTGTAGAGACAGACAACCATATAGCAACTGAAATATCCTCCTATGCTACGTATGTCCACATCAGCCCAGATGTATAATATAGCCTACAGGTGAAGAATATGGTGTAAAAGTTAATTTATTTCAATAATTCAACTAGAATATGGTGTAAAAGTTAATTTATTTCAATAATTCAACTAGAATATGGTGTAAAAGTTAATTTATTTCAATAATTCAACTAGAATATGGTGTAAAAGTTAACTTATTTCAATAATTCAACTAGAATATGGTGTAAAAGTTAATTTATTTCAATAATTCAACTAGAATATGGTGTAAAAGTTAATTTATTTCAATAATTCAACTAGAATATGCTGTAAAAGTTAATTTATTTCAATAATTCAACTAGAATATGGTGTAAAAGTGAATGAAAATACGGTACAAATCGTCCCGTATTAGTTCAATACGGGACGCAACATTTTTTTCTCAAATAAAGGACAATTCCGTATTTTACGGGACGGGTGGCAACTCTACATCAACCCGGACAGCCGCCGTCACGCAACAACACGCAGAAGTGTGGCCCCTACCTGAGCTCATGCTCGCTCTCTCTCTGTCTCCTCTGAGTTGTCAGCCCTTCGTAATCACTGCAAACGCAGATAAATCCTTCATCCCCGGACAAGCCGCACAGTTACGAGTCACTCTTCATTTTCCCGGAACACCTGCGAGCAGGATTCGTCTCTCTCACCCGCCGCTGGCTGCGACATGTAACCAGCGAGCAGCCAGCTTCCTTTTGCGTTTCCCAAACTGTCCACTAGGGGTCCTCGGTCGCGCAGACGCCCACTATCAATCAAAACTGAAAGCTGGGAACAGGTCAAACATTAAGCAGAAAATGACAAAGAACTTGATTTAATTAGTGATATAACTGCTTGAACTACAGCTCAACAGCCTGTAAAGCCTACATTTATTTGATTAAACTTTGTAATTCTTTAGTTTTGCACTGCAAAAACTCAAAATCTTAACAAGAATATTTGTTTTATCTCTAGTTAAAATGTTTCATTTTTAGTAAAAAAAAAAAAATCTCATTACACTCAAAACAAGACTCATCACTAGAAAAAACAACAATTTTCACCTGTTTCATGTCGATTTTCACTTAAAATAAGAGGAAAAATCTGCCAGTGGAACAAGATTTTTTTGCTTGTAATGAAAAGATAAATCTTGTCCCACTGGCAGATTTTTCTACTTATTTCAAGTGAAAATTTACTTGAAACAGGTGAAAATTGTCAAATAAGTTATTTTTCTGGTAATGACTAAAAATGAGACATTTTAAGTAGAAACAAGACAAATATTCCTGGTAAGATTTTGAGTTTTTGCAGTGTGGGCAGTAAACCATCACCACTCTGAAACACTGAACTGATATTTCACCACATTCATTTTTATTTTATTTACTCCTATTCTTAATTTTTACTGTTATATTTTATCTTAGTATTATACTATGGGACAAAATGTTTTTATTTGTTTAATTTTCTATATTTGAGGGGCTCTGAGTCGAAGTATTTCATGACAACTGTCTCCTGTCTATGACATTTAAAACTTGAAACTTGTAGGTAAATGTGTTCGTGCCGCTCGTGTATTTTTTCCACCTACATCATCTTTTCTAATATTAACATTGCTGCCGTGACTAAGACGCCATACAGATGAAGAGTGGAGCCAAGCAGCTTACTTCAAGTAACAGATTTAATGTTGAGGAAGTAAAACTATGAAAAGAAAAAAATTCCCTTCTCAGCTGTGTTTTCGTCATCTCGTATCTCTGTGACACTCACCAGGCGGATCAGTTGATCTCTTGACCAACAGGAAGAGCGAACAGCAGCCTGACAAGTTCTGAGAAAACACATTATTTCATAGTTTCTTGTTTTGATCAAATCTGCTCACAGAAAATGCAAATATATTTCTGGTGGATATATAAAATGTCATCATTGCGCTCTTTAAGGTCAACATCACTGACAGAATCAGAAGTGCTGGGATCCTGTTAAGTTACTAAAGGAAGTGTTTACGGTCTGACTGCACGATAACCTGGGAGCCCACATGCAGCTGATCTCCCTCGGACGCTTTGAGAGAAGCTGTGAAGTTCCATCATGATACTACAGCAGTAAATCAGTCAGAGAAGCCAATATTACAATATATTTAGTCTGCAATGATACAATTTTGCTTCAGTTTAATGTCAGGAGCAAGTGATCGATAAGAGATGATAAACGTTGATGAAACACAAACTAATTATATGAAAACCCAGTCAGTAACTAAAGTATGACTACATTCTTTTATGTCTGGGTTCTAACAGTCAGTCAAAATGATAATAATAAAAATAAAAAAAATGTAAAAAGGAGAAGGAGGAGTTTTGCAACAATGTCAGAGATTACAGGGGTTCCCATAGGAATCAATGGACTTCAAGATATACTATTTAACTTGCTGATTCTTTTCGTCGGACAAGAATATTTAGGTTTTACATGGAATTATTATCCAACCCTCTACCAACACTCACGTCATCGTTACCATTCAACTGTAATACAGAGCTTGCAAACCCGGTAGTTAAAACCTCACTCAAGATATGGTCACAGTTTAGGAGACATTTTGATTTGAAGCAGTATAGCAGATTCTTCCCAGTAGCAAATAACCATTTCTTTCTTCCATCTGGGTTTGACAATGCATTTCAATATTGGCATAGAAATGGGCTGATATTCTTCTGCGATTTGTACGAAGATAACACGTTTATTTCGTTTGAAACACTCGAAAATGACTATAATATACCCAGATTACATTATTTTAGATTTCTCCAGATACGTAGCTTCACCAAAGAAAAGTTTCCTTCATTCCCTTTTATACCGCCTAAGAGCCAGTTAGATGCAATTTTAGAACTGGATCCCTATGAGAAGAAACGTGTATCTGTGATTTACAATATGATAAGGGACTTGAAACCGATGTCATGAGATAAGACTAAAATGGCATGGGAAGGGGATTTGGGGGTCGAGTTTTCTGAAGATATGTGGCAAAGTAGTTTGGAACGTATTCATACTTCATCATTGTGTATACGCCATGGCTTAATTCAATTTAAAGTACTTCACCGCCTGCACGTCTCAAGAGATAAATTGTCCAAACTCTTTCCCACTAGCGACCCTGGTTGTCCTCGGTGCAGCCATGTGCCACGATAGGACACATGTTCTGGTCATGTACTTCTCTCAATGACTATTGGAGACAGATATTTGGTGTATTTTCTCAAATTTGTGGTCAAACTACTGTATAGCACTTACACTTCAAAAACTCAAAATCTTACCAGGAATATTTGTCTTATTTCTAGTTAAAATGTCTCATTTTTAGTCAAAAAATCTCATTACACTTAAAACAAGAGCCATTACCAGAAAAATGACTTGTTATTTGACAATTTTCACCTGTTTCAAGTAAATTTTCACTTGAAATAAGTAGAAAAATCTGCCAGTGGGACAAGATTTATCTTCTCATTACAAGCAAAAAATCTTGTTCTACTGGCAGATCTTTCTACTTATTTAAAGTGAAAATCTACTTGAAACAGGTGAAAATTGTTGTTTTTTTCCAGTGATGAGTCTTGTTTTAAGTGTAATGAGATTTTTTGACAAAAAATTTGACATTTTAACTAGAAATAAGACAAATATTCTTGCAATTCTCGTGTACCACCTCCGGGCTGTAAAGTCTCAAACTTAGCATTTGCTTCCCTGCTTGCACGCAGACTTATACTTTTTAACTGGAAATCAAAGCCCCGTCATTCCTGCAGTAGTTGAGGGATGTACTATCTTTCTCTTACCGTTAGAGAAACTGAGATACAAGATATCTAAAGCCCGCAAAAGCTTCACTTTGGCCTGGAGTCCATTTATAGAATTTGTGGAAAGTTTTCGCTTTTAATTAAGCATTGTATTTGTTTTGATATCTATGTATTTATTTCTTTTAGTTTGTTTATTAATTTCATCCCTGTCTAAGAGCCTTGGGGGTGGGGGGATACTCATTCTTTGTATGTCCACGTTTGTAAGTTTGATGTTTGTTAACGAAAAACTGCAAAATAAAATTAAAATAAAAAAAGAATGTTTATGTTTTTTAAATACCTGACATGTTTCGGCGTTTACTTCCGCCTCCATGATGTGGTTTTCCCTTTTGCAGTGATCAGGGATGGCTGACTTGTAGTGTTCCTGTTGTGCCTTTTCTTTTTTTGCTCTTGTTATCAAATTGTAAAGCCATGGACAAAATTAACTTTATATTATGCATGCTCAGGTTTCTGAATGAAAATGTTAAAGTTTTAGGTTAATGAGGTCAGTTTGGGCACAGAAAGAGACCACACTGTGGAGGGTGACACTTCTGAAAATACTAGGTTGGGCAGTTTTGTTCTCCTTACTGCAGTATGTAGTATGTTAGATTATATTTTTAATATAGTTCAGTTAAAATTGTTGAAATTTCATGAACTAGTAGACTATAGTATTCTGAAAATTATGTTTAAAGCTCATAAAAAAACGTTACCAATCAACATTCAAAAGATTTCAAAAAAGAGAAAGCAAGTATAACTTAAAAGGAACAGAGAATTTTTAAAAACCAAGATGCAGGACAAAATTGATGGAACGTTGTGTTTCTGTGAAAGGAATCAGTTTATGGAACAATCTGAATAAAGAAAACAAAGAATCCAAATCAAATATTAAATTCAAAAGAACAATTAAAGCCTGTATGTTAAGTAAATATAATGAAATATGTTAGTTAAGTTTGATTGACATACCCATAGACGGCAGTAATTTTATTTTATTTTGGTTTTTTATTCGCTTAGTTGTTGTTTTTTTTTGTTTTTTTTTTTAATTTTTAACTTATAATATTTGTAATGTTATTTCTTGGAAAAAGGAGCAGATCAGATAAGATTCTTCTTCTTTCTCCTCCCTTTTCATTCACAATTTGAGAACATTTGTATTTGTATTGAATTGTTTTATTTTTTTGAATGAAATAAAGAATAAATTAAATATACACACATATGTGTGTATATACATATATATTACACACATGTGTGTAATTTAGGTCCTAAATTGTTCATATTATATATAAATGATATTTGTAAAGTGTCTAAAATAATAAATTATGTCTTGTTTGCTGATGATACAAACCTTTATTGTTCAGGGAACAGCTGCTGAATGTGGTGGAAGGAGAACTGAAAAATGTGAAGGCATGGTTTGATATCAATAAGTTATCATTAAACCTAACTAAAACTAAGTTCATAATTTTTGGCACTAGAAAAAAAAATAATCATATAACAATTAAAATTAGTGGTATGGAAATAGAAAGAGTATATGAAAATAAGTTCCTGGGGGTAATAATCGATGATAAACTTAGCTGGAAATCACACATAAATAGTGTAAAATCAAGAATGTCTAAAACCCTAGCAATAGTAAATAAAACAAATTATTTTTTCTGTCAAAGAGCACAGTTTTTAATGTATAACTCACTCATAGTTCCATACATGACTTATTGTGTGGAGATATGGGGTAACACCTATAAAACAAATACAAACCCTATTTTTCTATTACAGAAAAGAGCTTTAAGGATAATTAATAAAACCGACTATTATGAACCAACAAATAATCTTTTTATTAAATATAGTACTTTAAAATTCCATGATATAGTAGAGAGAAAACTGTTTTATTTGCTTTTAAAGCCCAGCAGAAACTGCTACCAAACTGCATTCAGGACCTGTTCCAGATAAAAGAAACCCGCTATGACCTGAGGGGGAAACTCATGTTTGAGATGAGACAGCAAGAACTAATATTAAAAAGAGATGTACATCAATTAAGGCTAGAGAAATTTGGAATAGTTGTAATAACAACCTAAAAATGTGTCGCTCTATCGTCAAGTTTAAGAAATTGTTTAAAGAAAATATTGTAAATAAATATAAAACACTATAATTATAAAGTATACTATCTAAAACATTCTAGGATGTGAAATGTCAACTTTATATTTTGTCTTACTTATTTTTTTTTTCTTCTTTATGTATTGTTTGTTTTCACTGAGTTAAAGCTAATGTCTCATATTTTTTGCTGATCATAAGAAAAAAGGGTAGGCACTATAAGCTACGGCTTCTGCCTACACCTTTTCAGCAAAAGAAATGTTGTTTTTTTTTTTTTTTCTTCCTTTTCATCTTGTTCTGTACAAGCCGAAATAAAGAAAGATTAATTAATTCATTCATTATAACTGTACATATATTCCAAGTGCTCCAACTATCGGCACCACTGCTGGCTTCACCTTCCAGATTTTCTCCATCTCGTCCTTCAACACTTCTCCAGTTTCTCACGTTCATTCTTCTTGATATTGCTGTCGCTTCTGATCGCTACATCAGTCACCATCGCTCTTTTCTGTTTGTAGTTTGAAGCCCACCACTACGTCTGCTTGGTTCACCATCATCAATTTATCAGTCTGAATCTGGAAGTCCCACAGGATCTTCGCTCCTTCATTCACCCCCATCCGTGGAGGTTCCAGCTCATACTCCTGTTACTGTACACCCTAACTATGAACTGGTTGTGAACATATGTATATGTATCTATTTATATAATAAAAGCAAGTGTTGGTACTATAATATCTTAAAGGTAATGCTAAAGTTTACTTGGTAGACTTAAGTTGGAAGAAACAAGAATTCATGTATTATTGATTCATAAGTTTAACAATAATTGATTAAAGGCATTTCTTAAAACTTACATCCCTAAATTAGATGGACATCAGAAAACGGTGGATTTGAAGGGGTTTGTTTTTGTCATCGTTTACTGTTTGAACCTCTTTTTTTTGTTTGTTTTGTTGTTTTTTTTTGTTCACAGTAACTGTGACACAGAAAGCAACACTATGAAGGCAGTGAAATCAGCTTCTTCACATCTAAATACGATGCTCCTTGGATTTGTAGCTTTCTTGATGATGTATTTCCTTCCTGGTTCACAAAAACTGAAGAGTGGCAGACAAACGACCGGCTGACAAAGTGTCACCACTGAATGTGAAAAGTACAAACAACACTGACGTAACTGATTTACAAGCGTGGAAAAAAAGAAGAAGAAAAAATAAGACACCTCAGCTTTAACGCACGTTTTTTTCCACTACCACTGTTGAAAGAATTCATCTTGATTTCAGGAAGGTGGTTTGCACCATCGTTTGAATTCTGCCTTTTCACAACTTGGATCCTAAGAGTCATGATGCTATTTTTACTTCTGGATTTCACATCGGCGTCCGTGTACAACATCCTGTCAGTCATAGTGGCTGCCTTGTCTGAGAAAAAAGATCTCTTGGTCTGAATTTTCCAAGAACTAATACTACTTCACGCCAGAGGGAGTCGTGTCACGTCTGTGGGGTTTATGGGCTTAAAGATGGATTTTCATCTTAGAGCGAAAATCAGTGGGGCAGCCAGCATGACTCTGGGCTGAAAATGAGATCTCTCTTTTATGATTAAGGGTTACCATCACATAATGCTTGTCAGCCTTTGATATCTTCAGATTAAATGTGTGGGCTTTGTTGAAATGGCCCCACATGACTGGAGTCCTGCTCCACTGTTCCCTGTTCTTCATCCAATAGACGCTCTGCTGTCACCTTGTGGGGCCTATGAAGCTCTGCAGGGTGCACAGCATGCAGCTGGTGA
Source organism: Cololabis saira (assembly GCF_033807715.1). Classification (NCBI taxonomy): domain Eukaryota; kingdom Metazoa; phylum Chordata; class Actinopteri; order Beloniformes; family Belonidae; genus Cololabis; species Cololabis saira. Next base: position 14,461,743 of record NC_084591.1, read on the forward strand.
CCAGGCCTGCAGTGGGCTTACTGACATAATACATCCATGCTTACTGACCACGACAATCCCACAATACTAACATTTGTAGCACTAACTGTCCTTGAAAAAAAAAAAAAGCATCAGCGTCAGTAACATTTCTGCTGATTAAAGTGAATGATAACTACTGCCATCCAATTTGATGATGCTGCAAATGTTATAGGCTGTATTAGAGACTTGGCTGGAGATGCATATATATGTTTATGCATTTATCACATCCAGCAACTTGGGTTATGATCCCACTCACATTTTAAATAAAGCTCTTAAAAGTGCAGTGATGGTTTTCTTTCTTCATAGTATGTGTAACACGTTGTGTTTGTACCTCACTATGCTCATCAAACAAACTGTTACATCCTCCATGATTTGGCATGATGTCTGACTAGATCAGGGGTCGGCAACCCAAAATGTTGAAAGAGCCATATTGGACCAAAAACCCAAAAAACAAACATGTCTGGAGCCGCAAAAAATGAAAAGTCTTGTATAAGCCTTAGAATGAAGGCAACACATGCTGCATGAATCTATATTAGTTATTACTGGGGGAAGATTTTCTTTTCATTATGCACTTCGAGAAAAAAGTCGAAATGTCGAGAAAAAAAGTCGAAATGTCGAGAAAAAAGTCAAAATTTCGAGAAAAAAGTCAAAATTTCAAGAAAAAAGTGAAAATGTCGAAGAAAAGGAAGAAAAAAAGAGAAAAAAAGGAAAAAGAAAAAAAGGAAAAAAAGAAGAAAAATGGAAAAAAGAAGAAAAAAAGGAAAGAGAAAAAGAAGAAAAAAGGAAAAAAAAGAAGAGAAAAAAAGGTCAAATCATTTTTTTTTTTTTTTTTTTTTTATTGATCTTTTTATAAGAAACAACATACACTTAAAACATGGAAACGTGTAGTCAAACAGACGCATTGTACATTGTCTCCTTTTTTTTTTTTTTTTTTAAACACACAAAACCTAACAAAGGAACAGAGTCTCTGTAGCGTTAAAAATTAAATAAACAGATGAGCAAGAAATTAAACTGGAAATAAATAAAACATAAAAAAAAACAAATTAAGGAGATGAAAAGAAAATTAAGGGAGGGGGGGGGGTCAGAAGAGTTCTTAGAGCAATTGAAAGTGGTTCGACGGATAGAGCGAATAGCAAAGGGGAGAGAGGGCAGCCCTGTCTCGTGCCACGTGATAATGTAAAATAAGTGGAGTAGTTGTCATTGGTGTGAATGCTGGCCTGAGGGGAAGTGTAAAGAAGTCTAATCCACGATATAAACCTGTGTCCAAATCCGAATTTATGAAGTGTTGCAAAAAGATAGTTAAATTCGACACGATCAAACGCTTTTTCAGCATCAATTGCGATAACAACTTCAGGGAGTGGAGAAGAATCTTTAGAGAGAATCACATTAAGAAGTGTACGAACATTATAAAAGAGCTGGCGTCCCTTGATGAAACCATTCTGCTCCTCAGATATGATGCTAGGAAGGATCTTATCAAGACGAATTGCTAGTGCTTTGGCTAAAATTTTGACATCCACATTCAGTAAAGACAAGGGCCTGTAAGAAGTGCATGATTCAGGGTCCTTGTCCTTCTTCAAAAGGAGGGCAATGGACGCCTGCATTAAAGAGGGAGGCAATGAGCCATGATCAAGGGACTCATTGTACATTGAAAGTAAAAGGGGGGCTAATTTGTCTTTGAATTTTTTGAAAAACTCAGCTTCGAACCCATCGGGACCAGGGGCCTTGTTGCTTTGCGTAGCTTCAATGGCGGCAGCAATTTCTTGCAAGCTGAAAGGAGCATCGAGGCCATTAGCCACATCCAAATTAATAGTAGGGACAGTGATATTATCAAGAAAGGAGGTCATTTCTGCTGTGTCAAGTGGAGATTCTGACTCATAGAGAGAGGAGTAGTATGACTTAAAAATTGTGTTGATGGCGATTGGATCGGTGGTAAGTGTGCCATTAGAATCTCTAATGCTGGGAATCAGTCTCAATGTTGCTTGCCTTTTTAATTGGTGAGCCAATAACCTGCTTGGTTTATCGCCGTGTTCATAATAGTTGGCATGAGCGCGTAATAGGAGCCGTTCAGAATCGGCTGTCGCTATAAGATCGAATTTTGACTGCAAATCAAGCCGTTGTTTCAGTAAACTCGGACTTGGGTTAACTGAGTTTAGTCTGTCTGTGTCCTGAATTTTAGATGTGAGCTCCTGTAATTTAGCCCTGCGGATTTTACTGGCGTATGCTGAATAAGAGATAATCTGTCCTCGCAAATATGCTTTGAGTGATTCCCATACTAGCGAAAAACTGGTAGAGTCTGTTTTGTTTAATGCAATGAACTCATCTATTGAAGCAGATATAGAAACATTAAATGCATCGTCGGATAAAAGCAATGGATTAAACCTCCAGGGAGAAGAAAAACGGGGGCGCTCAGACCATGTTATATTCAAAGTTAGAGGGGCGTGATCCGAAATAACAATTGGGTGGTATACGACAGAAGTAACTTTGGGGAGAAGAGAGCCATCAACAAAAAAATAGTCAATACGTGAATATGACTGATGTACTTGAGAAAAAAAAGAGAATTCCTTATCTCCAGGATGTGAGAACCTCCACGGATCAACAAGCCCGTTCTTGACTGTAAAATCGGTAATAGATTTTGACATAGAGGATTGAGTCAAAGTACGAGGATTCGAACGGTCCAAAGAAGGATTAATAACACAATTCAGATCACCGCCCAGTATTGTAATATGCGTATTTAAGAAAGGGAGGTTGCCAAACAGCCTATCCGTAAAATTGGGGTCATCAAAATTAGGGGCATATATATTCACCAACAATACAGGGTTACAGTATAGAGTGCCCGCAACAATAAGATATCTACCATTCTTATCAGATATTGTCCTGGAGACGGAGAAATTGACTCTTTTGTTGATCAAAATTGCTACTCCTCTAGACCTAGAATCAAAATTTGAATGAAAAATATCACCCACCCAAGCTCGTTTGAGTCTGAAATGGTCTTTATTTCGCAAATGAGTTTCCTGAAGGAAAGCTATGTCAGTGTCTAAGCGTTTCAAATGTGAAAAAATCTTTGATCGCTTAATTGGATTATTCACACCTTTAACATTCCAGCTAGTGAATGTAATGTTTGATCCAGTATCAGGCTTGCGCAGATTACGATCGCTCATAGGCATTCTCTGAGAGAAAATAAGACCGACTCACCCACCACCAGAGGAGATATAAGGAAAAAAGGTAAAAGGGAAAACCAAAACAAACAAAACTCAGGAGTATATACATACCTACAGAGACAAAAAGCCAACATCCCATAACCCCCGCCCACCCACCCAACGCACATTAGATGATCCCATCCCCAAACGATGGAAACAGCCGTGCTGGCTTCGAAGGAAGCCATTCTCGAAAGGAGATGCTTTCGACTGTAAAGCTAGATACAAAAACGAAAACAAAATTAGCTCCTGCAGAGTTAAAACCTTAAAAAAAATAAATAAAATATGAGGCATATAAAACCAACAATCTGAGCCATTCTGACGATCGCTGTCTTGTCAGGGTAACAACAAACGTTAATTAAAATTAAGGAGATCTTTGGCCTATAGAACAATGATATATACATATATGCACTCGCACACCCACACAGACACGCACACACATGCACACAATTTAAGCAAAGACAGGGGTGTGTGCATATTTTCTAATCAAGGCATCATACCAGAGAAATGATTAGGCCTTCAATTTTAAACGGTGTTGTTCCCATTGATAGTTAGAAGAGAAAAAAAATAAATAAAAATTAATAAATAAATAAAAAAATAAAAAAAATAATAAAATTTTTTTTTTTTAAATTAAAAAAAAAAAAAAAAATTTACGACATAAAGTCCCATTTTCTGAATTGACTCAGTCACTCACCCCGGGCCAGAGTCCCGCATGGACAGCAAGCTGGATAAATCGTCCCAGAAAATTAGCTGGTAGTCACTTTTTTTATTTTCCTGATGAATGCCAGGGCTTCATCTGGCGACGTGAAGTCACGCTGCTGGCCATCATGGGTTACACGCAGCCGGGCGGGGTACAGCAATCCATACCGGACTCCTTCAATCTCCCGCAGCTGACGGCGCACGTCATTAAAGGCAGCGCGCGCCCGCGCTGTCTTGGCTGTGTGATCCGGGAACACGGAGATGCTCATACCCCGGACTTTTATCCGCTGCCGCTCTCTCGCCTTTCTCAGGATGTCAGCGCAGTCGGTGTAATAATGGAGCCTTGCCACTATTGCGCGGGGCCGCTCCCCGGTCTTCGGTCTCGGCATGAGGGTGCGGTGGGCTCTGTCCACCACCGGCTCTGCGTCGAGGGAGAAGGCTTCCGCCAGGAGCCTGGAAACCCCGGCTGCAGATGAAGAGTCAGGATCCTCCTCCGGGACGCCAATAATCCGCAGGTTCTGCCGACGGGACCTTGACTCCAAATCCTCGCATCTGTCCTCCAGCCTCACATATTCTTTCGACAAGTGATCAACTTTTTTCTGGAGAGCAACGATGTCATCTGAGCAGCTTGAGAGCGAGAGCTCGATCCCAGCGACCGTGGCTGCGAGACCCGCGACGTCCGCCTTCATGGAGGAAATACTGCCAGAAAGATCAGCTTTAAGGGAAAGCAGCTCGGACTTAATGGACGTTAAATTCTCGTTCAGTGCTTGCTGAAGCTCTGACCTAAATACAGCCGCAACATCATTGCGAAGAGCGGAGAGAAGTTCGGTTTTAAGCCGGCTGAACTCCGCGGCTGGAACCTGCGCAGCGCAGGTGCTCTCCGGAGGAGGGGAATCACCGCGGGGCGAGGAGACGGCATGAGCAGCAGGCCGCGGGTTAGCTGGAGGGTTATTCCCCGCTTTGAAGGACTTTGGAGGCATTTCCGTGGTAAGTCGTCGAAGTAACCGCGTTGAAAATAGGTTAGTTAAAACCAAAGCCGTGGGAGTGATACAAAAAGTGCCAATAAATGCTGAATTAAAATTAACTCTGCAGGAGCTCCGCTAATTACGTCTCACCCCATGTAAAGCTAAGCCGGAAGCCCCAAATCATTTTTGAAATAGCTCCAGGAGCCCTATTATAGGGCGGCGCTAAAGAGCCGCATGCGGCTCTAGAGCCGCGGGTTGCCGACCCCTGGTGTAGTCCAAGTGGAGCAGAGCTGTTCACCAAAATAAAAAAGAATATCATGGGCTGTAAACTTATACCGTATAATCCCCTCCAGATTGTTGACTCAAAAGGTGTTTCGGTTGTGCACGACCTCTCCAGTAAAGATGTGTAGCTGTAGTTGATGCAAAGTGCAGCATTTGTATTTGAAAGCCAGTTTTTTTTAACCTACAACTTGTTGTATGCAGACAGTCAACTCTCATTCAAAGTGCAAGAGGCTGCAAAGACCAGACACTTCTGTAAGACGGATAACAGGAGTGGTCAAATCAGCGGCTGAGCTGCGTTTCACTTAACTGGCAACAAAACGAAAATGCAGCAAAAAGAAGCCACAAAGCAGGAAAAACAATTAAAGGATTGCAGACATCAGTCACCATTAGCATTGACACACAACTCTATTACAACTCCGAATCACTCAGTTGGAATGGCATCTGAAATGCCAATTTAAAAAGAACATCCTGGTTCATACATTTCCTTTCACTTTAGTTTATTTGCAGATAGTAATAACACAGGATATTTCATGCCTGTCTGTTTATTTATCTTTTCATTTCAGGGTTGCAAAACATTCCAAAAGGGGACACGGCAGCGATTTACCCAGCCCGCATTTATACGTGCAGCTTATCTCAGCTATAAATAGCTTGAAAAATGGGTTTGATCACTGGTTCCATATTGACCTCATGTGAACACTTTTGTTTGCTTTATGTGTTGAGCCCAAGTGGGACCCGAGTAAGACATGATGTCCATTCATCACTCGTGTACATGAGTACAATGACTGAAAGCAGACACATGGGATCAACATGGAATCCATCATATATGAGGGGCTTGTTTTTTTTCTCACATGGATCCTGAATTAAAATATTGGCCTCGTAGTAATGAGGTTAAAAAATACCATTAAAATAGAGGACGTTAATAGGTCAATTGTAATCATGATTTGATGATAGCTACAAAAGGCTGAACCCCTACGGATTAAACTCAGGATCCCTTCGCTTGTCAATGAATTTTCCTGTGAACGTCATTGAAATGTGTGATAAAAACAAAGAATTATAAGAGGGGAGTTGAATGTTTTGGATTCTGAGATCCAAAATGTCCTTAAATCAGATCAATTCAGCTTTGTTTATATAACACATTATGAGGAATGCCATCTCAAGGCACTTAAACGACAGTTCATCCCATTCCACATTAGTCCAATTAAAGGAGCATGAGGCTCCTTTTAAGAAATGAGACTCATTAGCGCCACCCTTCACCACGACGGCCGTCGGGGGTACTGCAGCCAACAGCGAAGCCGGCATGGGAGAACGGGGAGAACGCGCATGCAGCGTCATGTGACGTCACATCCGCAGGACAGCGCGGGAAACTCGGCCCCAGCACTGCGGCGCATTTTGCAGCACACAGCCTGTTCAAGGAAACAGAGAGATACACTAGAGGGCTCATTCGTTTTGGTTTGGAACGCTTCATCTGACCTTATTACTAGAAAACTTAAAACGTTTACAAATTTTTTTCATAAATCCAGCCTCAATCCTGCCTCAAGCTCCTTTAACACAAAACCAATAAAATAAAAATAATAATTATTGCTTTGCTAAGGAAACCAACAGATTGCATCCAAACTTTTCTTCGATACAATCCCCATCCTGAGCAAGCAGCAGGTGATTGCGGAAAGAAAAAAACTCCCGTTTAACAGTAGGAAACTATTGCAAGAAGCAGGCTCAGAAAGGCCGGGCATCTGCCTCCAGTGGCCGGGGGTTAAGAGGACAGGAAAGAGGAGAGAAGTGCAGCTACAACAGATCAGGAACATCAACAATCATGATAATTCATTGAGTTGGAGTGAGGAGAGGTGCATCATGGGAGGTCCCTCAGCATCTAGGCCTATAGCAGCATAATTAAGGGATGTTTCAAGGCACCTGAGCCATCCCTAACTATACGATAAGATCTTAGTTAGACTACAAACTCTTCCCTGGCTAATATAACCACATGAACAAGTGTTTACGGCGCTGCGCCTGGAGGCATCTGGGACGGACCATCACACAACAGAAATGTGCATCGTATAGGCGGTTAAACTCCATTCAGCAGTCCAAAAGGCTGTGGGGTTGTTTATCAGTCTCACTGACAACAGCAATAATGCGAAAAAAAAAAGAAGAGTGAAATCTTAGAGTCACATATGCATCAATGTCATATCTTTCCTGGGACATTGATGAATTTTTCAACAGGATAAGCAAAACCAAATACTCTAGATTATACGAAGGCATGGCTGAGGAAGAACAGGATACAGATACTAAACTAGCCGGTCTGCAGTCCTGACGTGACCCAAACAGGGAAAAGATGGAAAAGTTTTCAACAAAAACTGCGACACGGACCGCCCTGTACTGTTGCACATCTGAAGATGTGTTTGCAGGAAGAGCAAAACAAGATGTTACCTGGAACTCTTCATGACTCAGTGTCCTAAATGCAGGAATACCTTGTAAGTGTTGTAAGAAAGAAGGGCAACATTAGAAAGTGGTAAAAGCTTAATCGTCCCGACCTATTTTGGAATGTGTAGCTGACCTAAAATGCAGAAATAAATGTGTCTTAACAAAAGAAATGAGGTAGAAGAGGACAAAGAAAGATAATATAGGTTAGAATCATAGTATCCTTTTTTATTTGTATTTCAATGCATCCCAACTTTTTCTGTAACTCTCTTCTCCACTTTCAGTAGTTATGAATGAAAGGCTGCACCTTTACCCAATATATATATATATATATATATATAAATATATATATATATATATATATATATATATATATATATATATATATATATATATATATATATATATATATATATATATATATATATATATATATATATATATATATATATATATATATATATATATATATACATATATATTACAACCAGTGTTTCTTCCTACAGATCAAACTACAGTTATATAACTACAGTCATATCAATGTCAGACAAGACTTTTTCACATTCTATCTTATTACAGCCTTTTAATGGTCTGGGTTGATTCGTGCAATATGAACTTTCAGCTAAATGACACCATTTAGGTGAAATATTTGACATTCTTTAATCAAAAGGATCATTCTGGTGCGTTGAAATGAGTAAAAAGTCCCAGCTGAGACATCCCGCCCCTACTGTATATTTCAGTGAGCACCTTGGCGCGTGGACAGCACACTCCAGAGGGCTTCCTGCTGGTGCAGACAGGTGTCTGTGAGTCTCTGGAGATCCATCCTGGCACCGAGTGGTTAAACATCTGTGTGTTCAGGTGTGTTTGGGGAGGGCAGAGCGTCTGACGGCGCCTCTCATCTGGTCGGCAGCGGGGCCTCTGGCACCTGCTCCATGTCGGGACACTTGATATCTGAAGGAGACGAAGAGGACACGGAGAAATGCGCACAGACACCAAGTGACACGAGTGACCGTGAACAGGATCCCGTTGGAACTGTTCGATAATGTTGAGTTTGCAAGATGAAGGGGATAGAGTAACTTTTCAGCTGCAGCGAAACTACTCTGTACAAGCTCCCCAGGTCAGACCGGCTCAGTGTTACTTCTAACTCATTTGCAGTAAATGTAAAACCTCAAAGATATGCAGGCTTGGACAATTATGTAAAATGCCCCCCAAAAATTTAATAAAATCCAATAAAAATGCAGTTTTTTTTGCAGTTGCATGACAGTCTAAGGTCACCTTGGTCAGTTTTTTTTCATTTCAAAATTCTCCACGCATTTTCCGTTGGGACAGGTAGGGACCACAGAGGAGACACTGCCAGTCCCTCGTCTTCAACCATGCCTCTGTAACGTCTACACACAGTGATTTTGTATCGTCTTGTTGAGAAATGCATATGTGATGTTGCTCTAAAATCTCAGATGGAATCCTCTGCATTAATGCTGCCATCAAGGAAGAGGAAATGAGCTTCCACCATTTATGATCGCAGCACCTGCCTTTTATATCTGGATGATCATTTTTATCTCTGGTCCAAACTATACAGTCCTATTCATTCAACAAAAAAAAAGATATGTAATACAATTTGGCCACACCACAATACATGTTTCCACAGTTTGATGGGACTCTTTCAGCAAAAACTGGTTGCAAAGCATCAATGAGCACGAGATCTGATGATTATAACTCCAGAGTATCAGTCACAGGAAGAGGGGGGGGGCTGACGTCTTATGAGCAAAAGCAGCACACACGTCATCTGGCGGGGCAGAGGAACGGTGATGAGCAAAGATTACACGGAGGGATGTTGCACGCTTAGATTCAGCAGAACACACAGAAGCTCCATGTCATCAGTCAGCAGGACGACGATCATAAACATACTGCCAAAACTATTCATTGGTAACTAAAGTGTTTCAGAACAGATGGATGGACGGATGGATGGATGATTTTAAAAGATTGCACAACACTCATTGCTGCTCCTCCTGAAACAGACATAATAGTCAGATGTAAAATCCAAAGGAAACACCTTTTTTTTCCCTGACCTCACCCAACAAGGTGTGTAGCTACAAATCTAAAACTGGGACAGTTGAGGGCGAACGTATACTTGCCCTTGCAAGCACCTGAGCAGAAGCATCAGAAGCTCACTCATCAGCTGCCGTGACACAGTTTCCACATATCCTACGCTGCGTTTGCTTCTTAGACAACCACCTGAATTTAAATCATTTGATTCAGGTGCTCTGGACAAAAGAAAGTGGACCATGATGCTGTTTTCAACGACAAGTCCAAGTAGCATCTGTGAGACCACGAGATTACAGGAGCTCTTGGTGAAGGCCTCAAGACAACATCTTTTCCACAGACAAACATGCATTTTTCAGTAAGTAGATGGGAAAAAAACTAAATGAAACACCATTTCCCCACAATCTAAAGGTATAAGTGAGCAATAAGAGGGTAAGTGTACTGGAATCCTGTCATGTACCCAACAGAGGATGTGTTTGGAGTCATGACTTGTTATCTTCACTGACAGAAAGTAATAATAATAATAATAATAATAATACATTTTATTTCTAGTGCACTTTTCATTAAAAACAAATCTCAAAGTGCTACAAGTTAAAATCAACCATGAATAAAATCAACAGGAAAAGGCTTTTTTTAAAAGGTGGGTTTTTTAGGCCACGTTTAAAAGCGTCCACAGTCTGCAATGCCCTCAGGTGGTCTGGGGGGGGCATTCCATAGGCGAGGACAGGGGTCGCCAACCCAAAAGGTTGAAAGAGCCATATTGGACTAAAAACACAAAAAACAAATATGTCTGGAGCCGCAAAAAATTAAAAGTCTTGTAAAAGCCTTAGAATGAAGGCAACATATGCTGCATGTATCTATATTAGTTATAACTGGGGGAAGATTTTTTTTTCATTATGCACTTCGAGACAAAAGTCAAGATGTCGAGAAAAAAGTTGAAATGTTGAGAAAAAAATCAAAATTTTGAGAAAAAAGTCGAAATGTCGAGAAAAAAGTCAAAATTTCGAGAAAAAAGTTGAAATGTTGAGAAAAAAGTCGAAATGTTGAGGAAATAGTCAAAATTTCGAGAAAAAAGTCGAAATTTCGAGAAAAAAGTCAAAATTTCGAGAAAAAAGTCAAAATGTTGAGAAAAAGGTGAAATGTCAAGAAAAAAGTTAAGATTTCGAGAAAAAAATCGAAATGTTGAGAAAAGGAAAAAAAGAAGAAAAAAGTAAGAAAAAAATGGAAAAAAAAAAAAAAAAAAAAAATGGAAAACAATTTCTACAGATACAATAGGGCCTTCGCACTGTCAGTGCTCGGTCCCTAATTATACAAGAAAGAAAAAATAGCATGACATTTCTTTGGTTTATACTATTTCCAAATGATAGGAATCAATGCATAAAAATCACTTTTTATTGGCATTCCTGCTTTTCCTTATCCAGAAAAAAAACAATAATTCTTAAGATGCTGAATGAAAACATGTATGTTGTTAATTATGAAATGTTGAACACAAGTCATTGTCTGCTAATCATAAATATCTTCTGAAAATGCAGGAACCTTCCCAAAAATCTTTGAGAGTTTAGTCTTATGTTAGGGTTAGGGTTGATATCTGCAGCCGTTGTCCATGGAGTAGTGGTCTTCAGCCCTGGCCCTCAGGACCCCCTGGCCCTCAGGACCCCCTGGCCTCAGGACCCCCTGGCCTCAGGACCCCCTGGTTCTCAGCTGATGCTGACCATTAATTAGAGTCAGGTGCAACATTTAAAACATGCAGATGAAGAATTTTGTTTTTTTTTCATTTTTTTTCCATTACATTACGTTACGTTCCATTACAGACCTAAATGTGTACTAGTCTGTGCATATCAATAAATATATGTGCAATGATGCGCGTCTGTTGTTCAATACAACTGATCAGACCAAGCGCAGACACAAGGTGCTCTGATCCAGACGGGTGGAGTGTGGAACAAACTGTCACACAATGTCGAGAAAACGAGACAGATTCAGGAAATTTCCATCAGGGGATGAAAAAAGAAAAAAACTAAAGAAAATGGAAGAGTTTAATGCCTCTCTGAAAGGCTCGTTTGATACATTTGTTACAAAAATCACCGATCCGACCAGGTCTCAAGCAGCCGTGGGGCCCCGCGTCGAGGCAAGCCCAGATGATGATGAGGCAGGGGAAGGTATCCAGCATTTTGCTAATTGGAGAGGTGAAATTGCGCATATAGACACCCGATCCGCCCCCCCCCCCCCCCCCCCCCCCCCCCCCCCCCAGCCATTTCGCACAGGGCCTCGCAAATCTCCCAGACGGCTCTGCTTAGAGGGATCCTCTGTGCTACAACTGCAGCGCCGCAGGTTGACAACGCAGTCAAGACTTCTCGCCGCCTGCGGTGGCTCCACCACACTGACACACAATGACCCGCTGAGGTTCACCACAGGACGCTCGCTCCGTCTGAATGATCCGACCGGGACACCAATCACATCCAGCCGAAGCAGCAGATGTGCAGCATCGAGTCGTTAACACAACGCTGCAGCTCCGTGTCAGAGATGTTTACAGCTGCTGGCCGTGGTTGGGGTCGTAAACTGCTGGGGGAGCGACAATGTGTAACTCTGCCATTCCAGCACCTGATCATCTACTGCATTTATTTTTATTAGATTTGTTTGGACAGTAATGGCTATGTGTGACGGTGTAACGCAGTGGTTCTTTAACAGAGGGGGGCTCTGTGCTTCACTGCCATGTCTGACCTGGTCAACCAATAATGTCACTTCCAGGTTCTTCCAGCCAGGAGCATCTGCACTCAGACAGCACCAGCACTTTCCATCAGTGCATTATATTCATCTGTATGTTCATACAGTGAAAATGTGTCCTTTAACGTTCTTGGTCATGTTTATATTTACTGTGTGGGAGGTAAATGTACAAAATTTCTATCTATTAATGTGTTCACAACATTTCTAACGAAAAAGCTGACAACATATGAGATAAGACCCTCCCACTTCCCATTAATAACATATCTTGTACTTACATCTGTATTTTAGAGTGTTGCTATGTCTTGTTTGGTTATGTTTTGCAGGAACATCCACGGTCCCATCACCATCTGAAGCTGCAAATTGAATCTTTGATGTTGTTTCTCACAAACACAGTAAAGATTCCACAAACCACAAGCTGTGTTTCTTATAGTCTTTACTAATTAAAAGTTAAAGTGATCCAGTTTTGTTTCAAATGGACCGAGTCAGAGGCCCCAAAACTGAGCGCAGAGGAGTCATCCTTTCAGCTGAAGGTTTTTAGCTAGGATGTGGGGGGGAACCACCAAGATGAGAGAATACTAATCATATGAAGGCAAAAACAAGAAATACAGAAAGAAAAACAGAAAACACACTGGATTACTGTGACAAGTTAAGAGCAGAAGCAAGACAGTGTTATTATTTTTGGATGTTTTAGAGATCATAAAGAGTGCTCCGTTGTTCCCACCTGCTCCCTCCCAACATGTTTTCATATATCTTGTTTGCAGTGAGTGGATGTAGAGCTGTAAAGGTCAGGAGTTAGAAAATATATTGAGTCATATAATTTACCAGTGGATGGGTGCAGGAGCCTGCAAACTCTTAGAATGTGGTTAATTTAAATAGCGATATGTAGAATCAAACATGTCTTCATTTGTAAATATATTCAGTATCTGCTTTCTGAGTCTTGAACAGCATTTCTCCACAAAAAATAAAGTTTCTCCTTGGTTTCTTAAGGGGGAGCCCACAGCAGTGCTGGTCCCAGTTTTGCTGTTGCAAGTGTTTGTTCTTTGGCGCTGGAGGAGGGGGAAGTTTGGTCGGCAGACGTTTACAGCCAGCAGACGTTTACAGCCACGTATATTGTTTGACAAGTTGACCTGATGGGAAAGTTAAAACATCACTGTCGCGTTTAGGCAACGCTGGGTTATTACTATGGGTTGTATGACTATTATGGATGAAGAAGTGATACTGGCTAGCCATTGGCTAAGCCGACTGTCAATCAATCATATTAGAAATACATTTGTTGCTTTACACAAACTCTCCTGTCATGGTACGAAAAACCTCTGCCCCCTCAGAGTTGACATGGGTGAGAAATCAAATGATTAAGAAGTTATTTGAACCAGATTGTAAATATGTTTATGTCTGCTCTGAAGTTGGACATTTCAACATGGGAGTCCATGCAGAGTGACCAGCGTGTGGAGCCTGAGCCTCAACCCAGAGGTTAGATGGCCGGCTTTGGTCTCAGATCTGATCATTTGCCAGCATGCTGCGGCCATCCTGGTGCCTTTGTTCCACCTTGCTGCAGTGGCAGTGACTCTCGTTAAAACCCGTTTACTACCCCCTAGGGTGGAACGGGGACAGAGCAGAATAACATGTTAAACGCTTGGCCAACATTTTGCCGCCGTGCAATTCAAACAACACTGCAGGGATGAATAAAGGCCATACAGGGCTGAAGGGACTGGTGTGTGATGTGGATGCACAGCAACATGGAACCATCCGCACACATGAATTTTTTACACACATACAAAGGGACCTATTATGAAAAACAAGTTTTTTCTTTCTTTAACATATATAAAGTGGTCTCCCCTCAGCCTGCCAACTCAGAGAAGGAGGAAAGCAACCAAATTCTGCAGTGTCTGTACAGCCGCCCGGATGATCCATCCAGTGTGATGTGGCTTCTACGAGCCGTTCAGATTCTGCTCCCTTTCGCTACGTAACCAAAATGCAAACCACGCCCACAACTAAACACCGTGTCCTAACTGCATGCGAGCGTCCGACTATCGCGTCGCACTGCATGACATCGGACGCTCTCTGTCCATCTCCCTCCAGCAGCTGCCACTTTATTGAGGTTTTTGTAGTGAAATGAGGAGGTATCATAGTGATAACTTCTCATTTCAACTAACTGGATCAGCCATTCCTCATCCGTGGCTTTCAACGCGAGCGACAGGAAGAAAATAGAAGCAGGGCGTCTGACAAATGTTCAGCTAAAAACGGTGCGCCGCGTCGCTCGCGGCAGCGCTGCGTCGCCAGCGGCCAGTTAGGACAGTCCAATAGAAAATAAAGCAATGGAATTGATTTTGTCGCTGACGCTCGCTTGCATCGCATGCAGTTAGGACACGGTTTAATAGTGTACGCAGCCGGCTGCTCTTCTGCCCAGAGCGATGCTTTGTGCCCTCCCCTGCTACGCGTCATTCAGGCAGCCAATCAGCACAGAGCCTCATTATCATAGCCCTGCCCACTCAGAATCCCGCATAGATAATGAGGTTAGAGAATGGGAAGATAAAGACATTCCTCAGAGGCTGAATTTCTAATTTATTTAGCAGAAAAAATCAAAACCTTGTTTTTAAGACATTCAATACCTGTTTAAAATAGGTATTAAATGCCATAATAGGTCCCCTTTAAGGTTTTTCTCCCACTTGGGGAGTTTTTTACCTGCCATTGTTTATATTATATTGATGTAATAATTGCTCGTGGGTCATGTTCTGGGTCTCTGGAAATATCCTAGAGACAACTTCTGTTGTATTAGACGCTATATAAATAAAACTGAATTGAATTGAATTTCACAGAGTGTACTAATTGTGCTGAGTTTCTTCACATTACAGTAGTTTGATCCAAATGGTCGTTTTGCCCTCTGAAAAAAAAAAAAAAAAAAAGAAAAAAAATCTGATGATGTGTGCAAGTTTTTTTGCTCCTTGGAACCGACCCGAGGATGGTTTTCGTGCATTCAGGTGGCGTTGCGGAGGAGAGAGAGCCCCTCTCCTCTCCTCTCCTCTCCTCCGCCTCCGGCGCACTGTGCGCTCTGACCACTGGAGGCTCCAGCAGCTTCTGCGTCACTTCACTCCATCTCCCACCGCCGATCATGGCGGAGCTGCAGCCCCAGCGCGAAGTGGAGCCCCAACTTCTCAACGGGGCCGACCTGACCGAGGAAAAGGAGGATGCAGACGCCCCGGAGTCGGTCAAGAAGAAGAGAAGAAAGAAGAGGAGGAGCAAGACCACCGCAGCAGGTGAGGCGCGTCACTTTGCGTTTCTATGGGACTCCTCCAAGGGGGGGAAATAGCGCAAAATGCTCCCTCTTACACTCATCTATCTCAATGTTTGTGCAAAATACTAAATGCGGGTTGGGAGACTTTTTTTTTTTTGGACCTGTCGGAGGGTATTTCTCTGCAGCTGGTTCCAACTCTGCTGCAGCTGCTGCAGGCGCTCATCTGGAAACGGGGCAGTCTGTGAAAAAAATGTCATTTTAACACCAAAACTGATCCAAAACTGTCATTTCAGGGGAGAGGAGTGGAGGGGGGAAAGGGTGGAACGCAGTTAAATTTTATTCTGGCATAAATATGCTCTGTCTTATAAATCCTCTTAAGCTGCATGAAATGATGTAACAGAAACATCAACAGTCTCAGCAGAGCAGCGAGACGAGAAGTATTCATGCAGAAAACATGTTGATAATTGCAGCGTGAAGGCTTGAGAAAACAGAGATGTCTGAGTTCTTGAACGTGTCCTAAGTCCATGCAGAGTGGTCCTCACAGCACTGTCTCTGAAGGGCTTAAATGTCATAATGCTGCAAGGTACACATGCCCTTGAGGATATTGACTCTCAAGGTATAGAAAAGGAATTATTCAGAGGCCCTGCCAAGTGCAGTGCACGCTGAATGCACTTCCTTAAAGTGACTCTCAACCATAAATAATCAGCTCCTTGCGTGTGTGTGTGTGTGTGTGTGTGTGTGTGTGTGTGTGTGTGTGTGTGTGTGTGTGTGTGTGTGTGTGTGTGTGTGTGTGTGTGTGTGTGTGTGTGTGCGTGTGTGCGTGCGTCCCAAACCACGTGCATGTTCTCCTGCACATGCATGCACGCCGGTGTGTGACTTTGCAGCAGGGACAAACGACGCTGATGGGGATGGAGGAGAAGCCGGAGGTGTGGGTGATGTGACGAAAGAGCTGGAGCAGCAGACGCTGGAGGAGAAAGAGAGGGCCGAGGATGCAGAAGAAGGTACCTCCTTCAATCACCCACCTCCACCCTGGTGGTGGTCTACACTACACCTGCAGCCGGTGATGGTGCTGCACTCACGGCCCCGACAAGACAAAACCAAACCAAATAAAAACTCCCAGTGAAATGAATACAGTCATTTCAGCAAATGTGATATTTGATTTTTCAGCAGGGACCTGGGAATAGTGCCCGAGCCCTGCCGTCGATATATTAGCTCACTTTACAAACTGTATTGAAACTAATGATGCTTTCAACAGATGGTGAAGAAGGAGAGAACTCATCTGGTAAAAAGAAGAGGAAGAAGAAGAAGAAGAAAGCATGTAAGCTGTGTTTCTTAAGTGCAGCAATGATCCAGTCTTTTAGAGTTGACACAAATGTTGAGTTTTAACTGATTAATTCACATTATTAGAGTTAAACAGTGCAGGACTGACCTACAATGAACACACAGAAGCTGTAATCTACTGCCCTTACTTTTGAACAACTTGTGCTTTTTATTATTTTACCTCTTTTTCTTATCATTTTATTTGTAATTTACTGTTTAATTGTGTCTTACGGCTTTTAATGTTGATGTAAAGCACTTTAAATTGTGCTATACAAATAAACTTGCCTTGCCTTGCCTTAAAGTGCCAGGAGCTTCATGCTAAGTGCATATGAATGTTTTTCCTCCAAGTATTCCTGTTTTACAGCGTTTAACTTGACTGTGTTAAAATAGTCTTGTCTTGAACAGAGCCGGGATAACTCGTGTTTTCTCTCCCTTTTCCTGCTCTTCCCTCTTCTTCCCTCTATCTGGGCCAGTGAAGGGACAGACTGACCCTCCCACAGTCCCTATTTGTGAGCTCTATCCCAGTGGAGACTTTCCAAAGGGAGAGGAGTGTGAATATCCCCCATCAAAAGACGGGTGTGTGACTTCAACGCTCCACCTAGTTTTTATCTCAGTCCATCTAGTTTTTTCATCGCAAGATGAGGATTTTAATTTCACTTTGAAGGCTAAATGCATTAAATGTAGTCAGACTGAGCCTCTGATGAATGTACACATACCAATATTGTGTGTTGAATAATGAGTTAATAATGGCGCCTCCTCTTTGTGTCCACCTGCAAACCCCCCAGGCGCAGCGCCGCATGGCGAACCACCAGCGAGGAGAAGCGGACTTTGGACAGAGCCAACGAGGAGATGTGGAGTGATTTCCGGCAGGCGGCCGAGGCGCACCGGCAGGTCCGCTCTTACGTCCGGAGCTGGATCAAACCAGGGATGACCATGATTGACATCTGGTGAGACACACACACTCTTGGAGGGAGAAGCTGATACGTCTCAGCTAGGCCTGTGTTGAAAAAAATCGATTTTCCGATTCTAAATCGATTCGTATGTCTAAAGATCAATATTTTTTTTTTTTATCATTACATTACAACTTTTGGTATTTTTTTGTTTATGCCCAGAAAAAAGGAATGTTTTGTTGGACTGAAGAATAACTACTGACATGTTTTTGCCTTTAAATATGTTTAAAGGTATGAAAACATTAAAGTTTTCAGTTATAATTGCATACATTGTCTATATTTAATTACTTTATATACTGGCATGGGGTTACATTTGCATAAAATGCTAAAAAAACAAATTCTCAAAAAAGTAGAAACCGAAATAGACCAAAAATAGAAAACATTTAAACGGAATGTAGGAAAAAATAAAAGCGATTTCATCCAGCCCTATGTCTGTTTGCTGCCCTGGATCTGTTTGGTAATTCTGCCCCACACGATGTTTCTAAAAGCAGTTCTATCAGCATTCTGGGAGCTGATTGGTCCTTACAGCATCATTAGCTGCCAATACTTGCTGTTTAATCTCAATATAATACTAGTAGTAATATGTTGCATAACTACACAGTCATATAATTCACGCAACAGCTAAAAAAAAACGTTTTAATAACACTAACTCAAATCAATATCCGAATCAAATCAAATCAAATCTTGATAATCGATTCAGAATCGATTCTTGACATTTGAATCAATCCCCAGCGCTAGTCTCAGCGACTCCAGCCAACATCTTTGTGTTTTTCCTGTGGCAGTGAGAAGCTGGAGGACTGCTCCCGCAGGCTCATCAAGGAAAACGGGCTGAACGCCGGCCTGGCCTTCCCCACCGGCTGCTCCATCAACCACTGCGCCGCCCACTACACCCCCAACGCAGGAGACCCCACCGTGCTCCGCTACGACGACGTCTGTAAGGTCGACTTTGGGACTCACATCAACGGTTAGAGCTCACTCCTAACTCTTTAAGTGTTTTCAGAGTCCCAGTCTGCTTTTGGCATCGTATACCACACGGTAAAATGGTGATTGCTATATAATCTTTTACTGCCTGGAATAAACTGTTCTCATGACTTAATTAACCTCCTCTTTTCTTTTTTTTTACACTAGTTAATGTTGAATATTTCCTCTCATGGGCAGGATTCATGCACAACCAATCTGTTTGGGTTTTCAGGCCGGATAATAGACTGCGCCTTCACCGTCACTTTCAATCCAAAGTACGACCGACTGCTGGAGGCTGTGAAAGATGCGACCGACACTGGCATCAGGGTGATTTATTTTATTTTATTTATCTTTTCTTATTCCTTTCTTTGATTTATTTTACTTTATAATACATAAAGTCAAGAAATGAGAATGGTGGGAATCACCTCACTGGTGTTCAGAGCACATCAGCTGTTTCATGTTCACAGCGTACTGTTATAAAGTAATTTCACTGGTATATTACAATGTTTTCCAGAATGTGGTTGAGGGTGGTGCAAATGGCTGATTCAGGGCAAAAAC
This sequence comes from Cololabis saira, assembly GCF_033807715.1. Taxonomy (NCBI): domain Eukaryota; kingdom Metazoa; phylum Chordata; class Actinopteri; order Beloniformes; family Belonidae; genus Cololabis; species Cololabis saira. The sequence goes on from NC_084591.1 coordinate 14,481,094, forward strand.
TTTGTTAAATATGACTGGATGTCACACACAATTGCACTGTAAGCAGATGTTGCATTTCCTAGAGGGAACACAGGGAATGCTGCACATTCTCAACATCGGGCCCCTTTACCAGTCACAGAACAAAAACTAACATTGTATTAAAGGAAATAAATTAATCTTCTCAATTTGCTCAGTTTTATCGCTTTATTCGCTTCTGTGCTCGGTCAGGTGTTCGGTCTGGATAGGATAACGCTTTACTTCTTCTCAGGGACATAAACCTTTCACATCGACACAAGAAAGCCGGACCAATTATGTACATACCCATTTGCGTACAGAAATGCGTCTGGCTCCCCTCCTTTTTGCAGCCATTTCCATCGGTACAGAACGTACCAAACCCATCTCAGCAGGGTGAGGGCGGGCTTTTTGAGTTGACTCATTCAGAAGCATTCAAGAACCACTATTCAAGGCAACAATGATGCCAGAAACCCAGTGTATCACAGTGTTTTTACTGCAAAACCGGCAGCTGTCATTCGCAGGGGTTCCACTGCCGTTTGGTTGTTGTGCTGCTGAAGTCACACAGTTTGTTCCTCTGATTGGTCATACACCTATCTAACAGTGTTCAGACGCAGTGTCTGCCCCAAGCCCAGGAAAAAAAAATTAAATACAGAGGAAGCAGACCAATTGAATCACAGAGGAAATTAATTAAAATGACAGGTTGAACGATTCAAATAATAGCAGGTTTGAAACCTCACGAGTGTGCACAAGTCACATGGTTCAACACACGTTTCCTTCCACTGCTGTGTTATTTACCGAGTGCTAACTCTGTCCTAGTTTGCTGGAATTGATGTGCGCCTGTGCGACGTTGGCGAGACCATCCAGGAGGTCATGGAGTCTTACGAGGTGGAGATAGATGGGAAAACATATCAAGGTAAAATGAGGCCGCCCTCCGCCTTTTCCTTCACCCGCCGTCGCTGCAGCGCCTCCTACTAAACACGTGAACCCTCTGCGGCATTTTCTTCCTTGCAGTGAAGCCAATCAGGAATCTCAACGGCCACTCCATCGGACAGTACCGGATACACTCAGGGAAGACGGTCCCCATTGTAAAAGGCGGAGAGGCGACAAGGATGGAGGTTTGTCAAATCAATCATCAATCAATCAAATTTTATTCATATAGCACCTTTCATCCAGGTACATGAAATACAAAGTGCTTTGACATTTTGACTGAAAAATAAGTGTAATAAACAAAAAAATTAAAACTGGGAGACCAAAAAAAAATAAAAACTGGGAGACCAATGCACGCTGACATACAATATAGTTAATTAAAATGAAAGAAAAAAAGGATAAAAGTTCAAGGATTAAGGCTAAAAAATAATCAGTCCACAACAATAAAATATAATAATAAAAACATTACAAGAGATAGATAATTACATAAAACAGATACCCTTAAAAAATGTTAAACAGAATAAAACTATAAAATTTGATGCTACATAAAAGCTTTTTAGTCTACGTTTAAAAATGTCCACATTTCCAGCTCCTCTCAGATCCTCCAAGAGGAAATGTGTGTTTCTGGAGCCCTAAACAACACTGTATCATCTTGAATCGTCTTTGACCTTGCATCTAAATAAGCCTTTTTAACTCTTAAGTGTACCTGGAAGAACATTTAGCTGGCTGAGTTGCAATGAGGTGTGGGATCATATTCCCGCTCACTGCTCCAGCAGCTTCTCAGCGGCCAGCAGCTCTGTAATTACACCCTTTTAATGGAATTACGTGGTGAAGCAACATGTGTTAAAACACCGATCGGACATTTTTCCGAGGCTTCACGTCACACCTGCACAGCTGCAGCTCACGGCTGCGTTTGGACGGAGGTGAGCGAGGTTTTTAATTGGCAAGTCGCTGCGTCAGGCTTTTCACCTGATAGTTGCAGGAGAGCGGGGGGGGGGATGGGTGCTGATATGGCAGGTTTGCACAATGCATTTTTATTAATTTTTTAGCTGATGTATGTGGGTGTCACAAGACCATTACCCTCCTTGAGATCAGAGCTTGCTGGAGCGGCTGGAGTGGCGGCTGGGCGTGCCAGCACTTGGTCTGATTATCGGTGCAGGGAGAGAGGGCGTCGCAGTGTTATCAGCTAATGCCACGGGGACTCCCAGCAAACATCCTATTGCTGATAGAGGCACAAAATGGCAGCGAAAGCCGGCCAATCAGCTCATGCAAAAAAAAAAAACAAGCTGCTGTCCTTTACAGAGTACACGTGGACACATTAGTGGCTTCTTATCAAATGTATTCTCAGAACTCCCTCCCTTCTCTCTCCTCGTGGCTGGCAGCGTTTTGGAGATATCAACCCCCCATCTCAGTCCTACCCTACTGAATGCTGTCATGGCCATCCTTCATTGTCCATCGCCGGCCTAATTACCGTATTTTCTGGACTATAAGCCGCTACTTTTTTCATAGGTTTTGAACCGTGCGGCTTATACAAAGGTGCGGCTATTCTGTGGATTTTTCTTCCACCGCTCGGGGCACTCTAACCGGAATTAGAATCAAAACCAAGACAAAATAAATGCAAAGAAGAATACACTACTTCTTCTTTAGCAAATAGAAGTAGGTAGAAGCAGATTTCAAACAGATAAATAAATACCGGTTATTTTCTCTTGGTTCTGTCCCGTTTTAATCAGCAAAGTTGCTGCCGTGTTAAAAGACACTGTTAGGAAAGGATCTATTTAGGTACCAACATGTACATCATTTACAGTTCAAAATCCTTCTGTAAATGTAGTAAATATCTAATTAACAACATAAATATCTGCGGCTTGCATATCTTTTTTTTAAATAGAGCGGATGCGGCTTATATACAGGTGCGGCTTGTATATCTTTTTTTATTTATTTTTTAAAAAATAGAGCGGATGCGGCTTATATACAGATGCGGCTTATAGTCCAGAAAATACGGTATTCTTTGTCTTCCCAGGAAGGTGAAGCTTACGCCATTGAGACATTCGGCAGTACCGGCAGAGGAGCTGTCCACGATGACATGGAGTGCTCACATTACATGAAAAACTTCAACGTGGGACATGTGCCAATAAGGTTCATCTTTTTCACCTCCTAACTTTAATTAAAATGAAAATGACTGATTTAGAAAATGAGAACTGCCGCTCATATTTTTTGCCTTCCAGTCCAACCTCTGTGTCCTCACTTTGTCACTGTGCCGCAGGCTTCCAAGGGCTAAGCATCTGCTGAACGTGATCAATGAGAACTTTGGCACCTTGGCCTTCTGCCGCCGCTGGCTGGACCGCCAGGGCGAGAGCAAGTACCTGATGGCGCTGAAAAACCTGTGCGACCTGGGGATCATAGACCCGTACCCGCCTCTCTGCGACATCAAGGGCAGCTACACCGCCCAGTACGAGCACACCATCCTACTCAGGCCCACCTACAAGGAGGTCGTGAGCCGGGGGGACGACTATTGAGCATGCGCCGGAAAACTCAAGGCGAACCTGGAGGAGCATGACATCTCAGCGACAACGAACCTCTTCAAACTGACGGCAATTATGCAATAATTCCCTCGTGTACATTTTCCCTCCTCGAACACCTTTAGGTAATCTTAAGTCATGGCTGAAGCTTTTAAATTTTTCTTTTTTTCTTTAAAAGGATCAAGCCAGTAGAATAAGGGCATATCGTTAATACGTGTAGCGTTGTCAGTTTAGTTAAACCCTTGCTGCTTTTAGGATATATGCAAAAAAAAAACGACAAAAAAACATTTATGCAAAAAAAAGGTTTGGATGTGCAGCTCTCCTAAAAATGTTAAGCTTTATTGCCTCGTTAAAACCTTACAAGGATTTAAAAACAAAAAACTGCTATGAAATATTTCTATTTCTATATTTTGTTGCTGTATTTTAATTTAAGGCAGTTTTATAAGAAATAAATTGTTATAAATCTTGCATTGAGCTTATTGTCTTCTGTATTCATGTGCCGGGATCTGTTAAAGTTTGTGAAGCGTTTCAAGTGGAGGAAGGAGAAGTGACCTGAAAGTCAATTAGAAGTTAAATCCTGCACTGAAATCCGTAGAAGAATATAACACAGAACTTACTATATTAATATTTTGGGAGGAAAACTATCATTTGTATACAGTTCTGGCTGTGGTGCCCCAACTGGAATGTCGCTGAACTGACCCTCGGCCTCGTCATCGGGGCCCCGGCGCAGGACGCCGAACCCAACTTTGACCACATTGCCACATCCGCTAGGAGACGACAAGCCGGACAAATGGAGAGGCTTTTCTCGGGAGGGGGGACCAACGTAAAAACTGATGCAGAACACAATGATCTGCTGTATTTTCCTCTAAAAGTGAAACCCCACCTAAACTTGATTTTTTAATACACCACCGAGCAAAAGTCTTGAGCGAAAAGTGTTTTTTAAACTTAATTCCCACTAAACCAGGCATTTATAATTTTTAAAGTGGTCCTGTGCAAAAGTTCTTCAGGTTTTCTTGAGGCTTTTGTTTTTTTAATTCATTCACTTTTTCACTTGGATTCATTTTAATTTACTTATTTCAGTTCAGACCGTTTACTTGACAATGCATGGAAGAATGTGTTTTTTTTCTCATTATCAACTAAACAATTATCTTTTGAGTTATTTAAGCATAATAAAGGTACCTACATCCGTTAACTGTTGTCTTTCACAGACATAAATTGTTCTCATTTCCTTAGTTTCATCATTGAAACATGCGCTGGATAGCTAAGAGCCATTCGGTTTGTAAAGTTTGTAACAGCAGATGAATAAACTGCAGGATGCTGCACGTCTCAGGCGCTATGTCAGGTCTATGGTCTTCCGCTGCCAGGATGTCCATATGGACACCATATGGATTAAAAGTGGAGCGCTTGAGTACAGAGTGGGCTCAGGGTTGAAATGGCAGGAGTCCCATATGGTTTCAGCATTGTAGGCCCTGAATGGGAAGCCTGTTTGGGCCAAATATATGGGGCCCATGAGGGATAAAATGGATCGAATCCACTCAGAACCCATATTTGCAGCTCATCTCTGGCTCATACGGTGCCCACATATAAATGTTGGCTGGACTGGAAGCCAAATGTAAATAAATGAAAGGTGACGCAAGATGTTTGCAAAGTTCTGAAGGTGGCAAAAGTACATGAACTTCTGAGATGATCATGTCATGGGAGGGTTTTTTTTAATCAGCAGGAGGATAATGCAAAGTGAGGGGCATCTGGTTTCATTTCAAGCACAGCGATCAATCAAAGTTTGATCCTCAGACTATATTAGACGAGACGCATCACTGAACAAACCCGGGGGAGTTTTGAGGATGTCAAAGTTGCTCCAACGTGCTGGAAAAGATTACAAAACCATATTTTAAATGTTTGGACTTTAAATTCAAACCATTTATACTTCCCCCAGAACGGTCGACCAACAAAGATCAATCAAAGGTGTCTAATCATCCATTGGGCTATGAGGGCAGCTAGCGGCTCCCCCCAACACCAACATCCATGGGAGCCTCCCAACAACAACCGTGTGCATGGAAGGTCTGCACAGACAAAACAACATCCGTCTACATCAGTTTGCTAAGGATCATATGGACAAGCCAAACTGTTGAAAACGTATAACAGCATGAGAACCTCAGCACTTCTGTTATACACAGCAGTGCTGGTATAATCATGTGCGCCAGTTGTGCTGCAGAGCAGGACAGCTTAGCAAAGAGCTTGTGTTCGCAGAGTTTTGGCTAAATGCAGCAGTCCTTTCGGATTTCAATTTGAAATTAAAGCTGCAAGCAGCGATGAACGGGCCCTCGCACTCTTGTGCACGTTCAGGCTGCAGTGGAAGCCCTTGTATGACTTGCATGTAGATTCTTCAGGTCTGGACATTTAGCGGATGACACCACCCACGACTCTCTATATCAGTGGTTTTCAAATGGGGTTACGCGTACCCCTGGGGGTGAGTGAAGGCACTCCAGGTGAGATTTTAAAATATACATATATTTAAAAAGTAGCATCCATGCAAAAATCCTTTAAAAATAAATATTTCATAAATAATTGAGGAAAATATAAGTCTAAATTCATAAAATGAATTTTATCTTCAGGAGTAGGCTATTCAACTTATTATCCTAAAACCCGAGAGTATCCCCCACACCAGGATGGTTCCACCTAACCTGTCAATCACCTGGCTTCACCTGTCAATCACTTGGACCAACGATGGAGTCGTGGTTGAAGCGTAGCAGCAATATTTTTATGTTTAATAAATCAGTTACTGATGGCACAGTGCTCTGTTTTAGGTCTTTTTTTTACAACCAAAAGTGCTTTGCGCTGGTAAGGGGGTACTTGGCTGAAAAAATATTTCACAGGGGATACATCACTGAAAAAAGGTTGAGGACCACTGGTCTAGATCAAACGATTCGAAAGTTATGGCAGAAAATAGGGACTATCAGATATCGACCAATCAGAAGAAGGGGCGGGGCTAATTTGCACCAATTATGTTCAAGGACTCAAAACCGAGTCAGATGACACCACCCACGACTCTATGTCAAACCATTCAAAAGTTATGGCAGAAAGTAGGAAATATCAAATATGGACGAATCAGATGAAGGGGGAACGCGCTTTTTAGCGTCTATCATCGCCACGGTAACGCTTTTGACTGAGAAAAGTAATGCGCATCGTCGCAGGATCGAGACGCACATTTTGATGTATAACACACCTGGGTGCACGTTACGGTTCGGGCGAAGAAGCGGCCGAAGTAATGCCAAAATTACACGATTCATTCAAAATGGCCGACTTCCTGTTCGGTTTCGGCCATGCCGCCAAGAGACTTTTCTTTAAGTTGTGACATGATACAGGTTTGTACCGATTTTCGTGCACGTACGTCAAACCGTATTGTGGGGCTTGAGGCACAAAGTTTTCTAGGGGGCGCTGTTGAGCTATTTTACCACGCCCATTAATGCAAACCATTAAATATCACATTTTTCGCCAGGCCTGGCTTCCGTGTAAAATTTGGCGACTTTTGGGGCACGTTTAGGGGGGCAAAAAGGCCCTCATTTCGTCGGAAAAATAAAAACGAGAAAAACAAGGAAAAAAAATAAAAATCCTACAGATACAATAGGGCCTTTGCACTGTCGGTGCTCGGGCCCTAATGAGGTCGTGTTGGAGATGTTTGCCGGCAGGTCCAGCTCCTCCAGTGAATGAGCCAGGAGCCACAGCCAATCATTTCCGGATCCTTTCAGGTGGAAGTCTGCTGACGTCTGCTGACGCCTGCAGGGTATCAGGCTGTGATGTCGGTGGGCTCGCCCCACTATCCATGAACCAACTGAAAAGGAAACGAAGCCCAGACTCAGCTCCTCTAACAAAGACTCGATATGGAAAATAAAAAATTTGCTGTAAGGCAACAAGCATGATGTAAAATTTCTAACCACATAGAAGCGCTTTTCTCTCTTTTTAACAAAGGGGGGCAGTAAGGAAACATTTTTAAATATCAGACAACCACATCCTGTGAGGATTTTGCATTATCTCATTAGGATGTTTCTTGTTTGGATCATAAAAAGTCAATGGTCTCAAACAGACTTTTCCCAGAAGTCTTGATAAACAAGAACAAACAACAACAGAACAGAAATAGCAGTTCAAACGTCACGCTGATCACTGATGAAGTACTTGCATGCACACCGACTGAAAATATTTGTTCTTTAAAAGGAAATGTCCAACCCATTCTCTTTTATTTTGGCGGAGTTGGTGGGACAAAGTCATGGGCGGTGATGTCATGGCTGAAGAATGCATCATGTCTCCTCACACTGTTTGTCCTCGTCCTTGGAGACAGAAGATCAGGCCTATTCTTAACCGGGCCTGGTTCAAAAATGGCCCGTGGGCTCCAGATCTGATACACTGTGACGTCAACGTAGACGAAGTCTTAAAATAAATCTTTATTTTTGGGGCAACGGGAGTCACAGGGCGAGGAGAGGAGCTCGTGTTAAGAGGGCGAGGACATACTTTCTCACAAGAACACGCTGCCTCTGGCTTCGGGAGACAGGTCTTTAGTGTTCAGCGAGTATCTCAGCAGACTTTAAGTGTGAGAACTCCACTCATCTGACCAAACGATCCCAGTCACAAGGGTTTTAGTCGGCTCAAAGGAAAGAGAGCGGGACTTGGGGTGCCAGAGCAAAGAGATGTCCAATCTAACGCATTGTATTCTGGGTTTTTTTTCCATCCTCTCTTCTCAACCAAGTGTTACCTGTATGGAGCTAGAACAGTCTCATAATGCACAAATGCACACGTCGATCCACAAATGCACAGACCGATTCACAAATGCACACGCCGATCCGCAAATGCACAGGACAAAATTCACAAATGCACAGACCGATTCACAAATGCACACGCCGATCCGCAAATGCACAGGACAAAATTCACAAATGCACAGGACAAGATTCACAAATGCACACGCCGATCCGCAAATGCACAGGACAAAATTCACACATGCGTAGGACAAGATACACAAATTTATTTTTGATGCACAGACAAATATAACCTGATTTACAAAAGTTTTTTTGTCTGTGAGCTGCGCTGGATTTGCGTGTGACTTTTGAGACTCCCCTGACGTGACTCAATCCACAAATACGTTTTTTTTTTAACACTGAAGGATTTGCAACCAATCAGATGTCTTCCTTTGTTTCAGCCAATCTCAAAAGTCACACGCAAATCCAGCGCAGCTCACAGACAAAAAAACATTTGTGAATCAGGTTATATTTGTGTGTGCATCAAAAACACATTTGTATATATTGTCCTAAGCACATGTGAATTGTTCTGTGTATTTGTGAATCTGTCTGTGCATTTGTGAATTTTGTCCTGTGCATTTGTGGATCGGCGTGTGTATTTGTGAATTATGAGACTGTTCTAGCTCCATATACCTGTACCAACCTGCGAAGTCCCAGACAGACTCCCAAGCCAAGGACTCACAGTTTACTTACACAACACACATATTTCTGATGTTGACTCATTCATATTTATGACCACATATCTGGGAATAATTCAGTCTGTGCCTTTGCAAAACTTTCAAAGTAAACCGTTCTCATCAAAAGGGGCGAAGCAGGACGTGACTGCGCCTCGTTTCACAGACACTGACATCAACTTTGGCAGGGAGACAAGTATAAATGAGTGTTTACTTCACACTAGTTACTACTGTATAAATACTCTGGAAGGATTCATGAGTTTGAGGCATTACATAGCAGAGGAATAAAGTGACAACATCAGCTTTGTCTGGATGAAAGTCTTTGTGGTTTTCTTTTGTTTTCTTCAAACCCGATTCTGCCGCGGCCAGATTCTTAGCGACCGGAGCATCCTTATTTTGGCAACTCCTTTTTTGGCAACAGGAACAAAATATATCAAGCTTTGCTTTGAGTGTCCAAAGTATAAATCAGAAAGAGTCTCTCTCGCAATTGTCAGGTGACCTTTTCACTTCTCCGACACGTCATCCGTACATTACGGAGGATGATTTCACTCCTCCGTCCGCCGTTCTTCTCAACAGTTCTCTGCCGCAGTCTTTCCTGAGGATGTGGAGGAGTTTGCGACCCAAGCTCAACTTCCACGGTTTGACGAGGCTCTTGGTGTTGACCAGAAGTCTCCTGGTCTTTGAGTCTTCATGGCCGGCCACCACATACTCAGACCCTGGAGAGAAACAAGAAATACATTACTGAACTTCAGTAAATGTGACTGAAACACACACATCACATGAGAGAGCTCACAGTACGTTTTTCTTCTATGTTCTTCTATTATATTTTTAAGTGCAAAAACATAATAAAAATGATCTTATATTGATTCCTTATATTTCTTTTACATGGTTATTTTATTTAGCCTTGTTCTGGTATGATTTGATTCTGCATGATCTTGGCATCGTTTTACTTTGATATTTACAGATTTATTCATTTTATTTATTTACTTTTGTTGAAGTGTTGAAGTGAAGACCTGTACAGAAGCAGGTGTTTAGATGTTTTACTGCTCACGAGTATTCAGGTATGTGTTAACACAATGCCAAGAAGTAAAGGCAAAAGCAAAGTTCTTACAAAAGAACTTACTCTTATTTTTCATTTCATTGTATTCTTGTATTTTGTATACTCATCTTATTCTATTTATTTTATCTTTGTAATATATGCCTTTTATTCAGCTGTTTTTAAACTGTACAACATTTTGGTCAACCTTGGTTGTTTTAAACTGTGCTCTATAAATAAGGTTTGAGTTGAGTTAAAAGTTTTAAAACCATTTGAAAATCACTTATAAATTCAATATTCTACCATGAAGATTATTGAAGGAAGATTATTCACAACTGGAAAGTTTCCAGTCTAAAAAGTGGCCGTCCCCTGGATGTCACAGAAGTATCTGTGTCTCAGACCCTCGAGGTCTCCGTGAGTGTGTTCAAGTCTGAAACAGCAGTTAGACGAAAACAGTTCAAGCTCCATTTGTTTGGACGGGTTGCCAGGAGAAAGCCTCTTGTGGCTTCAGTTCATTGATAAACAAACTGCAAATCAAAAATGAAAAAAATCTGAGAATCAAAATCCAGAATCTAACCCTAACCCTAACCCTAACCAAAAACCGAAAATCAGTATCCTAGACCTAGAACTTAATATCTCTAAAGGGAGTGGAATCATCTTTCTCTGAATGACAGACTCAATGCCTCAGAAGCAAGTTGTTACCGTCATTTTATCGTATATGATAAAGGAGGGACAGACAATAACAGGTTAGGGCTGGGCGATATATCGAGATTTTAATAAATATCGATATATTTTCAAACGCGATATGGTACGAGACAATATCGTTTATATCGATTAAAAAAAAATTTTTTTTTTTTTTAATGATTTTGATATAGCTTATTTTGTGACAAATTGCCTTGAATTCTTTATTTGAGATTTGCACAAATGTTTTGTTATTTACAACTGTCAACCGCAGTGGAAAAGTCTGCCTGTTACTGTCTACATTGTATTAATTGCAGTGTATTTTAATTTAATTGTTATGCAGGAAAGGGATATTTGTTTTATTTTATTCAAGAAGCATTTTTATTCTATATATGCAGGCAGTTTATTTTTATTTCATTTGTTTTATACATTTTGATATTGTGCAGACCTCTGTTAATAAAGGAACCTGTGTGAACCTGTGTGGCATTGTATTAAAACTGACTTTTATATTAAAACCTTTTTAAGGGTTTGCCTCAGAAAAAAATGAAGCTAACAGAGATGCTATGCTATAATGCTTTGGGGGAAACCCCAATTATGGCACAGAAAAAATATCGATATATATACCGAGTATCGCCATTCAGCTAGAAAATATCGAGATGTGACTTTTGGTCCATATCGCCCAGCCCTATAACAGGTCACCTCCACTAACTGGGCCGGCATGGCTGCGACAAGCCCGTCTTTGGCGCTCTGACATAGTAAGGTCATACAGTAGCCAAAGAGCTACTGGATCTCAGCTATATCCCGCTTCCCCCGCTGTAGATTAACCCAGCGCTGATTTGACACTCATTTCAGAATTGCATAAAGAGGAAACTGAAACAGAGATGGATTTAGAACTGATGGCGAGAAAATAAAAGTGTAACCCAGAAACAAGACTGCACTCTCGGTTAAATCTTTTGAGTTGTTGCTTACGGATTCTGGGTTTTGGTTCTCAAATGATTCTCAAGTGAGTTTTGCAGAACTGCATCTGAACAAACCACAAGAATTCTGGAAGAAAGTCCAATGGACAGATGAGATCAGAGTACAGCCGTTTGGCCTTGGTGCCTAATGCATATTTGGTGAAGAAGCATTGGAGCAGAAACATCTCAAATCCACCGTCAAGGTGTCGGCGGAGAGGTGATGATTTGCAATTACATCCATTTTCTATCCCTTTCAAGGCAACAGGAGGAGTCTCAACCTGAACCGGCTTTGATAGGGCAAGGTTTTGTAACAAAATTGTGTCATGCAGCAAAACAATATGATCCCAAGAACACGAGCCACATCAGGATGGCTAAAAAAAAACAAAAGAGCAAAATAATTAAAATTTCGAAAACGCACTGGTGAGATCTTAAGAAAGACGTTCTTCCAAAAACGTTAATGAACGAAACAATGAACCATCTTTGGCGCGTGACTGTGTAAATACTGAGATCCTTGACCTGTTGTGGATGAATGTAGCCAGAAATGACTCTTGCAGTGTAGCCTCATATTAAGGAAGTGACAGTAATCTTTCAGTCATGAAGAGCCAGTTTTACTGAGTGATGTCAGGGTGCTGGCAGAGGCTGGAGGTCTGGGTGAGAGGCCACAGGGATCTTCCACTCAGCACATCCACTAATCACAGAGGTGTCAAGTAACAAAGTACAAATACTTCGTTACCTTACGTAGAAATTTTGGTTATCTATACTTCACTGGAGTAATTATTTTTCAGACGACTTTTTACTTTTACTCCTTACATTTTCACACAATTATCTGTACTTTTTACTCCTTATATTTTAAAAACAGCTTTGTTACTCTATTTCATTTCGGCCTTTAAACAAAAAACTATCCAGATAAATTGCTCCATCCGGATAGAGTGAATTTGGTTGTGGTTGTTTCAGATGTTCTTGTCCAGTTTTGTTCTTACATCCGTTCCCTCAGATTCCTGCAACTAAACTTGGATGTACATTCCAATAAAGGTTAGGATAAATGATAACATGCCTCTGAAGTTTGACTTTTTGCACCATTACAATACTTATAGGCAACTAGTCATCATATCTCATATGCTCTCTGAAACACATGTTAATGCTCAATAGTACACATATATGGTTCTTTAATATATTTGCATTATACTAAAATGCATTCAATGGCTTTTGTCCTTAATGGCTTTTTGCCCCCTTACATTACTTTTACTTTTATACTTTAAGTAGTTTTGAAACCAGTACTTTTATACTTTTACTTGAGTAAAAAACTTGAGTTGATACTTCAACTTCTACAGGAGTATTTTTAAACTCTAGTATCTATACTTCTACCTGAGTAATGAATGTGAATACTTTTGACACCTCTGACTAATCATGCACTAATCATGCACTTGTGCGTAGTGAGCATTAAAGTTTCTCTCTGTAAGGGGCTGGATCTGACCTGGGTTGAGGATGGGACAGGTGCAGCCTTGGACGGTCCAGGACTCGGGGTAGAGGGTGACGCTTCCCTGACGGAGCTTCATCTGGGGGCTCTGATGCAGGACCTTCTTGACCTTAACCTCCACCTCTGCATGAGAGCCTTTATCGTGAGCGGACATCACCTTCACCACCAGCACTGCAACACAAACGGCGACCAAACAAACAACCACAAAGTTATGTAGATAACTGCTCCATTTTAAGATACATTTGTATTTTCTGGTTCGGATCATTTAGGAGCTTCAGTGTAAACCGGCCAGGTTTACAAGTCCTTTATTTACAAAAGTGGCGTTATTATCAGCTAACAAACTGCAATATAATAGTAACATGACGCCTGATTTATTTATATAATTGTTAAAGATCCTGGATTGACTCAGACTTTCCCACTCAGCAACCCTTCTTGATAGAAAAAAAAAAAAACCTCATATTTATGACCACATATCTGGGAATAATTCAATCTGTGCCTTTGCAAAACTTTCAAAGTAAACTGTTCTCATCAAAAGGGACGAAGCAGGATGTGACTGCGCCTCCTTTCATTGACACTGACATCAACTTTGGCAGGGAGACAAAATATAGAAATATAGAAATAAGGCGGCCATGTTCCAGCTGGGTTCCAGACCCGCTTGTTCAGCTCATTTATAACATAGTTTTGCACGTTGCGAGGAAAGAAGCTTTAAAATTCACTGTATCTGTAGGTGTATTCACCCTGGGTTTGTCCAGTTTATTTATTTATCATTCACACAGGATTAAAATGATCTGGGGACCTGCTGTAATTATCACGGAGGACGTCTGTGATTTTAATCCCGTCCGACTGCACCATGTCTGTGATTTGTAAAGTAAAACTTCCACCTGCTCTATTTCACCAAACACAGAGGTCACAACACAACTTTAATCCCATCAAAATGCACATGTCAGTAATACGCTGATGTGCGGCTGGAATCTTTAAAACATAATTCCTCTCATCACCTTTTCTGCCTTTTCCCCAGAGTAATTTTGGTACATAGTGATATTAAATTACAACTTCAGTTTAAATCCACCCCATATAGTGTAATGATCTGATATTTTTAGTTCATAGCCAACATTAAGCTTCAGACGAAAACATGAAAAAAGACGTCCAGATCAGCAGAAGAACGACGGTGAGATGATGACAGGTTTGGCAGCATCGCGCAGTATAAAACCTCTTATCCTTCATCAACCTCAAAGCCTCTCTGACGGCGCAGAAGCCTTCAGGGCTTCAACGAAAGCTCCGGTTACGTTCACCTTCAAGTTTACTGTTACCACGGCAACACATGGGCCGACTTGCCATTTTCCAATCTCGTTACTTGTCAAACTGATGCGTCCTCACTGAAATCAAACTCTTGAGCGTCGGATCAGATGCTTTTAAATCCATATTCAAATTTAATGTTAAGTAAAAGGTAAGTGAGGCCTCAACGTCACTTCCGGGATCAATGTCTGTAAATCACGGTAAACTTTTATTTATCCAGCGGGCTGGGCTGAACTAAATCCAGATGTCGGGGTGTCATTTTCGAATGACTGCAAATCCAGGAGTCATTTTTTTTAACAAAGTTTGGAACTTTCTTGTTACATGCTGCCCTGTACACGGTCACAAGCGGTTTTACTACATCGAGTGGCTTCTATGAATTGTCTAACACATTTTGGTCACAAGATCACAAACACTTTAAGCAGCCCTCCCCGTCTTTGTAGCTCGCCTTAAAGCAGTCAGTTTTATGGATTGTCGTTCACACCTCCACCCCACTCCAACCCCTCCCGCAGCAGATGGTGGCTCTTATGATGTCAATGTTGCAAGATTAAATTACCTTATTCTGAGTTAAGGCAAATGCAGTGGGAGGTGAAAGTGGTTGGACTTAAAGGATCTGGGCCTGTGATGTCACAGTATAATGAATGACTCACTGAATAACCAACTTAAAGGGGACCTATTATGGCATCTAATACCTATTTTAAACAGGCCTTGAATGTCTTAAAAACAAGCTTTTGATTGTTTTTGCTAAATAAATTAGAAATTCAGCCTCTGGGCCATGTCTTTATCTTCCCATTCTCTAACCTCATTATCTATACAGGATTCTGAGTGGGCGGGGAGGCTATGATAATGATGTGCTGATTGGCTGCCTGAATGACGCGATACACTGCTACGAAAAAATGGTGGAAGCTCCTGCCGGCGGAGTTAGTTGTGGGCGTGGTTTCACGCATCGTTGGCCAACCTATGTAACTTATCGCGCCCGTCGTTACGTAACGACGGGCGCAGAATCTGAACAGTTCGTAGAAGCCACATCACACTGGACGGCTCATCCGGGCGGCTGTACAGACACTGCAGAATTTGGTTGCTTTCCTCCTTCTCTGAGTTGGCAGGCTGAGGGGAGACCACTTTATATATGTTAAAGCAAGAGAAAACTGTTTTTCATAATAGGTCCTCTTTACGGCTGAATTATGGTTCTGCGTTAAACTTACGCCACAGGGTACGCAGCTACGCGGGAGTCTCTCCGTAGCCTACGCCGTAGCCTGACTTGCACCTCCCAAAAAATGTAACTACGCGTCGAGACAACGCAGACCCAACCCAGACCGAGAGGGCTGTGATTAGAGATAGGTACTGAAACCCGGTTCCAATTTTGGAACCGGAACCTCAAAATTCGATATTCGTTTAAAAATGCGCATTTCGAATCTTCATTTCGAATCCTGGCAGGTTTTTTTTCTCCCCCACCCCCGCGCTCTGAGTGACCGGAAATGCGTTGCTACCAAGCGAACCAATCACAGCCTGTGATTGGTTCGCTTGGTAGCAACACATTTCCGGTTCCGGTTTGTGAAGCAGTAGTGAACTTTCAGCGCTATTTTATTTGTGTGTGTGTGATTTTTTTTTGTTTTGTTTTTTTTGCACAGAAGTTGTCCTTATCTCTTTGATTCACTGTGACCGGAAAAGCCGGAAGCTAAACAAAGTATCAACTAGCGCTCTGGGGGGGTACTGCACCGCGGCGAAATGGAGTGACGGAGAAGTCCGAAGGGCACAACAACGGCGTATGCTCTGCGTTGGTTTAACGCAGAACCATAATTCAGGCTTAAGTGACCACATTTTTGATTTTCAGTCATTTCATAGACCTAAATATATGCTCTCAAGAGAGAAAAAAAAAAAAGTCATAATATGACCTCTTTAAACTTGACGAGCACATAAAAACAGATGATCAAGAGAAGAGAAAAAACATTTAGAAAAAAAAGCCACGACTTAACCACCTGAAGGCACTCTGGATCTTTGACAAAAACTACTAAGCCCCACAGTTATGTGCTAGAGAGAGAGTCATAAAAAGACTGAGCAACACAGGAAGAAGCCCATTACTAACCTCTTTTGGATTAATAAGTTTGACAGCTTGTTTTATTTACTGACCTCGCTATAATGACCGGTTATGTGTAAGCTTATGTGAGTGAGGTGTGATAGAAGGCCCCCACGTACCATAGTCGAACTCCGCAGCACAGAACAGTTTAGGACTTCCGAAGGTAACTTCTGCACAGTCACAGCTCTCTGGAAAACATGAAGCATGACCAGTTTTACCGCTCTTTTAATCGATCATTTATATGGCTGTGTGGATCAAAGGAGCGGTGGTTTTCCCTCCGCGGGCTGATGCTTGTGCAGAGTACTGAGTGTGATGTGACCCGCGCCTCACCAGAGTGGTGCAGTGCAGAGAAAAGCTCCTCTGCCCTAAACAGTGTCGTCTCACTGTTATCGCTGCTGCTGCTGCTGCTGCTGCTGCTGCTGCTGCTGCTGCTGCGTCCCATGTGGTCACCGGCTGCGTAGAGGACCTCCGTATCCGAGCTGTGCCGCAGAGGTAAAGCGAGTCAGAAGCAGAAACCCATTCATAATCCAGAGAACACTCTACGTCTGCAGCACGAACCGCTCCGTCCTGATTCACTTTTGCTAACAGGAGACTGACCAGAACAGGTCAGGCAGACATGGATAATGCAAGAATAAAATTTTTATACTTACTTACATCTCTACAGAGTATGAACACAAGATATTTCATGTTTTTTCTCATCATCTTAATTTAGGATTTTTGTTTTCATCCTTTTACAGTATATTATTAGGTGATTCAAGGAACCATTTCAGTGCACACAAAGTACAAGCTTCAACTGTGATCTCTTAGATCAGGGGTCTGCAACCCAAAATATTGAAAGAGCCATATTGGAGCAAAAACACAAAAAACAAATATGTCTGGAGCCGCAAAAAATGAAAAGTCTTGTTTAAGCCTTAGAATGAAGGCAACACATGCTGCATGTAGAGCTATATTAGTTATAACTGGGGGAAGATTTTTTTTTCATTTAGCACTTCGAGAAAACAGTCGAAATGTTGAGAAAAAAGTCGAAATTTCGGGAAAAAAGTTGTAATGTCGAGATTAATGTACAATCTTGAGAAAAAAGTCAATGTCGAGAAAAAAGTCGAAATGTCAAGATTAATGTTGAAGTACAATCTCGAGAAAAAAGTCGAAATTTTGAGGAAAAAAGTCAAAATTTTGAGAAAAAAGTAAATGTTGAGGAAATAGTCAGAATTTCGTGAAAAAAGTCGAAATGTTGAGAAAAAAGTCAAAATTTCGAGAAAGAAAGAAAAGAAGAAAAAAGGAAGAAAGATAAAAAAAGAGAAAAAAAGGAAGAGAAAAAAGAAAAAAAGGAAAAAAAGAAGGAAAAAAGGACAAAAAAGGTCAAACTTTTTTGAAAAAGCTCCAGGGAACCACTAGCTAAAAAGCCGCATGCGGCTCTAGAGCCGCGGGTTGCCGACTCCTGTCTTAGATGCACCGTACCAGAAACCTTTATTCCAACAGCTGATAAGATATCATGGTCAAGAGATCAACTTTGAGATGTCTTTTTCAAGAACTACAGTGTTGCATCGCAAATGCAAAATAAAACTCATGTTAACTTTGACTGCTGGGCTCGGAGACATCTGGGATGGACCACCGACCCCATCGGTATTCCCATACCTGTCAAGTTTTGGATTTAAAAATACGGGAAGTTTTCCGCCGCTGTCCCACCAGCCCAACCGAGGACCAGTATCTTACATTTTAAGACAGATTCACGAGAAATCCAAAATAATTACCTGTCAACCAGTTACAAACTACAAATGTGCTCAAAATCTGAATATTGGACCTTTGTTGACACTGAAATGCTGTGGACATTCCTATGTATATAATTCCTATAATAGAGCCTAAATGAAAACACAAAAGTGAATGAAAGCACACTTATTTATTTTAAATATTTTCAGTTTATATAAACATTGATTGTCTTCAAGTGAAACATTTACATTTTCTTTTAAGTTGTCATTTTCACTCATGTGGCTCTCTGGCATTCACTGACTGATGACACAGACGCAGGTTTCTGTATATCCTCTTTAGGAAAGTAAATTTGGTTTCCAATTTTTAGAGATATTTACAACAAGTCTTCTTCGTTTTTTGTCAGAAATGTCTTCTCTCTTGTTACATCCATCCATCTGATTTGCTGTTCCGAGTTTGTTCCCGTTGTCACCAATAACCTTGCGAGAATTGCGACCCAGGCCTACGGCAAGCAGCAGTTCTCGTGAGGCTAGTGACGCTTCAGTTTGCTTTTTAAAAATGATTATATTATAAAACTGGAAATTTAAGAGAAAATACTAATACGGGAGGACGGCGGGAAAGAGGGGTCAAATACGGTAGTTTCCCGGCCAAAACGGGAGACTTGACAGGTATGGATTCCTCATTTCTTTCTTTGAGAAATAGGGACTATGTCCTCTAAACAAAAATGAAGATGACCATCTGTTATCAGCTGACCGGCTGTGATAAAGTGGTTTGGCCCGTCCCCAGTGGAGAACTACCCAGCACTGCTGCCCATCTTACAAGGCATTTGCATGAAAAATTGTAACAAAATAACACCTGAAATGCTTCAATGTTTGGTATCCTTTATGATGAAACACCTTTGATGTGTTAGGAGACAGAACGAAAACACATATTTACAGTTAATAAGAATTTAAAAAGGAAGTTATATTAAATATAACTCCACACCAGTGTCAGTGCATACTAGGGCTGGGGATCGATTGAAATATCAAGAATCGATTCGATTCCGATTCTTAAGATTCAGAATCGATTATCACGCTTTGATTCGATTCTATTCGATCCGATATTCATTTGGGTTACTGTTAATAAAACTCTTTTTTCAGCTGTTACATGAATTATATGACTGTCTAGTTATGCAACATATTAATACTAGTATTATATTGAGATTCAACAGCAAGTATTGGCAGCTAATGATGCTGTAAGGACCAATCACCTCCCAGAATGCTGATAGAACTGCTTTCAGAAACATTGTGTGGGTCAGAATTATCAAACAGATCCAGGGCAGCAAACAGAGGACGAAAGAAATCGCTTTTATTTTTTCCCCATTTATGAGAATTTAGTTTTTAACATTTATGCAAATGTAACCCCAAGATAGTATATAAAGCAAAGAAATATAGACAATTTATGCAATTATAACTGAAAACTTTAATGTTTTCATACCTTTAAACATATTCAAAGGCAAAAACATGGCACCACTTATTCTCGTGTCCAACAAAATATATTTTTAAATCGATCTTTAGACTTGATTTTTAGGAATTAATATGAGAATCGATTTAAAATCGGAGAATCGATCTTTTCAACACAGGCCTAGTGCATGCAGTATATTCACATGAACTGGCTCTTACCCAGATGTGCAGTCTCCGGTGTAGGGGTCACAGCTCCCCGTGCAGTCACATGGACGGCAGCCGTATTCATGCAGCCCCCAGTATCCCATCATGCACCTGTCGCAGTGGGAGCCTCCGACGCCAGGCTTACAAGCGCACCCCCCGCTGCTAGGGTTGCAGAGGGGGCTGCCACCCGCGAGGACGGAGCCGACATGATGGCAAGAGCAGGCTGAGGGAGAGAACAAGAGCACTGCATGTTAACATCTTTGTAACGTCACCGTCTCTAACACAGATCTACATCCACTCAGGAGGATACATGTAACGCGCAGTATGTCTTATAGAGGACGAAGATGCTTTGAGATGGCCAAAAAGATAAAAAGAGAAAAGCTAAGTACACACAAGGAGCTCCCACAGAAAGCTTGGTGAATGTGTTGAATGTGCCCTAAGCGGATGCTGTTTCCAATAATTGATTTTCTTTTTTTTTTTTGGCCTTAAAAATGCTGCAGCATGCTTCGGGAGGGGGGAGGGGGCCAGAGTGGGAAAAATACAGCATGATGCTCCATGAGAAATTCCTGGATTGTTTGGCGTTCCAGTCACATTTCAAAACGCTGACACGGTCAAGTAAGCATGAAAGCCAGATATTCCTGCTGGAGAGCAGGATGGAGTCATCTTGTCTAATCACTGTCAAGGCTGCGCCCAGGCAAAATACTCCTATCAAAGAAATCAGGGCGCTTTAATCTGGATAGCAAAAAGGAAAAGGAAATCTCCTTTGCACCCTCTCACATATCAAAGGCTGCGGCGCTTAATTAAACTTCTTCACCTGGCGCGCATCCAGACAGAGTTGTGGTCGGAGTGCCAGAAGAAGCTACACTCTGAAACCTGGTATTAAGGGCTCTTACGTTTGCAGGAGTCTGAGGCGGTTTTTGGACGGCTCGGGTCCCTGTAGAAGCCCGTCTTACAGCTCTGGCAGTGGCGGCCCTCTGTGTTGTGGTCGCAGCCGTCACACACGCCTCCACTTCGCCGTCCCGTCGCCAGCCACAGCCCTCGACTGAAATGACAGCTCTTGGCGTGGTTGTTGCACTTGCACTCTTAAATCAGACGCAAATGCAACGAAAGATAGAATTACATCTCATCCTCTGGTAAAATCATATTTTAACCTTAAACTCCGCTGACAGCAGTAAAAACTTTAATAGTGGCTGACATGAAAAAAAAAAGAAAAAAGAAAAGGCAACTGCTCTGTTATCCATCATGCATCAGTGTGTAAAAGCTTTCATGTGATTTATGACTTATATCCCTTTTGAAGACAAGTGTGTCCCGCTCTGCATTTGACTTCCTCGCCCCATCACTCACTCTGGCAAGCATGCGGTGCGTCCATGATGCCGTTGGCCGCCTGCCACGGCTGCTCGTTGTGCAGAGGTGCACAGCGCTCACAGTGGTCGCCGGCCGTGTTGTGTCGGCAAACGCACTTTCCGTGGACCTTCCAGCAAAACACACCAGAAGAGGCTGTTATTTAGTCATCTTTTTAGGTACTGACTGAGCTGAACGTATTACCTCAGGAAACACGTAAGTCCCACAAATGTATTTCTTTATAATATACAGGACTGTCTCAGAAAATTAGAATATTGTGATAAAGTCCTTTATTTTCTGTAATGCAAAAATGTCTTACATTCTGGATTCATTACAAATCAACTGAAATATTGCAAGCCTTTTATTATTTTAATATTGCTGATCATGGCTTACAGCTTAAGAAAAACTCAAATATCCTATCTCAAAAAATTTAAATATTCTGGGAATCTTAATCTTAAACTGTAAGCCATAATCATCAATATTAAAATAATAAAAGGCTTGCAATATTTCAGTTGATTTGTAATGAATCCAGAATGTATGACATTTTAGTTTTTTTTTTTAATTGCATTACAGAAAATAAAGAACTTTATCACAATATTCTAATTTTCTGAGACAGTCCTGTATATATACCATACATAGTTTGGAGTCAGTTTCTGAGAATTATTTCTATAATTAAAGCTGATTTCAAAGAGTTGTATTCACACATGTTATGTTAACACATGCATTGCAACATACTAACATATAAATGCACAATGACTGTGTTTATTCACTGTAAACCAGATTATTTAACACGCCTACGCCCCTTGAATTACATAAGAAAATAAGCAAACAACAATTCTAACTTGAAGTAAAGACAATAATATGTCTGAGACTATAGGTTGTTAAAGTATTAAACTCAATACCATAATTAAGGTTTCCACAGCGTTAAATCCCTATAATTAGAATATAACCTGTGGCTTGATTTCCAATAGTCACTGCAAGGCAGACCTCCAGCAGCACAGCTGAGTAATAGAGGAGCGGAGGAAACAAACTCCAGCCCTTTTATTCCCGCTCTCCATAAATCAGCAGCATTAAAGACAAAGATGAGGAATCAATGTGATGAAATACAAAGTTCAATTCAATTCATTTTAACCAACTCCACCGTCATGAACAAGAGTTTGTTTCCTCTCTTTTAATCTGATATTTCTAATGTAAAAATATAATGAAAATGGTATGATCAAAGTGACCTTAGTGTGAGGACAAAGTAGGAGGAGGAGGAGAAAGTACAACCTTAGACAAACAACAATGGATGAGTTTTTGTAATTGTGTCATTATTTATAAAATGAAGCCAAGAAGAAGAAAAAAATGTGTGGGCAATACTATGTACCCCAATGATTTGTTAGCTAATAGTTCCCTCTTAGGGACCAATAACTTGACTTTTATTGGTGTCTTGTTCCCAAGGAAATGTTATCCTTTCATCTTTACAACGTTGTCTGAGTTCATTGAGGTTTGCAGACATTCACTTATGCTCAGCTCTGCACGAGGGCCAAATGTCTTAAATGCTGTGTTCAAAATAATCTTTGTTTTTTAAAAACACTGACTTTCAAACTGTTTGTAAATTAATTCTTAGCCTTTTCCAGATTGATGGGCTCTGCAGCAACAGTTTCTCCTCTAAGCCCATTTCTCATGTCTTTCTTTATTGGCATTGTGTTATGCCTTTTGGCATTGCTTCTGACCACAAACTGTCAAATCATTGTTTTTATAGAGGTCTGCACGCCTGCTGATCATCTCACGTTTTTTATTAGCAGCCCTATACGCCTCTTAAAGTCTATGTAAAAGGTAATGGGGTCCTTAGGAGGAGGGAGTGGTAGCCTAGTGGTGTGCTGGGGCCAGGAATACCCAGGTTAGAGTTCCCAACAGGTTTAAGTTCCCACCTGGAACCTGGCAACAGAGATGAACCACTGTGGGCCCCTGAGCAAGACCCTTAACCCCCCAACTGTTCCTCAGGCACCCCACGGCCTCTAGAGTAATAGTGATGGGTTAAAAACAGGACTACAAGACTCATTTCAGTGTGTTTTGTGAGACAAATAAAGACTATCATAAAAAAAATGGGGTACTAAGTATTGCCCAAATAACTTTTTTTTTTTTGGTTTGGCTCAATTTTTCTTAAATAAACAATGTAAAGATATATATATATATATATATATATATATATATATATATATATATATATATATATACATATATACACACACACACACACAGGACTGTCTCAGAAAATTAGAATATTGTGATTTTCTGTAATGCAATTACAAAAACAAAAATGTCATTCATTCTGGATTCATTACAAATCAACTGAAATATTGCCATCCTTTTATTATTTTAATATTGCTGATCATGGCTTACAGTTTAAGAAAACTCAAATATCCTATCTCAAAAAATTAGAATATTCTGGGAATCTTAATCTTAAACTGTAAGCCATAATCAGCAATATTAAAATGATAAAAGGCTTGCAATATTTCAGTTGATTTGTAATGAATCCAGAATGTATGACATTTTTGTTTTTTTAATTGCATTACAGAAAATAAAGAACTTTATCGCAATATTCTAATTTTCTGAGACAGTCCTGTATACAGTACAGACCAAAAGTTTGGACACACCTCATTGAAAGAAATGGGGAGGTGTGTCCAAACATTTGGTCTGTACTGTACACACACACACACACACACACACACACACACACACACACACACACACACACACACACACACACACATAACAATAGAACTCCTTATCATTTTAAACATGGAATTAAAAGTTACATTGGTGAAGCTCACCACGTTGCTGGCCTTGGGCCGGCCTGGTCGGTAGCCCCTGGCCGCTACGCACTGGTCCGCATGTCCATGGCAAAGGCAGCTGCCTTTGACAATAAAATCGTAGATGGCGTAATGATTTGTTGGGAGGGAAGCTGCTTCAGGATGTTTGGCTTGGCACGGACACTGCTGTCTCTGCAGCAGACGCACTCTCAGGTTGGTGATCAGAAGCTGGTCCTGAGCAGTCGCTCCGTAGGGATTTACTGAATGCCAAGGCGACAGGGCTCGATAAATCACCTGGGGATTGGAGGGCGAGACACACAAAGTCTCTCAAAGCCTGTTTTATTTCACTTGTAAAAGCCTTTACGGGAAAGCCATCTTTGGAAAACTGACATACTGTGACAAATATGTGAGTTTTGTCTCTTTTTTTTCTTGTTCTGTAAAAAGAAAAAACAGACGGTCGATCTGGTTTTCCTTTTAAGCTCCTCTTACAGCTGCTATTCAAACCGATTCAGTTCCACTGAAAACATCAATCGTTTTTTGTTCTCTCCCATGATGCCTTTTTTAATGTTGATCTTTCAGACACACGGTGTGATCGGGAATGAAAGGCAGATACAGAAAAACTCTGTTCCACATTTAACTCAATGAATGACTGAATAAATCCACAACTCAATATGGTAACAGAAGAATAAAAGGTCTTAAAAATGTCATCGTCTGTCTGCAAAGAATTACGTGCACATGTAGATTGGAGAGGCTGGGTGTGTGCGGCAGTGCAGACTCTTTCTACCCGACTGTTGTGGCGAAGACAGAGCTGAGTGAAAAGACAAGGTTCTCAGTTTACCGGTTTATTCACACTCCTACCATCACCTGTGGTTGGTCATGACTTCCGTGAAGCAGCTGAAGTTAGTTCATTAGTAAGGATGGCTAGACTCCCCCTTAGAGACACTCGTAGTACCTGCTTCTCCACGTCTTTTTGTGCAGGTCTTAAACACTCAAATGATTATACATTCACAAATAAAATGAATTTGACATAGAGAATCATGACCTTGGTTTATCCTGTCTGCAGATAAACAAAAGTCGGTCTAAAAAGTGCTGCTTTTTCTTGCCCGTTTTCATTTTTTTCAGCCTTTTCTGATTTGGACGGTAAGATTTTCATAATTTCTCTAATCTGCAGTGCATATGTGATCTTTCAATTTACACTCTGCATGAGAAACTCTTGACTACTGCTTACTGAATATTTTATACTGTAAGACATGAAATGCCTTACAGTGACTTGCTTTATTTATATAATTTCTTACATTAGGTAAATAAGCAGAATCTGATCTGATCAGCAGTTGCATTTATACTTCACACTGAACTCAAATCATATTTAGGTTCAGTCTCAAGTCTGTTTAGAGTCCCGTAAGTCTTCACTAAAGGGAAGAACAAAGCGCTGACACGACAAGACACAACCGCGCATTCATTCAGTCATTCAGCAGAAACCCTCTCAGCCACATCTGCAGTCCCTTCTAGCCAAACAAATCTTTACCCTTCTGCCTGTGATCATCTAACCAGCGCTGATACCACTCAGACCTGCTGACGTAGTACAGTATGTCAAAAAAGAGAAGAAAATGCTTTGGGAGAACTTCAAAGGCAAAAGTGAGCATTGATATTGTAGATGTGCAAGTCAAAGCAGAAGGGTGCTGCTTTAGCAGGCGCAGCCCATGAGAGGGGATTAGTTTACAAGGCTCGGACAAATGTTTTCTCTGCAACTCGTGAGATATCAGCTTATAGAGTTTCCTGGAACCGAATAAACAGAAAACAAGAGAGAGGAAGATGAGGCTGATGAGGATGATGAGGATGAGGATGTTGCCGGGAAGTGATAGGGGGTGACTGGCAGCATGTTGTTATCCTCAGATATTTAAAACTTTAAAAATGCCAGTTAATATTGGAAATGTGTTGCTGTCCTCAAGGTCTTCCATCACACTTCATTTCACGATTCAGAAAATACGTATAAACCGTTTGATTGTGTACATTTCTTAAAATCTTCATTGAGTGGAGGTTAAAGCAAAAGAGAGAAAATATCCATCACAGAATCCCTTCAATGAGAAATTAGATGCGGGACGAGAAGAAAGAAAAGAAAAAAACTGTGTTTGTCTGTTTTTTTTTTAGGAATTACAAATTTTGTCCTTAATTTATATATGTGTGTGATGGATGGATGGATGGATGGATGGATGGATGGATGGATGGATGGATGGATGGATGGATGGATGGATGGATGGATGGATGGATGGATGGATGGATGGATGGATGGATGGATGGGACTATATAAAAGTCAGTAACAATTACTAATTTTGACCCAAATATATCTCCGATAATTAATTAAAGCCACTCTATGTAGTAATATTCCTTGTGACCATATGGGGGCTGAATATCACAAAAAAGCTCAAGACTTTGTTCTGAACAGACCGCATAAGAAGAACTGGACTGACCCCCACAGGTTTTCTGATTAGAGCTTTTGAAGCCTTTGTTTCAGATTTCTGGCTGACATTATAGAAACTAACACTGTCCAGTCCTGATTAATCCAGAAATGGGCATGTGGGGCTAATGTGGCCAGCATATCTTTGTCCTTAGTCAGCCCCAAAATAAAGACATTCAACATTAGTCTGTGTTTAGTCCATCTGACGTGTTGAAAATGACGGCTTTTCACCCGTCACTTTTAAACAAAATCACAACCTTAGACAATTCATGGTTGTCTTCAAAATATCTTTTCAACGTCATTTTGCTACAAGAAAAGCTCCAACGACTGTGACCCTGCAGCTGCAGGCCAAGTGACCCTGGCTCCCAGAGGAGCTCTGGCAGCAAACCCTTGCGACCCTTAGAAAGAGGATTTTTGGACAAATTTAATAAGAATGAACACAAAGTGATACGAGTTCAAATAAGTCCGTGGAAGCTAAGTCGGACTAGTAAAAATGTCTAACTATGATTGATATAAGAAGGACAGCTTGACAGGCCCGTTGGTTTCAGCAGTTTGAAACATGCAGCTGAACAGAAGTGGAAAAAGAAACTTCAAAAGCAGAAAGCAACCTGTGAGTGACATCACAGAGAGCGTGTCCAGTAATTACAGTCTATGTTTAGTTATTCTCTATTCTCTCACTCTTTTTTTTTTTCAGATTGTGTTTTTTGAATTTTTAAATCTTGATTTTTCTTTTCTGGTATGATCTTGGCTTCTTCTTTTATTTAAACATCTATTTTTGTTTTGTTTGTTTTTTTGTATTTGTTTTTAGTAGGGGTGTAACAAATATATTGTGCCACGAAATTTCGCGATACAAAAATGTCACGATTCGTGTCGTGGAGGTGACGAACCGCGCCTCGACCAGCGGACGAAAATATTACTACGCTCAGAAGAAACTACTACCGTTTTGCGGTCCCAATCACGGGACTCTAGGGGGGTTTTATTTATAAGTTGAGCATGAATCAATCTTTTTTATGATGTAAAGATTGTGTCGTCCCCAAAGGTGGGAGTGGGATGAAACGATAACGGGGTTCACCTTACGGCCGAAGGCTGGGAGCATGTGAAGCTCTTAGCTCTGTCATAACAGTCATGTTGCATTTTGAGTTTGGGACTTTTCATAGTTTATTTATTTACTTTTATTTATCTATTTAATTTTAGTTGTTAAATTTCTGGAAAAGAAAAAAGTCAAGTCATACATGAGAGAAACTATTCAGTTTGTGGCAAAATATTTTTACTTTACTGAAGATGCATAATGCAAACCTGATATTTACTTTTAGTTCAGTTTGTGGAAAATGGTTGGCCTGGCTTGCTCTTTAAAACTTAAACAGTTATAAAGCATTACAAACTGTAACAATAGGGCAAACGCACAGACTGGTTTGTATTTTGTGTCTTTCCAGTCATATGTCATCAAACAATGTTTTCATTCTAAAAGGAAAAGCATGTGTATCTCAGTTGTTGGAGTGGATTTATGGAATGGGTTGGGTGATGGGTTGAAGCAATGTACAAAAATAAATCAATTTAAAAAACGGTACAAAAAGGAAGTCCTGGGAAGTTATTTGGTTGAGGAGTTATGTTAAGGCAATATTGTGTTTGTTAGCTGGTTAGGTGCAAAGGCAAAACCAATGGGAAAATCGGTAGCCTAATAGGTAAATTGCAGCTATTTATTATTAATATTTATGTTTAATTTATGATAGAGGTAACAAAGGGGCAGGGTTAAATAAGTTTTACTTCTACCTGCTCCTGTTCGGACACTGTTTTTTTTTCCCTGTTTGTATTACGTTTTTGTTGTTGTTGCTTTTTGTTCTGTATATTTTGAATTTGTTTTAAAATGTTATATTTTTTTCCTTATGTGTTCGAAATAAACAATTCAATCAATCAATCAATCAATCAATCAATCAATCAATCAATCAATCAATCAATCAATCAATCAATCAATCAATCAATCAATCAATATGTTCCTCATTCAAGGTTGTTAAAAAATACTGCTATAATATCATATCGTATCGTGACCTCAATATCGTGTATCGTACCGTATCGTGAGATTAGTGTATCGTTATACCCCTAGTTTTTAGTCAGGTGAGCCTCACCTCTCCTCTGGTGCAGGGAGAAGCTCCAGAATACTTGGAAGTACAGGTGACCCCGCTCTCCGAGCCCTCCTGGAGGCCGAACACCTCCTGGCAGTCCCGGGAGAAGTAGGTGAGGGTCTTCCAGGTGCGTCCGTGGTCCTGGGAGCGCTCCAGCAGCATGGCGGCGGGCCGCGGGGAGCGGAACACCAGGATCACATGCGTGAAGAGGAACTCCGTCTCCAGGTCCAGCTGCAGCGCGTCCTCCCGCGCCCCCTCGGCCGACTGCCACCAGGTGTCGGGGTCGCGGAAGGAGCAGTCGCTCATGGCGGAGGGAGGGTGAGCCTGGCCGGGCCGGCCGGCGTGGCAGCGGCCGCACCGCGGGGCCGGGCAGGACTCCCCGCTCTGCGGGAACCAGCAGAACGGCTCCGACCCGTTGGAGCCGCAGACGGAGCGGGACCCGAGCAGCCGGCCGTGGGCCAGGTTCCCCATGCGGGGGTTGCAGGCGCGGTCGAAGCAGCGGCGCCTCGGGGCCGCATCTCTCTCTTTAGGCATCTCTGGTGGCACAAAAGAAGACTTTTTTGTCAGAAACTTGCAATATGTATATATATAGGCTACATATATATATATATATATATATATATATATATATATATATATATATATATATATAAACCAAATCCAGACCAAAAGTTTGGACACAACTTCTCATTCAAATAAATGAGTAGGCTAAGTATGTATGTATGTGTGTGTGTGTATATATATATATATATATATATATATACACACACACACACACACACACACACACACACACACACACACACACACACACACACACACACACACACACACACACACACACATACATACATACATACATACATACATACATACATACATACATACATACATACATACATACATACATACATACATACACATATGCACATATATATACATTTACTCGTGTTTTGAGATACATTGAACATGAGAACATTGAGATAAGACAATGAAGATAAAACAGGATAAACTAAAGATTAATATAAAACAGTAGGAAGATCCAATAAAAATAGGGGTGAGCATAAAACATTTAAAAGAGTTAAATGAGTCAGTTAAAAGCCTGATTGCACATATATATTTACAAATATATACATTTACATATATATATACATACATACATACATACATACATACATAGGCCTATATATATGTGTGTGTGTGTATATATATATATATATATATATATATATATATATATATATATATATATATATATATATGCACATATATATATACACATACATACATACATAGGCCTATATATATGTGTGTGTGTGTATATATATATATATATATATATGCACATATATATATACATATACATACATATATGTATACATATACACATATATATATATATACACTCATATATATATATATATATATATATATATATATATATATATATATATGTATATATATATACACACATGTATGTATATATATATATATATATATATATATATACACACATGTAAAAAATGTTGTAAAAAATTAAAAAAAAAGCTATTTCTCCACGTTTTCATGTAGTGTGCTGATCGAGGTTCAGGTGTCCACTCACCTGCTGTCAGAGAGGAGGATGTGCACACTGGGATCATGAGGAGCAGAGGCCACAGCCTCATCCTGCAGCTCTGAAGGCAGAGACACTGAAACGGTTCAACAGCTGGATCCAGGACTCCCAGGTGTTAACGCCGCGCTCCTTATCCACGCACAACAGGCTTTAACCAAAGGTTGCAGTGCAGACATTTCCAAACACTGAGCTTATTTCTGTCTTCCGTGATGTTGAAATGTCTCTTCATTAAGACTTAACTTCTCTTATCCGAGAGCTCTGCTGTCATTAGCCCGCAATTACTCCACGGATCCACGCACTGTGGGCTTTCATTGACTTTAGTGTATTTGAAGGAAGGAGCACCGCCCCCTCCTGGTCCCGGCCCAGACCACTCCCAGTGACTCCCAAATAAATCCGCCCGGAAAACCAGCTCTGACACCTCATAATTGCAATGATGGCTCACTTATGACAAGAAAAACAAGTAAACAGATGTTTAACCTTAAATAAATGTATGAATGCCACCCCTGAGCAAACCTAACTGCCAAGTAAGCAACACACTTGTAAAAGTTAATTAGACGAGTTTTGTAACGGCATAAAACATGAAGAGAGACAACAACCTATTACTGACAATGGTTCCTTACTTTGCCTGTGAATAACTTTGGAAGTGACGTAACCTGAAAGAAAAATAAAAGGATGAGATAAAGACTGAGAATTGTTACTCTTATGTTGATACTGTGTGGAAGGTTGTTTGATTAAGACAAAAAAAAAAAAAGGTCTAGCATCACACCTGTGAATGGAAATGCAGGAGTGATTTGTTCTCACAGTGAAAGTGGTCTGTCATATTAATCATCCTCTCATCAAAGGAGAACAACGGGGATCATGAGCATTCCAAGTCCCTTCCCCAAGGCATCCCGGCCCTGACATTCCTGGAATACTGCAACTCCCATCACAGTGACGTTTTAAAGGGGACAGGGTTCATTTCTGGGTGGTTTTACATTTGTGTGCATCATTTCAGCTGTTTTCAGATTATTTATCAGATGAACAACCTTGAGAAATTCTCTTTGCATATCTCTTACGGGTTTTTTCAAGCTTGAAATCCCATGAGTCATTATGAAAAATGCTGCAGGAAGGATGTCTAATCTTGGCCAGTCTGTGATGGATTCCCTCAGCAGGCTGAAAGCTGCATGCATTACAAGCAGATTCCTTAATTCTTTTTAACTAAACATTTTTGCAACACAACTTCCACTCAGATATACTATCAAAGAAATTAACTATGAAGTTAGAAAATGAGCTCATTCAATTATTTGATTCAAATGACTGATATTGTTGTTTCTGCACAATAAATATAAAAGAAACTTCAGTTACTAGTGTATTAGCATAAATGATGAGAAGAGGTCTTGACTCTTTCCAAAAATGAAAAAAGTCTGACTAACAAATTCTATAGTTCACTAATTAGGATGTTATATCTTGTTGGTTTGACTTGTACACAAAGTGACAAAGTGAATTACATTATTTTAAAGGGCTTTATGGACCTAAACGCTATTCCAGCAGTGTAAAGTTGTTTCGGCAACCATCCGAGACAAATGTCAGGAAAACAAATATTTACCAACAAACTCACAAGGAAACCACCTTTGTATGAATTAAGCACAACACGTGTGTGCATAGATGTATCAAAATGTTATGAAAAAGATTGATTTTAATGTCTATAGTGGCAAATGCGTTTAGCTTTTAATGTAAATAAGCATCTTATACATTTAATTGACGTATACCTTAATAATCCCAAAAAAGCAAAATTAGTCTGTATTGTGGTAGGATAATTTATATATATATAAAAGCGGCAAGACATAATTAAACAGTAAATAACAAATAAAATGATAAGAAAAGAGTTAAAATAATAAAAAGCACAAGTTGCTGATATATATTGTATATATGTGTGTATGCATCTATATATAAGGTATATGTTTATATATATATATACGTGAGGTGATCTATATGCATGTGTATATAATATACATATTCATATTTTATGAATCTTTATTTATGTGCTTAAGCACATGTATACATGAGTATATGTATTGTTGTATATTTGTGTATTTGTATGGTAGAATTGTTTTTATTCTTTTTTCTTTCAATCATTCAAACTTAATGCATAATGATTAAAAAGTGTGATAGCCCAACTACATCTTATTATTGAAACAGCTGAAGCTGAACTAGATTTTGATGACTTTAGATTGACTGGCTACATCTCATCCAGTAAATACATACAAATGCACATTAAGTGTGTTCATTACACTTGTGATAGACTGGATTATCGACCTGTCTGAAAAACCACACCGTGAAAGCATTAAAACTTTTTTTTTTTGCAATATTTGGCAGTTTTTCAAATTATAGACATTTCCATTACAGCTTTTTCTTGGCGATTTTTGTATTTTGCAGAAATGTAGGGGTAATGGAAAGGCGACTGGCGACTCATGACAATATTGGAAAAGAAAGGGTTTAGAAAACATCCTCATTTGTCCTTGTTGTCTTTCTCCCCGTGGCCTTTGGTGAAAATTAATTCCATCTGGGTTTGGGTTCTTATTGCATGAATTTCTTGGGCTTGTGAAGCTCAATCAGCTCATCCAAGATGCAAACAACCCACCGCGCTGACGTGGTTTTTCAGCTCAACATCCCAACCAGAGCAGCAAAATGTTTGAGAAGTAAAAGCTCTGTAGAGCAATTCAGGAAGATACAAATACATCTGGATGTGATCTTCTTGCATCACATAGGCAATGTCAGTAACAGTACAATAGGTCTGATATGTGTAGAGCTGCAGCTGCAGGCTGCCACTAAGTGCATTGCCACTCTGGATCACCTGGTATGCGCCGTGCAAAACTGCACTCAAGTGCTGCTTTGAACATAAGGCCAGACATTACCCTATAGTCAGGGGAGTTAGTTCAATAGCAAATATAATATTGCTATGAAATGCTTCTCTCATTAAATGACCTCCCTGCATGTTCTAGTCTGATGTTGGAGCTCAGTAGTGCCGCTGTGATCTCCTCAACTGAAAGCTGAATAAGATGACAGGCGTGGGGCTGTGGGCCAGCTTTATTTCCAGACTGTAAAAGGATACGGTTTCCTCCCCTCTCATGCTGCCATGTCACCTCGTACCTTAAGCTCACTGAACCTTTGCCAGTAATCTGTCTTTTTTTTTCCTGTAAAAGGATGACATAAAGCCACACATGCACTGTCCAAGCAGGAGAGGTGCCTTCCCCACACGCTCAGCGTCAAACAGAGGTCTCCCGCTGTCATTGCGTTTTCTTTTCCTCTCCCTCCCTTTTTTATGACGTTTATCTTTGCTATCTGTCCACTTGTTCCCAGCTGTAACGCCACATGACACCACCTGCATTTCATCACATAGTCATATATCTCATCGTTGCATACTTCCCCTGTGCAAAGACTGAAAAGAGGTCAATGTTATGTACATTTAAAGCAACTCCACCAAGCATGTAACCTATCTGACATTGAAGTTGGGGGTTATTTATGTTTCAATGACAGTGGTTGGACATTAGCACACATTCCTTTTAAACACTTCCTGATGTTTTAGATCACCTTTTGACATCTTCGCTTATTGCTCAGGAAAGAAGTAACAGATGACTGAACACAAGCCTGATTTAACAACTTGAGGAGGCAAAGGAACCGGAGATTTGTCTGTGTTGCACCTCTGTATGAGCCAGTCAGGCTGACGTGTCCCAGTTTATTTTTGACAGTTGCGGGAGTGGGACGGAAGTCCTGCAGAGGGCCGAAGTGTTCCTGTGTCATGTCGTCTGCTGAAAAGCAGGAAGAAGAAAAAACTCATCTGAGATTATTAACAGTAGTGGAGTTGTGAAGAAAGAAACTAAAACTAAAGACGTGCATTTGTTTGCACGTCTGATCAATGCAAGATCAAACATTATAGATGAGGAGATTACTTGACCTAAGTGGTTTAGGGCAAATGTTTTTTTAATCATTCGAAAAATGGCACATACAGCACAATATTAAGACCTCTCAAGTTGTCAGAAAACAGCTTCATGACTTACAGGACTGTCTCAGAAAATTAGAATATTGTGATTTTCTGTAATGCAATTACAAAAACAAAAATGTCATACATTCTGGATTCATTACAAATCAACTGAAATATTGCAAGCCTTTTATTATTTTAATATTGCTGATCATGGCTTACAGCTTAAGAAAACTCAAATATCTTATCTTAAAAAAATTGAATATTCGGGGAATCTTAATCATAAACTGTAAGCCATAATCAGCAATATTAAAATAATAAAAGGCTTGCAATATTTCAGTTGATTTGTAATGAATCCAGAATGTATGACATTTTTGTTTTTTTAATTGCATTACAGAAAATAAAGAACTTTATCAGAATATTCTAATTTTCGGAGACAGTCCTGTACATAAAAGTATCCTTGCTATGCCGTTTAGCCGTAATATTATAATTCCAGATTCAAATCCATTTAATTTATGAAAATTATGAGAAAAGTCACATTTAGATGCCGCTCCCATCTTGAAGATAACCTCTGTGTTTGTTGTAAAGGTGTCTGTTATTTGCCTTCATTGATGGTGTCACGTCATGTCCAAGTGTGGGAAGGGAGGGTCTGGGAGAGACAGAGACGGGATATTGGAGGAAGTCAGGGATTGGAGGTTTTGTAATGAGAGGAACTTCTGCTGCTTCACAAGCCTGCCCTTGCTCTTAGACTCCATGTCATTCCCATGATGTACAACACTCAGACGTTGCAGGTGACACGCTGCCGGCTCGTCAGACGGGTCAGGACAAGATAAACACATTGATACGCAGCAAGTCTTTTTCGTTTTAGATCATTAGCAGCCTTTAGTAAATCTAATTGTTGTTCCATTTAATGATTTACATCACCACTCTAAAAATAATGGCATACGTTTTTAAAAAAACTGAAAAAATCTAAACTAAAAATATTCAGTTCAGCTGTTTTTCCTTTTTTTTAAATCTTTAGAAAAGTTGACTATTTCTACTAATAATGGACTATTTCCATTATTATTGTGCCATTATCTTAAACGAGTGACAATATGCTTTTTTCTTTCTTTATTTACCTTTTGGAAACCTTTTCCTCTGTGGTGGACAGTATTGTGTAAATCACAAAAAGTAAAAGGAGCAGAGTTATAAGGAAAATATTGAAACTATATGTTTTCATTTAACAAATAAAAGAATCCAACACTTCTGGCTGGTTTGCCACCAAGTGTAAAACATTTGTTTCTTTTAACTCATGAATTGAAAGAAACCAGCTAAACTCAGAGCTTCCACATTGTTGGGATGCAGTGAAGCCTCACTAGTGACTGAATAAAAGTACAAGATTTTCATTCGCCGCCTGAAATATTCTAGTTACATGCAGTTAAATGATAAAATCCGGATGTATAATAAATAAATAAATAAATCTAAATGTCTTACCTGGTTTTCAAAGTAGGTAAATACAACCTCACATCAATATATTACACCACATCATTGTGTATTTAGTTAAAAATAAGATGAAAAATAACAATGTGAAAAGACAAGTAAACCCCTACTTTTGACTTACTAGTCCACCGGTTGCAGTTGTTCTGAAACCGTCAAAAAACCACCAAGAACTACGGAGTTAACTCATCAGCTGAACATTCATACATATTTGCATTAATTTTGCTGCTGCAGCTCATTGCTGTTGTGCAGATAATATCAGCCCTGGCACCTGAGAGGTGGGATGGATTAGTTCAAAGTGATGGTGGGAGACAGTAGAGGGATTATTTGAGACATGGCTGCAGAAGCAGGTTCCGGACTCCAACACCTTTTGTGGATTGTGGGAGACACCGATGGGCAGAAGAACTCTGACAGACCAACAAAAACAGGACAGCAGTTTCTTCTGCACCCCGGATGTAGAACTGCTGGATATAAGTTTCCATCCATGTTGTTTACTGAGACATTTCTCCAATGCATTTAACATTCTGGACCATGCATACTATTCAACCATTTTTGATCTATGGTAATTTTTATTTTTCCTAAATATTTTAGATTGCAACTATACTTCAGAGACTAATAAAATATGATTCAATTTAATTGAATCAACTTTTCCATGGAAATTAGAAGGATAAGTGGCAGCAAGTTTCTGACAATCGTTTGGAAAGCTTGCCAGGAGAAAACCTCTTTTCTCGAAAACGAATATTGCAGCTTAGGTTTACAACTTTTCACAACAGCATCTTAACAAACCACAAGACTTCAGGAACAATGTCCTTTAGGCAAAAGCACAAAAACAGGCCACGATGCATAATCCCACATTTGATGAAAACCTAACACAGCATATCAGTCTAACAAGAAACATTTCACAGCTGTGGCGCTGTCACGGGCTGGATTTGAG
Organism: Cololabis saira; assembly: GCF_033807715.1. Taxonomy (NCBI): domain Eukaryota; kingdom Metazoa; phylum Chordata; class Actinopteri; order Beloniformes; family Belonidae; genus Cololabis; species Cololabis saira. The sequence goes on from NC_084591.1 coordinate 14,517,550, forward strand.
CTTGTTTTCCAGCCAGAGAACCTGGGAACCTTTATTGGTTGTAGATGATGTTCTTCATTTTAGGTCTTCAAAATCAGCTCCAGACGCTCCAGGACAGTCTTGAGAGCAAAGGCAGCCTTCTTTTCAACTTGTTCAGTTTCTTTAAGTAAACGGCTGCAGCTCCCCCAGATGTGATTGCTCTCCACCAGAGGTGTCAAGTAACGAAGTACAAATACTTTGTTACCTTACTTAAGTAGAAATTTTGGTTATCTATACTTCACTGGAGTAATTATTTTTCAGACAACTTTTTACTTTTACTCCTTACATTTTCACGCAATTATCTGTACTTTTTACTCCTTACATTTTAAAAACAGCCTTGTTACTCTATTTCATTTCGGCCTTTAAAAGAAAACTATCCAGTTAAATTGCTCCATCCGGATAGAGTGAATTTGGTTGTGGTTGTTTCAGATGTTCTTGTCCAGTTTTGTTCTTACATCCGTTCCCTCAGATTCCTGCAACTAAACTTGGATGTACATTCCAATAAAGGTTAGGATAAATGATAACATGTCTCTGAAGTTTGACTTTTTGCACCATTACAATACTTATAGGCAACTAGTCATCATATCTCCTGCTCTCTGAAACACATGTTAATGCTCAATAGTACACATATATGGTTCTTTAATATATTTGCATTATACTAAGATGCATTCATTTTCAATGGCTTTTGTCCTTAATGGCTTTTTTTTTTTAAGTAGTTTTGAAACCAGTACTTTTATACTTTTACTTGAGTAAAAAACTTGAGTTGATACTTCAACTTCTACAGGAGTATTTTTAAACTCTAGTATCTATACTTCTACCTGAGTAATGAGCGTGAATACTTTTGACACCTCTGCTCTCCACTATATAAAATATTGCTGCAAACAATGAAAGAACCTCAGCTTCCTTAATAACTAAAGTCTGCTCTCTTTTTTCTTGTAAGCAGCATCAGTGTTATATCTCCAGTCCAGCCTGCTGTCCAGGTGAACACCACTTTACATCTACCTTCATATAACACTCCTCCACCAACTCCACTTCTCCCATGATGGAAAAACGATTCAAAGTTAATCCTGGCTCTCCTAAAATCCACAATCATCTCCTTTGTCTCGCTCACAATCAATCAAGATGAGATGATTGCTCCCACACCAAACCACAAAACGGTCCAGCAGTTCTCGGCTCTCAGTCTCTTGTCCATCACTGATCCGCCCCACAACTGTAGTCATCTGAGTATTTCTGCCGGTGACAAGACTCCGACTTGTACTGGAAGTGTGAACAAGGGATGGTGTTCCTGAAACATCTGGTCAGACACACAAATATTTTGTTGTTATGTCAACCTGTGGTCTGTCAAGTAGTCAGTAATCCAGTTGATTGTGGGAGCATCCACCTGTGTCTTCTTGAGTTTCTTATGTAATAAAGCTGGCTGGATGGTGTGGACGCGAGAAATCCAAGAACATGATCCTCACAGTGCTGTCTGCTTCGTCCAGATGACTGTGGGTTCTTCAACTCCAACCCCGGGACAATACGCAGTCACAATTAATCAGTGTGTTAAATATAGGTTATTACAATTATGGTTATTTTTCATTTCTTTTTCATTTATATGTTGGTCTTATCATGTTTTTAAAACTGAATTTATCTGGATTAGATTGGATTTTTCACAAAAGTCTAGACAAGATTTGCACCTAAAATGAGGAAATATTACCACCTAGTGGGAAAAAAATTAACCCTGGGAATAACAGCAATTCCGTTAACAGTAAAGAAACACAGGACATTTATTGTTTGAGTAATGATCCAGCAATATTTCCTGTTGCATCATGTTGTGAACTCATTTATATTGAAATTCTATCTAGTCTCACATTTCAAAGCATATTAGGACATTTTCCTTGTGTGAAATTAAAATAAAAAAATAATTCAGTAATTTTGAATTACTTCTTTAATCCTGTTTAGGGTATTTGCGTGGGATTTGGAGGTATGAGGGTGTACAGGTTACTTTACCTCACAGAATCACCGTTTTTCAGTTAATAACTGTCTTAGTTTTGCATCCAGTGATCATATAAACCGAGAAAAGACTGCAAAGTAGAGAACACCACCAAGGATCCTCTAGGTCTAGGATCTATATAGCTTTTTAGTTTAATAACACGCCTGTATTTGTCTCAAAGGTAAGTTACCTGCTTTTCTCAAAGTGTTTGTTCATTTGTTTTAATAACTATAAATCACTGCCATTAGTTAATAGTTATTCAAACAAATGAACAACTATGAACTGTATTAAAAAAAAATATGAAATTAATTTCTATGAACTACATGACTTGTGCCGCGTTCCATTTACCTCGGAAATCGGAACCGGGAACTGGGAATGGCAGCCATCTTGGAATGGTAACTCGGGGGTGGTGAAGCTTCTCCCACTTTCCTAGTAGGAAATCCCACTTCGAGGGGCGTTCCAGTTGAAGATTCCGACTGGGAACTGGAAAATTCCGACTTCCGAGGACAAATGGAACGCGGCATCATGTTGTGAGTTCCGGTTTCACCTGAGGAGGAAGTTAACTCCTCCATTCGGTGTGGGACGAGTCGAGGCAATGTGTAAGTTTTTTGAAAATAAATAGATAAATAAATAAAATGAAGACAAATAATGATACGATAAAGAATATACCTCGCCGTTTTTAAATAGGGTGATTCCGCCCTCCAGGACAGCGTCCCTTCGATAGCTCAGTTGGTAGAGCGGAGGACTGTAGAGGCTGATGCTGAAATCCTTAGGTCGCTGGTTCGAATCCGGCTCGAAGGAGACTATGTTTTTGTTCAATTACATTTTTTTTCTTTCACGATCCTGTATCTTTCTGTTCATAAAAGTAGAGAGCTTGGAAATAATTATAAAAAAATATAATAATTCACCAATTAGGGCTATGTAAAGCCTAGATTTCTTGATTTAACGGTAAAGTTCCTTTATAGTGTTTGCTTTTATGTCAACGTTTTTTTTGTTTTTTTTTTATAAATCTCAGAAATATAAGAACAAATAAATAAAATGTATCTTCTTGTGGTGATATTTTGTTCTTTAAGCATGCCAGGACTGTGCTGTTCCGGTTTTGGGAGTCTGCTTCTCTGACAGTTCTGCAACATGCTGCAGCTCCTCCTGGTGGCAGAGTGACCTCTCAGCCCGGGGTCAAACTCATTTTCATTTCCACCAACATCAAGATCGTGAAGGACCTCTAAGTACCTAAGGTTGCTGCATGATGGATAGCGGCTGCTTTGATCAGAAAAATATGATTTTTAATCATAGCGGTCATATAAATAATAATGGAGGGCTGGATTTGGCCCACAGGCCTTGAGTTTGATACATGTGCTGTACGTCTTTGTGCTTCTCCCTTTACCTTCAGCAGATAAAAACTGAGTCTCCTCACATTCACATAGTTAATACTGGTGTATTGATATGTTATTCAAAAAAATAGGCTTTCCAGGTGCTCATCTATGCTTCTTCTATTAAGAATCAGTGCAAATTTGAAAATAAATAAATTACAGCAATTCTCACCTGTAATTTGACGATTTTTCTTTGAACCCAACATATATGATGTTTTGAATTTTTTGTGACTTCCATTTAATTTAAAAAATAGACATGAATTTGTGCATTTTAGACCTACAATAGATTTTTTTAAAGGAATCTGTGTAAGAAAGTGAGTGGGGTAAAAAAATTTAATTTTAAAATGTAGATGTTTAAAGATCAATATATTTGAGATTTGAGAAACAAAGACAAGCAGAGGATCTCCACTTGGGCAGTAAATGTGTGAGGAAGCCATTGCAATGTTTAACAATCAATTTCCTTTAAATAAAGAGAGGAAGTGACTTGCATATTTATTCCCCTGCTGTGCCTTATATCAATAAATCTTTCAAGGAATCTCGAGGGATTTCAGTGCATCAGTGACCCTGATTCCTCAGACACCGCCATAAATCCAAGCTACATTCATAAATGTCACATAAAACTTGACTGGGCAACAAAAAAAAAGAAAAAGAAGAAGAAGCCCCGTGTTCACATTGTCCAGAGCAGCATCGGCGTCTTTCGGCTCAGACATATAAAAAAAAAGTATTGTGTTCAGATATATCAGTATTGGCGATCTATTTTTGGTTTGATTTCCGGAGGTCTTAGCCCGCTATGCTGCCAGTCACACTGCCAGTGGTGAACCCTTACCATATGGTTCACCATATGTATACATATGTATCTGGGAATACATATGGACAATAAACTGGACTGGTCAGTCAACACTGAACCACTCTACAAGAAAGGGCAGAGCAGGCTGTACTTCCTGAGGAGACTGCGCTCCTTCAACCTCTGCAGCAAGCTCCTCCAGATGTTTCACCAGTCTGTCGTTGCCAGCGTCATCTTCTATGCTGTAAGGAAACATCAAGAAGGATACGAGACAGGCTGGTAAGAAAAGCTGGCTCTGTCGTGTGAGCTGAACTGGAGTGAATCACTTCAATATCAGATAAAGCTGGAAAATCTCAAAATCTCTCAAAATCTTATTTGATGTCAATAAATTATCTTTAAATATCAAAATATCATAATGAAAGTGATTGTAATATTAAATTAAAAATATGTAATGTTGATATTGAAAGGGGTTTTTGAGACTAAATTCCTTGGGGTTGTCATCGACCAAAAGTTAACATGGAAACATCACATTGAATACATTAAAGGGAAAATTTCAAAATCACTCGCAATCCTGTATAAATCCAGAAATGTACTGAATTCCAAGGCCTTGCATTTGATCTACTACTCATTGGTTGTTCCCTATTTATCTTACTGTGTGGAATTGTGGGGATCCACCTTTAAAACCACCTTAAATTCAATAATAAAACTTCAAAAACGAGCCATACGTATCATCAATAAGGCTGATTACTACGCTCACACAGATCCACTTTTTCTAAATTCTCATGTTATTAAATTTTATGATTTGTTTTATTATAAAATCATGCAAATTATGTTCAGAGCAAAATCAAAAATGCTCCCTGACCCAATACAGAGGTTCTTTTCAATTCAGGAAACTCTCTATAAGGTGTCTGCAATTTCACAGTACAAAAAGCTAAAAAAGGTATGAAAAGGAGATGTGTCTCCATCACTGGAGTTAAATTCTGGAATGATGCCAACATAAATTTAAAAACATGTCATTCTCTTTTTGTTTTTAAGAAAATGGTTTGTAAAGTTATTTTTGAAGCTTATAAGTGCAATTGACCATCTGTAAATGTTTCTTTGCTTTTCTATTGTTTCTTTGCCTTTTGTTGTTTCTTTGCTTTTCTATTCTCTTTTTGGTTTTTTGGAGGTTGGTAGCCAAAAAAAGAAAGTTGGTACTATAGGATAGGCTTTTATAAGCATTTTGCTTCAGCCTATGCCTTTTCAGTCATTGTTCAACACATTTTTGGTTTTGTATGAAATGTTAATGCTGTGCACAATTTTTTTTGGTGTTGTTTTGTGTTGTCATGACTGAATAAACTTCATTCATTCATAAAAAGGACCTTGAACAAACTGATCAACGTTTTGGACAACACCTGTCATCCACTCCACAGCGCTAAAACTGAGCAGAAGAGCCTGATCAGCTGGAGACTTCGCTCAGTGTCATGCACAACTGATGGACTGAGGAAGTAATTTGTCCCCAGAGCCATTGAACGGTTCAATGCTTCACTCACGGGTCTGTCTGCCTCTCCACCTTCGGCATGTTTGTTTATTTGCACCATGACCATGACACTCACTCTCATCGAGCACCTTTCCGTGCACACAGAACTACAGGCTCAGTCCCTGACCTGTCACTGCAGGAGCCTCATTGTTTTTTTAAGCATCCTTAAGCACATTTGTGGACAGGCCAGCTGACAGTCTTGCCGGGGCCCCGGACAAAATAATCAAAGATGGGCCCCCCTGCGCCCGGATCTCTCCTTCTCCCTCTTCCTCTCCTCTCCCTCTGCTCTTCAGGTTTTTATACAAGCTAATGGGGGTTAACATTAGAGCTAGCCAGTTAGGTTAAGTTACAAGGTTGGTAAACGTTGGCTGCACTGTTTCTTTCCTTGCTCTACCCTGACTTTATTAATTCCAGCTTCACCGTCACCACCTTTTTTTAAATATTTGTGCAGAGAATCTCTGAGGCCTCTATTTTCTTCTTCTCTTCTTCTCTTTTCTCTTCTTTTCTGAGCACCGGCCTTGTGCTGACCGGACATTTTGATCATTCTAATGGTTGAATTAAATGATAACATCAAATTTTGATCAGCGTCCAAACCATTTTTGTGTTGGGGGTTCTTGACCACAAAGACAATTAGGAAGAACACAAATAACAAGCTTTTATGTAACTCAAATATACATATTTCTTCCACAAATAGGCATATTTTGAAACATTTTGAAAAATGATTCCATAATTTAATGTGAATAAAAAATAAAAATAAAAAACTTTTTTTTTTTTTCAGTTCCGGGCCCCCCCCTACTCTGGGCCCGGGACAACATACCCGTTTGTCCCCCCCTATCGGCGGGCGTGCTTGTGGATATTTGATTTAGTTTTATTTTGTATATTTAGTATCTTTTGTATATTTCATCTTTTACTGTCTTTATTGTTCAGCTATGTTCTTTTATATTTATATACTTATTTAACTTTTTCTGCTGTGGGTGCATGTGGTATGTGACGTCTGTATGCTACTGAGAACAGCTGGACCTGGAGACGGAGTTCCTCTTTACGCATGTGATCCTGGTGTTCCGCTCCCCGCGGGTTGCTTTGTGCTTTTGAAGTTTCTTTTTCCACTTCTGTTCAGCTGCATGTTTCAAACTGCTGAAACCAACGGGCCTGTCAAGCTGTCCTCCTTATATCAATCACAGTTAGACATTTTTACTAGTCCGACTTAGCTTTCACGAATCTATTTGAACTCGTATCACTTTGTGTTCATTCTTATTAAATTTGTCCAAAAATCCTCTTTCCAAGGGTCCCAAGGGATTGCTGCCAGAGCTCCTCTGGGAGCCAGGGTCACTTGGTTTACAGCTGCAGGGTCACAGCTTTTCTTCTAACGTTGAAATGACGTTGAAAAGACATTATGAAGACAACCATGAATTGTTTAAGTAATCTTTTGATTTAGTCTAAAAGTGACGGGTAAAAAGCCGCCCTTCTCAACACGTCAGATGGACTAAACACAGACTAATGTCTTTATTTTGGGGCTGACTAAGGACGAAGATATGCTGGCCACATTAGGCCCACGTGTCCATTTTTGGATTAATCAGGACTGGACTGTGTTAGTTTCTATAATGTCAGCCAGAAATCTGAAACAGAGGCTTCAAAAGCTCTAATCAGAAAACCTGTGAGGGTCGGTCCAGTTCTTCTTATGCCGTCTATGTTCAGAGCAAAGCCCTGAGCTTTTTTGTGATATTCAGCCCCCATATGGTCACAAGGAATATTACTACATAGAGGAGCTTTAATTAATTGTCTGTGATACATTTTGGTCAAAATGACTAATTGTCACTGACTTTTATATAGTCACATCCATCCATCCATCCATCTGTCCATCCATCCATCTATCTATATCTATTTAAATCTGTCCAAGACTGAGCTCATTGTCTGCCCAGCCAGCAGAGGTGTCAAGTAACGAAGTACAAATACTTCGTTACCTTACTTAAGTAGAAATTTTGGTTATCTATACTTCACTGGAGTAATTATTTTTCAGACGACTTTTTACTTTTACTTCTTACATTTTCACGCAATTATCTGTACTTTTTACTCCTTACATTTTAAAAACAGCCTCGTTACTCTATTTCATTTCGGCCTTTAAAAAAAAACTATCCAGTTAAATTGTGAATTTGGTTGTGGTTGTGGCAACTAAACTTGGATGTACATTCCAATAAAGGTTAGGATAAATGATAACATCCCTCTGAAGTTTGACTTTTTGCACCATTACAATACTTATAGGCAACTAGTCATATCATATCTTCTACTCTCTGAAACACATGTTAATGCTCAATAGTACACATATATGGTTCTTTAATATATTTTCATTATACTAAGATGCATTCATTTTCAATGGCTTTTGTTCTTAATGGCTTTTTTCCCCATTATATTACTTTTACTTTTACACTTTAAGTAGTTTTGAAAGCAGTACTTTTATACTTTTACTTGAGTAAAAAACTTGAGTTGATACTTCAACTTTTACAGGAGTATTTTTAAACTCTAGTATCTATACTTCTACCTGAGTAATGAATGTGAATACTTTTGACACCTCTGCCAGTCAGTCATTCCTTACCTCCTCAGATAAGCATGCAGTTGGATTCCATCACACTTGTGTCCACGTCTTCTGCTAGGAATCTTGGTGTCATGTAAGACAGCCAGCTGACCTTTGAGGACCATGTTGCCGTGGTTTCCCCATCTTGCCGATTCGCTCTTTACAACATCAGGAAAATCAGACCCGACCTGACAGAACATACGACACAGCTCTTGGTTCAGGCTCTGGTCATGTCACGCATCGACTACTGTATTTCCTTGATGGTCGGCCTTCCTGGGTGCTCAGTTAAACTTCTGCAGATGATCCAGAATGCAGCAGCACGTCTGGTCTCCAACCAGCCCAAGAGAGCTCATGTCACTCCGCTGCTAATCTCTCTGCACTGGCTTCCAGTTGCAACATCAAGTTCAAAGCTCTGCTTTTGGCTACCAAACAATTACCCAAACGGCTCTTGCCTACCTTCACTCCTTCATCCAGAGCTACACTCCCTCTCGACAGCTCCGCTCTAAACTCTTTAATTCCATTGTTCCCCGACGGTGGAACGACCTACCAAACTCTGTCTGATCTGCAGGGTCTGTACCTACTTTTAAGAGCAAGCTAAAGACTCAGCTCTTCTCTGCTCATCAGAATGAGTTACATTTGTCCAGCTCTTTGCACGACTCAGCACTGAGAAAGCTGCATGCACTTATGCCAAGATGATATTATGATGGTGAATTTAGGACCTACTTTTGCTGAATAAAGGGACTGTTGTGTTGGGTGGGAAGGGAACCAAAAAAATATATCTAGCACTGGCATGGCAGCACCTGGGTCCAACTGGACTCTCAGCAGTCTGACCAGCACTGTGTGTGATTTCTTACTTGTTTCTTACTCTCTGATGTAAGTTGCTTTGGATAAAGTAATAGTAGTAGTAGTAGTAGTAGTAGTAGGGATGTCCCGATACCATTTTCTTCACACTGAGTACGAGTACGAGTATTTTGATTTGTGTACTCGCCGATACCGAGTACCGATCCGATACTTCTACCACAAAAATAACTAGGCTGAAAATGCAATGAAAAATGCAATGAATTAGAAGACAGGTTTTATTTGGAAGAGAAATTAAATTTTAAACAAAACTCAGCCGGCTGGTCTTTCCTCTGCGCTGTCTCATCGCAGGAACATCAACTGAGCATGTGCGGCGCTTCACCTGAAGCCGTCCGTGTGAAACAACATAAACAATCAAATAGAATTTAAAAAAACAGGCTAAATGAAATTATGTTACACACTCTTGTACAGTAGGTGCCGGTATGCGCCTTAAAGTTGGTTGCGATCCGTCAATAAAACAGAAAAGAAGAAGAAGAACATAAACAATCCCATTCTTACAGTCCGGTTATATAGAGTGATACCCGTGAGTGAGACTGGCAGCGCCATTTCAGGCAAGATATAGCAACAATTAATGTAAGCAGGATGTCAGCAGTGTGGACATATTTCAAAATAAGGGACGACGACAGAAGCAAGACAGACTGCAGGCTGTCGGCGCGGCTAACGTGGCTAACCGGAATGTAACAATGGGATTGTTTACGTTGTACTGTGAGTTACGTGGATTGTTTAATAAAGTTCCCTGTGAGTAAGGGTAATACTCAACCGTCCAGTTTGTATAATTAAGGAAGATAGAATTTACTGAAACATGGAACAGCTGGCTACAGCCACAGAGCAGCAGCTCTGCTGCTGCTGCTCAGCCAGGCTGCAGACTGACCCGGGGAGCGGCTCAACATCTCCCCCTAGCGGCGCTAACCAGTAACTACAACAACAATGAAGTATCGGTGCCTGGTATTGGAGAATTTTTGCGAGTACGAGTACGAGTATATGAGGGCAGTATCAGCCCCGATACCGATACCAGTATGGGTATCGGGGCATCCCTAATTAGCAGCAGTAGTAGACAGCTGATGGAAAGGATAACCTAGACATTCATCAGTCATATGTCTAAAGGCCAGGCTCTGTTATGTTATGAGGTCGTAAAAGGTAATTTACACTTCTATGATGGCAACATCGATGCAGAGATTTTAGAGCCAAGACCACATCTATTTCAGGAGCATCCATGTGTTTTTCAAAAAAGACAACGCAAAACTCCATGCTACATGCTACAAAGGCTACAAATGGGTACTTTGCAAATGATGGTACTCTTGACTTCCTTCACCTCAAAATACAAGACACAGTATTATTTAGATTATTTTGGAAGGTGAACCTCCGCCCTAACCTCAAATCACGCACAGAGTGGGACAGGTTTTGCTCAAGAATATCCCCGTATAGCAGCATACGATCTAGTACGTCTTGCGCTAGACTAGAACTTATTCAATTCAAGGTGCTGCATAGAGCCCACCTATCAAAATCTCGATTATCTGAATTATATCCGAATGTTGCAGACTTATGCGACAGATGCCAGGGCTCTCCCTGCAATTTAAGTCACATGTTTTTCTCCTGTCCTAGATTACAGAAATTTTGGAGTGACTATTCTGTGATCATGTCTAAAGTTCTGGTGAAAAATGTTGTTATGGCCCCTCTCATAGCAATATTCGGACTCTCGGTTGACTCCTCACATATCAGCCCCGTACAGTCAGAAGTTTTGGCTTTCACATCTCTTTTAGCAAGACGTCGTATCCTACTTTCATGGAAATCCCCCAAGTTGCCGTCTATTGCTCTTTGGCTTAGTGATGTTATGTTTTTTCTAAAATCTGAAAAGGTGAGATATTCAGTAAAGGGCAACTCAGCTAAATTTGTTCGTAAATGGCATTCTTTCGTGGATTACTTTAACTCGTTGAAGACTCTACCCACCGACTGATCCCTCCCCCTTACCTTAATTTTCTTTTCATTTCTTTCATTTATTTATTAGTTTTGATTATTGTTATTTATGTTGCATTTGGTGTTTTATTTATTATTTCCATTTAATGAGATATTAGTGATGGGCATTTGCATTTACCACTGCATTTGTTTTTGTGTGCCGCATTTGCTCATCCATTGCTCTCCTCCATCGATCATTTGTTGCTCATCTGTTTATTTTTTGTTTAACTCTAAAGAGACTCTGTTCTTGGTTGGGTTCTGTGTGTTTAAAAAGAAAAAAAGAGGGGATAATGTATGATGCATAGTTCGTGTTTTTGATTGTATGTGTCCATGTTGTCATTGTATGTTGTTTTTTCCTAAAAAGATCAATAAAAAAAAAAAAAAAAAAAAAAGAATATCCCCGTATTTAGCACCATCCATCTTTCCCTTAACCCTGAGCAGTTTCCCAGTCCCAGCTGCTTACCGGTAAAAACATCCCCACAGCATGATGCCGCCACCACCATGTTTCACTGTGGGATGGTGTTGTCAAACCTAGTGTTTTCCTTGATGGCCGAAAAGTTCAATTTTAGTCTCATCAGACCAGAGCACCTTCCTCCATACATTTTGGGAGTCTCCCACAGGGAGAAACGTGCCATTCTGTTTTTTGCTGAAAGTAATGGCTTTCTTCTGGCCACTCTGCCATACAGCCCAACTCTATGGAGCGTACAGCTTATTGCCGTCCTATGTACTCTAGTCTTTGCTGTGGACCTCTGCAGCTCCTCCAGGGTTACCTTAGGTCTCTGTGCTGCCTCTCTGTTTAATGCCCTCCTTGCCCGGTCCAGGAGTTTGGTGGGCGGCCGTCTCTTTGCAGGTTTGCTGTTGTGCCATGTTCTTTCCACTTGGTTATGATCAGAGGTGGGTAGTAACGTGTTACATTTACTCTGTTACATTTACTTGAGTAAGTTTTGGGAAATTTTGTACTTTTAGGAGTAGTTTTGAATCACTATACTTTTACTTGAGTAGATTCGTGAAGAAGAAACTGTTCCTCTTACTCCGCTACATTAGGCTACGATGAGCTGTTACTTTTCTTTTATCCCTTTTATCCGCGTACGCGTCAATCTCATGACATCACTGGGTGATTCTTTGGGTAAAATGTTTGTTTTTGCATGTTTTGTCACATTTACACAGACTCAAACACACACAGAGTTTCTATGAGTTCATGGGCTTGTTCTAGTTCTGCCTGGTTAAAAAAGAAAAGTACAAAGGCTTGAAATTTTGTGCTACTTGTGCTTAATTTATTTTTTTATTCTGGTATTATTTTATTATTTATTAAAGTACTTTAATTTACTTTAAGATTATTTTAATTTAAGCTATTTTTTATTTTTTATTCATTTTAATTTATTTTATTGATTTAATTTGCCTGAAGATGATTATTTTGTACTTTTGTCTGTTTGAATGGTTGTGTTAAAAAAATAAATCAGACGTTACTCAACAGTTACTCAGTACTCGAGTAGTTTTTTCACCAAGTACTTTTTTACTTTTACTCAAGTAATTATTTGGAGTCATATTATTCTGAAGTAACAGTACTTTTACTTGAATACAATTTTTGGCTACTCTACCCAGCTCTGGTTATGATGGATGATTGATGATGCTCCTGGGGATCATCAAAGATTTGGATATTTTTCTAGAACCTAACTCCGACTAGTACTTCTCAACAACTTTTCCTTCACTTTGTTTGGAGAGTTCATTGGTCTTCATGGCAGTTTGGTTAGTGGTGCCTCTTTCTTAGGTGTTGCAGCCTGTGGAGCTTTTCACAAATGGTGTGTAAGTGTACAGATCATGTGACACTTGTGATTGCACACAGGTGGACATCATTTCACTAAATATGTGACTTCTGAAGTAAATTGGTTGCACCAGAGATTCTTTATGGGCTTCATAACAAAGGGGGGGAATACATATGCACATGCCAATTTTCAGTTTTTCTAAAAAAATAGCTTTATATTTTTTTTTCTCTCATTTCACTTCATCAACTTAGACTATTGTGTTTTGATCCATCACATGAAATTCAGATTAAAAAAACATTGAACTAAAGGCTGTAATGAAACAAAGTACGTAAAAAGCGAAGGGGGGTGAATACTTTTGCAAGGCACTGTATGACATTAGATTGATGTATTTACATGTGTATGAGCATTTAAAGATATTAAACCATATGTACCTATGTCCCCTCAACATGCTCCCTTGACATGGGAAGGAAACACACTCCCACACACACCCATGCACAAAAATAAATAAATAAAAGGACTGAGAATAATCTCAAAGAGAGATAGAAGAGATAGATTAACCAAACAGATGACCTATAAGTACACACATTGAACCTTAACAGGAACAAGAAGTTTCAGTAACGGATAAAAAAGAAAAGGTAAATCCTACCATAAAATATGAGAATGAGAGTGCAGTTTTAAAAGCTTTTATTTTCAAGCTGGATATATTGTATTTTTAGGAATTATTTCAACATTTTTTCTTTAAAATAATTATAGCAGAGTCTCATAACAAGAGGAAAAACCACCCTGTACACGGCTCAGAGACTGTCGGATGTTAAAAAAAACCGTCAGTTGGAAAAACATTATACCAGAAAAAACAATATTTAATCGTGGTTAAGGGCTGAGGTAGTCATGAGGCAATAAAAAGTGAATTATTACATTCTAAAAAGATGACAACTGTCTGCGTAAATACAACTCTGCTCCAAAGTGGCGTAAGGCCAGCAAACACACAAAATGCACGCTCATTAATCACCAGAGAAATAAGCTTTGTCTGTCGAATGACTTATACCTACTCTAAATAAAATATCTTCAAGGGTTTTAATGTCTGAAATCAACTAGGGGGAAAGATTATTGTTTATTAATATCAAATCTCCAAATATATATATATATGTTTTCTCTTTTTCATTCAATGAAAATGATTGTTGTCATTGCAAAAAAACAAACCCTGTTCTGAACATGCTTTCACTCCAGACGGACTCGTTTCCTGGGCGACGCCGGAGGGTCCAGGGAGAAGGCGGTGGGAGAGTTGGGCCGGGACTCGGGGATGTACTCGGACTGATACTTGTCGATGTACGGTTTGGCCACATTCCAAACCTGAGTGGAAATAGTTTTAAAAAATAATTAAAAAAGCAGTTGAGGATTAACAATATATTGGGAACAGAACTCACAGAGGATCTAGTACTATGTATATTAGGCATCACACCAACAGAAGCTAACTTGTCTGCACATAAGTGTTCTTGGGTGAAACTGGCCCTTCTAACAGGAAGCAGGATAGTACTTAGGCATTGGAAGTCAAGAGAGAAGGTCAGTTTTAAGGAATGGAGAGATGAGTTGGCTAAAATAGCTTCATTTGAGCAGCTTATTCACAGAGTTAACAACATATGTGTGTTCAGAAAAGTTTGGGACCCCTATCTGGAAATGATGATTGGAGAGGTTAGCCATGATAATTGAAATCTGTGTGTCATATCCCTGATGTATGTGTATTATCATATAATGCGCAGTAGATGAATGTGAAGTGCAATGTTGTAATGTGGTGTTGCATATGGTGTCAAGAGGAATGTGCGTGTTCTCTATTTTTTTTTTTTTTTGGTTTTCTGTTTTGTTTGGTTTCTTTGTCTTTTCTTTTCTCGTTGTGTTCACAGCTTGGTTTTGTATTGCTGTAAACGGTCATATTATGGACATGTGAAGTAGGGCTGTGTGATTAATCGATTTTAAATCTAAATCGGATTTATTAATCAAGACGATGTTAAAAAAAGGAAAATCGGAAAATCGATTTTCCTTTTTTGCAGCTGTCTGCATTACAGACAGAGCTCGTCTACTCATCTTTGTTTGGTCAAGAAAATTGTAAATGTTGTCACTTTACTAAACTCAAGGAGGATTTACAGTATCTTTCAATTGCACTTCATTCCCAATAGGGACATTTGTTTGCTAGTTTTATTTTAAAATAAAGATAAAATATTTGAAACAATTTATTCCATTGTCTTTTGTAGTTTTACCAAAAAGATCGAAATCAAAAATCAGGTTTTCAGAGAAAAAAAATCTGGATTTTATTTTTGTCCAAAATCGCCCAGCCCTAATGTGAAGTGATGGAAAACCAATAAGAAAAGTTTAATCACAAAAAAAAGCAGTTGAGGAAGGCTCCTTCGATCCCCGTGAAATCTGCATTTACAACAAACACACTCCACAGACGGAGGGGGAGCTTTCCGACTTGCCTTCTGGTCGAGCAGGAGTCGGTGAGCAGCTTCGATGTCCGGAGACAGGAACCTGTCTTTGAACCACGGCCTGTTCCACGGCGACAGGAGCGGAGAACAAAGTGGATAAACATTAACTATCCCGTGCGTGTTTTCAGTGGACCGTCGGCCGTGTACCTTTGTCACATCTGTTGGACTTACTTGACAACGCTGCGCACGAGTTCATAGACCTTCTCCAGCGGGGTGGTGGTGCGAAGTGGGCGGAGGAACTCGATACCCTGACAGGCCGCCAGCAGCTCTATGGCAAGGACTGCTCACAGAAATCACATGTTCAGTTTAACCACGACTTTAACCCTTAGTCCCCAACCAAATATACCTTTATTTTACCAAGTGTTGCCATTCTATCCTAACTTGTGAATATTTGTAACCTTCAGTTTTACATTTGACCGCTCTCAGTGACCTTGATTCATGTGTATGTACCAATTCAGGATTTTCAATGCGTCACCTTCACAGGTTTTGCAACAGAAGCATCAGGAACTGATCACTCCCCCACCTTCCACCTGCTTCCCCAGCTGAATAAACCCGTATTGACGCCCGTATTGAACGCTGAACTTTTATAATCCTGTCAAGCTTGGTTTACTGAAAGTGTTATTTCTCTAGAACCATTGCTTATGTCTTTCCAATTTGGCATTTGCTAACAAACACCTCTGTTTTCCAGACCAGCAAAGTGCCAAAACTACTACTCTACTTTCCTAGACGTCTGCAGAGCAGCTGATGAACAGCTCATCAAACGCTAATAATCAATCCCTGGAAGCAGTAAGGGGGTACTCAGTATCGCCCACATGATTTTTCTTTTTTTCTTTCTGGCTGGGGAAGATTTTTTTTTTCATTATGCACTTTGAGAAAAAAGTCAAAATGTCGAGAAAAAAGTCGAAATGTCGAGAAAAAAGTTGAAATGTCAAGATTAATGTTGAAGTACAATCTTGAGAAAAAAGTCGAAATGATGAGAAAAACGTTGAAATGTTGAGAAAAAAGTCTAAATGTCGAGATAAAAGTCAAAATTTCGAGAAAAAGTCAAAATGTCGAGAAAAAAGTTGAAATGTCAAGATTAATGTTGAAGTACAATCTTGAGAAAAAAGTCGAAATGTTGAGAAAAACGTAGAAATGTTGAGAAAAAAGTCGAAATGTCGAGATAAAAGTCAAAATTTCGAGAAAAAGTCGAAATGTTGAGAAAAAAGACGAAGTTTCGACTATTATTTACATTAATCTCGACATTTCGACTTTTTTCTCGACATTTTGACTTTTTTCTCGAAGTGCACAATAAAAAAAAATCTTCCTCCTCTCAAAAATGTTTTCTCCTGCACGGCCTCTTTCTTACTCTTACTCTTCCTTACAAATCTTTGTTAACAGAAATGTTGAAATGTAATATTTATTCTACACATTTTTGCAGCATTGGAAAACGTTCAGAATGTTTATGTTATGTTTTCCTACAGAAACCATATCAAAACAAAAAAATATATTTCCCGCCCCCATTGATTTCCATTTTCAAACATTGTTGAAAAAGCTCCAGGGAGCCACTAGGGCGGCGCTAAAGAGCCACGGGTTGAAGGGAAACACTCCACCTTGCTCCACGTGCTCCACGACCCTCAGGGCCTTCCTGGCGGCCCAGCCTCCCATGGACACGTGGTCCTCTGTGGCGGCGCTGGTGGACAGGGAGTCCACCGAGGAGGGATGACACAACACTTTATTCTCTGAAACTGCATAAAGCAGACGACAACAAGAAGAGCAGGGAATTAATAAAGATGTAAAACAACTAAAAGTGGCAATTAACATCCCGCAACACTCGGTTGGAGTCGCACACCGACCTAAAGCCGCAGCGGTGCAGTGGGCGATCATGAAGCCCGAGTTGAGCCCCCCCTCATTGACGAGGAAGGCAGGCAGCTCGCTCAGGGAGGGGTTACACAACCTCTCGATCCTCCTTTCGCTGATGGAGGCCAGCTCGTGGACGGCGATGGCCAGAAAGTCCAGAGCCTACGAGAGAGAGCGAGGTCGGGAAGGTGACACACGGCGACATCCACAACCGAGACCTAAAAAGATGTTTACTCTTCACAAACCTTAGCTGGATATTCGCCGTGGAAGTTCCCGCCGGAAATGGTCTCGCCTCTTTCTGCAAATACCATCTTGTGCGGCCGTTAAAGCGAAACAAGTCCTGCTGACTTCTGACCACACCTGAGCAGTTCTGACCAGTTCACATTAGGGCTGGGCGGTATGGACTAAAAAATCCTTTTTCCTATCCTTTCTTTCTGGCTCATTTCTTTCTTTCTTTCTGGCTCATTTCTTTCTTTCTTTCTTTCTCTCTGGCTCATTTCTTTCTTTCTTTCTTTCTTTCTTTCTTTCTTTCTTTCTTTCTTTCTTTCTTTCTTTCTTTCTTTCTTTCTTTCTGGCTCATTTCTTTCTTTCTCTCTGGCTCATTTCTTTCTTTCTTTCTTTCTTTCTTTCTTTCTTTCTTTCTTTCTTTCTTTCTTTCTTTCTTTCTTTCTTTCTTTCTTTCTTTCTTTCTTTCTTTCTTTCTGGCTCATTTCTTTCTTTCTTTCAGGCTCATTTCTTTCTTTCTTTCTTTCTCTCTGGCTCATTTCTTTCTTTCTTTCTTTCTTTCTTTCTTTCTTTCTTTCTTTCTTTCTTTCTTTCTTTCTTTCTGGCTCATATCTTTCTTTCTTTCTTTCTGGCTCATTTCTTTCTTTTTCTTTCTTTCTTTCTTTCTTTCTTTCTTTCTTTCTTTCTTTCTTTCTTTCTTTCTTTCTTTCTGGCTCATTTCTTTCTTTCTTTCTGGCTCATTTCTTTCTTTCTTTCTTTCTGGCTCATTTCTTTCTTTCTTTCTTTCTTTCAGGCTCATTTCTTTCTTTCTTTCTCTTTCTTTCTTTCTTTCTTTCTTTCAGGCTCATTTCTTTCTTTCTTTCTCTTTCTTTCTTTCTTTCTTTCTTTCTTTCTTTCTTTCAGGCTCATTTCTTTCTTTCTTTCTTTCTTTCTTTCTGGCTCATTTCTTTCTTTCTTTCTTTCTTTCTGGCTCATTTCTTTCTTTTTCTTTCTTTCTTTCTTTCTTTCTTTCTTTCTTTCTTTCTTTCTTTCTTTCTTTCCTTCCTTCCTTCCTTCACGTACGTTGTTCGTGGATTTAACACAGAACCATAAATCAGTTTTACACAAAAACGTGATCAACAGGAATTTATTGTTTTTATCGTGAGATGACAATTTCTTACCGTGGGGAATATTTTTGACGGTTTATCGTGAACGGTAAAATATCACCCATTCCTAGTTCACATTCATTCAAAAGGATACGGGGTTGTCAGTAGCACTGTTGATCTCCGTATTGATGATGTTCTGGACGAATTTGATGGTGTCGTTTGTGATTCCGTGAACCTGCATGCGGACGGGGACAGTAAACCAGTGAGAAACAAGAAACAGTACAGCAGTGTCCTGGCAGGTGCTCAACTCCTGTGAGACGCTTAAAGAACCCTAAAGTTACCTGAGGACAGCAGCGCATGGTGTAGGCATCCTGGACATGGTCACAGAATCTGTGACTCTCTGAAAAAGAAAAAAACAATCATCAAAACAGAGATTTTTATTTATTTTTTTATTTAACCTTTATTTAACTAGGAATAATCCCATTGAGATTAAAATCTCTTTTGCAAGGGGGTCCTGGCCAAGAAGGCAGCACAATAGATCCACATCAGTTACACATTGAACAACATTGAACAACATCAACAAAACAGACATAAAAAACAGCTAAAACAGTTTGGCAATCACATCACTACAGTATAATCACTCAATGTTCGATAAAAGAACATGTGCATTCAGTAGTCAGATAGACCTTGATCCTAGCTTTAAAATCTACCAAACTTGGGAGATGATCCAATTTAAAATGACTCTTTAATTTATACCAGGACGAGGGTGCACTTTTCCCAAAAACAGTCCGCGTACGAGGAATAGTATACATTATCAATCTATCGTGCCGGAGACTACAGCTTTTGGTGTTGACTTTAGGAACCAATAGAGAACACAAATAAGGGGGCAAGTCACACAAGATGGCTTTATAAAGAAAACAATACCAGTTTTCCCATCTACGATTGTACAAAAAAGACCAGCCAACACTCTCATAAAGACTACAGTGATGAGTACGAAAACCTAAATCTGTTACAAATCTTAATGCTGCATGATACACCGAATCCAGCATTTTCAGGGAGGAGAGATTTGCATGCATGTATAAGATGTCACCGTAGTCAAGTATTGATACAAAAGTTGTCTGAATCAGTCTTTTTCTAACATTAAAGGAAAAACAACTTTTGTTTCTAGATGAAATTAAAGCTCTACAAACACGGCTGCCAGATGTGATGCATGGAAGAATAACTGCACAGGATAAATTGTCTGTTTCTAGGATCCGGATCGGTCCCCTGACCTGCAATCTCGGATGGGTGGTGGTCAGAGTCCAGCAGGGAGCGGAAACGTTGGGCCACCTCTATCTGCCCCGGATGGGGCCGCAGCGCGTGGATGTCTGTAGGAGGACGTCGGAGAATGAGCGACTGGAGGTAAAGATTCCCTGTTTTGTGTGGCTGTGTTCACATCTGCGGCGGCTGCTCACCGCTGTCGAAGGCCTTGGTGGTTCCCTTCAGCACCTCCAGCGTGAGAGCGGCTATGATGTCTGCCTGCCGGGCGATGGCCAGGGCTCGCTCCACCGCCTCCGCCCCTAAAGACGTAATCATCTGGGTCCCGTTGATCAAAGCCAGGCCCTGGGAGGGAACGCCACAGTGAGAGGGATGTATTTTACCGCTTTAGAAGCCGTCCAGTGGGGTATAACAGTGGAACGTAATTACTTATGACAAGTCAAGGATCGGCACTGAAGTTACGGTTCTGTGCAGCCTGCACCGAGGTATTCTGATTTTTACATTGCTTTATTAACCCATTATGTAACTTTTGAAAAAAATATTTTCTACTTTGCAAGACTATATATTTTACGGAAGAGTATTAGGGCCATGCAGGAGAAAAAATATTTGAGAGGGGAAGATTTTCTTTAACGTGCACTTCTAGAAAAAAGTCGAAATGTCGAGAAAAAAGTCGAAATGTCGAGATTAATGTTAAAATACAGTTTCGAGAAAAGAGTCGAAATGTCGAGATTAATGTTGAAATACAGTTTCGAGAAAAAAGTCGAAATGTCGAGAATAATGTTGAAACACAATTTTGAGAAAAAAGTCGAAATGTCGAGGAAAAAGTTGAAATGTCGAGAAAAAAGTCGAAATGTCGAGATTAATGTTGAAATACAGTTTCAAGAAAAAAGTCTAAATTTCGCCTTTTTTCTCAAAATTTCAACTTTATTCACGAAATTTTTACTTTTTTCCCAACATTTCGACTTTTTTCTCGACATTTCGACTTTTTTCTCGACAAATCGACTTTTTTCTCGAAGTGCATTATGAAAAAAAAATCTTCCTCCTCTCCAATATTATTTTTATTTTTCTCCTGCCTGGCCCTAATTCTCTTCCGTAATTTTTACATAGAAGCAGATACAGTCAAAAAAAATGTACCTTACCTCTTATAAACCTTTTTTTTTATAATAACAATCAAAGTCTTTTGGTCCTATTGGTCTTAGTATTAAGAAAAAAACTACTTTTTTTTTTCACCGTGACTTTATTAATTGAATAACAATTAACTCAAAAAGTGAAAAAGGAAATCATGTGAGCAATCCAAAATCTCACAAACGTTTATCTTAGTTGTAGTTTCACCTGATAAGTAATAGAAGTAGTTTGATATCTCAAAAACATTATCAGTCTGTCACATCGTTGTGGAGGATTGTTACTAAAGTTCACTGAAGTTTTTGGAGCATTTGTTAATGAACTGCTCTCTTAAGGTCCTGCTGCAGCCTGTCGGTTGAGTTAAGGTGTTGACTGAGCCGTTATAAACACTAGATGCTTATATTTTTCACCCATTCAGATGCAGATTTTACTGGTGTGCTTCTCATCGTTTTCCGGATGCATGACATAGTTTTGACCGGCTCAGACAGATGTTCTCACGTCTTGCATCTGGAATACTCCAGAGTACAGAGTACTTCATACTTGACTCGATGACTGCAAGCTGCCAAAGTCGGCTGCACGTGGCTGCACAATGATCCCAAATCAACTCCCCCTCGGCGCCATGCTCGAGTGTGGGTTGGATGTGTTTCTGCTCAAATGCTGTATTTGGTTCTCACCAAAACATGGTGGAGAACTATCGGGCTGAACAACTCCAATTTGGTTTCATCTGCCTGCAGAACCACGTTCTCTTGTGCTTTGTTCAGAATGTCGTGGACGTCAGTGAGACGTTGAGGTTCTCAGATGTAGCTCTTGTTTTAATATTTTTCATTTCATTTCATCATTTTCTGAGCATTGTATGGTCAAAACTTGGTAATTTAATAACTTGGTAATTTAATAACTTGGTAATTGCGTGCTTAATTTCCTGGGACGCTTTCCATTTGTGAATAACCTTTTCTAGTGTTGAACGCTGAACTTTTAGAAATCTGATTTACTGAAAGCGCTATTTCTCTAGAACCATTGTTTTTGTCTTTGTAATTTGGCGTTTTGCTAACACACACCTCTGTTTTCCAGACCAGACCAGTGCCAAAACCTCTACTTTCCTAGACGTCTGCAGAGCAGCTGATGAACAGCTCATCAAACGCTAATAATCAGCCCCTGGAAGCAGTAAGGGGGTACTTAGTATTGCCCACATGATTTTTCTTTTTTTCTTTCTGGCTTTATATTTGTAAATTATGAAATGTTGAAAAAAGTTATATTTTGTTGTTCGTTTGAGGTTGTTTTTGCCCAATAGTATGATGAATTGCAATTAGATGATTTCTTATTACTTTTGAACAAAAACAGAAACATAGGCTGGAAAGAGGAGGTTTTAACTTCTACACATGACCTTATTTGGGAAATAAATAGTGTTTGATCACTCAAATATGTATTATTAAACAGTACACTATATAGTTAAACCAGACACCGTGTAAATAATATATTTTTAATATAAATAATTAATAAAATCTGAATAATGAACTCTTACATCTTTGATAATGTACCTAAGGGTTTATCTTAAGCCCCATGTGTTGCTGTTTGCCTTCTTTCACCATAGATATGTGAATGTTACAATTTAGAATCTTGTTAACTGTACTTTTATCACGTAGATGTTTACGCTGTACTTAAAGGAGCTGTATGTAAGAGCAATAATAAAACGAATCATAAAATGACCCCGATATGTCAACAGACATTTAAAAATCATGTTCATTTCAAATACTTATGTCACTGACAACAGCAATCAAGCCAGGATATTCCAGTTTAAAAAGAGGAGTTGCAGCCCTCAACTGATGTTGATGTTGTCATTTTTTGTTTTGGCCTGAAGCTCCACCCTCCACCTATCTCCCAATCACCAAGTCAGTATTGTTTCTGAAGCTCCACCCTCCACCTATCTCCCAATCACCAAGTCAGTATTGTTTCTGAAGCTCCACCTTCCACCTATCTCCCAATCACCAAGTCAGTATTGTTTCTGAAGCTCCACCTTCCACCTATCTCCCAATCACCAAGTCAGTATTGTTTCTGAAGCTCCACCTTCCACCTATCTCCCAATCACCAAGTCAGTATTGTTTCTGAAGCTCCACCCTCCACCTATCTCCCAATCACCAAGTCAGTATTGTTTCTGAAGCTCCACCTTCCACCTATCTCCCAATCACCAAGTCAGTATTGTTTCTGAAGCTCCACCCTCCACCTATCTCCCAATCACCAAGTCAGTATTGTTTCTGAAGCTCCACCCTCCACCTATCTCCCAATCACCAAGTCAGTATTGTTTCTGAAGCTCCACCCTCCACCTATCTCCCAATCACCAAGTCAGTAATGTTTCGGCATCCGGGTTGCCAGCTCGGCTCTGATTATCGCAGCCATGGCAGCCTACGTTCCTGCTGCATTCTGCAGCCTACCTGGCAACCTCTGGTCGGGGGGAGGAGGGGGAGGGTACACGCCGCTCAACAATATTTTGAAAGTGACTGCAGTACCAGTTTTGGACATTTCTTACAGACGGCTCCTTTAAAAAAAAATAAAAATTTGTGTTCCTATAGATCAATTATTCAAATCAAACAAACATAACAAATCAACTGGAGCGACTTGTGCTTGGTTTTGAATATTACCTCTTTAGGCTTCAGTGACACTGGTTTTAGTCCATGAGCCTGCAGAACCTGGTCAGAGATAAAAGGGAAAAGAACAAGTACAAGGTCAAGGGTCAGCTAAACGGCAAACATGTTTTCCTGTCGGGCCCTGAACCTTTACAGTCCTGCACATTACTCATAGCGTTGCGTAAGTTTGTTGCTTTCCATTCATGAAAAAGTGACTCCGGTCTTACATATCTGGCATCTGCCCATCCACTCTTAGGAGACCACATTTTACCCTCTCCCATCAGCCCCAGGGCCAGGTGTGAGAGCGGTGCCAGATCTCCGCTGGCACCCACCGTGCCCTTCTCTGGAACGAAGGAGAGGCACGACGCTGCGGGGAGAAAGTAAGTTAGACTCAAGGATCAGTCTGAATAAAGTTATACAGAGCTAAACGAAGCTTTTATCCTTTTGAAACTGAGGAGAGCTCACCGTTGAAAGCCTGGATCATAGCATGAAGGGTTTCCAGAGAAATCCCGCTGTGTCCTTTGGCGAGAACATTGATCCTCAGAGCAAGCAGCATGCGGGTCCTTTCGGGACTCAGCGGGTTTCCCACACCTACGTATCGCAGCACAACTCCACTGAAGCATATTTATGTAGAAAATAACCTTGGTGCACTGACTGAGAAAAGCCTTCATTACCTGCCGAGTGCGACCGCACCAAGTTTTCCTGGAGCTCCCTGCGGAACAAAATCGCTGTCAGACATCACTTAAAGAGAGTTCATTCTCTGACAGTTTCACATGAAAAGAGCAAAACCATAAAGTTGCCTTTACTTGAGCTTGCTGACAGGAATGACAGTTCGGGCAAATTTGCCAAAACCTGTTGTAATTCCATAGACAACTGCAGGGAGAAAAAACATGCAGGAAATTAGTACATTAATTTTTAGTTGCTGGTCTACATCAAGCTACATTAAGTGATTTACTTAATAAATATTTTGTTAACCTTTGTTTTCTTTGACGATGGTGTCCAAAAGTACCCTTGCTTGCACAACTTTCTTCTCTGCCTCCGCGGTCATCTGAAAATGTTGGAAAAGGGAGGGATTACACAAAGTCAAAGATTATCACACAGAAACAACAACTATCACAACTTGTCAATCATTACCTTTATCTTGTAGAGTCCTCTGCCTAGGTTGACCAGATCGGTGGAGCTCAGACTGTTGCCGTCCAGGGAGATGAACTGCACAGAGAGCTGCATGTCACACACAAGCCGACGCATACACACTCGTAGCTTTTAACATAAAATGTACTCACCTGTTCAGGTTCTTTATACGCTGCTGTGCTGTTTTACACAGATTACATCAAGGATAACTTCCATCAAGTTCATACGTGGTTAATTTGTCACAGAAGTTAAAATGTTTAATATGTATTTATTTTAATGTTTCAAATGTCATTTTTGAAGATTGAAAATGAATCATTATTCGAGAAGTAGGGTAGTATTATTCACATAGCACAGTTTCCCTTGTTGAAATGTAAATGCTGGCCTAAAAAATGTAAGGATACAGATGGGAAACTCCAGGCTCACATGGGATGTAGTCAGTAGACATGGTATCTCCTTCGATAGCTGAAAGAAAAGTCGCAAACAACGTTTATGTGGGTGGATCATAAAATGACAATATTCTCAGACTATATTCGATCTATTAAGAACATTTAGGAAAGCTTAGGCACAGTAAGTGGTATCCAGTTTGCAGTCTATGTATTTTATATATATATATATATATATATATATATATATATATATATATATATATATATATATATATATATATATATATATATATATATATATATATATATATTTAAAAACTAGCCCTATTAAGTCCTATTAAGAAGTCTATGTATATAAAAATATATATATAACAATGTTTATGTGGGTAGATCATAAAATGACAATATTCTCAGACTATATTCAATCTATTAAGAACATTTAGGAAAACTTAGGTACAGTAAGTGGTATCCATTTTGCAGTTTATGTATTATTTATTTTAAAACCAGTCCTATTAAGAAGTCTATATATATAAAAATATATATATATAACAATGTTTATGTGGGTGGATCATAAAATTCCAATATTCTCAGACTATATTCAATCTATTAAGAACATTTAGGAAAACTTAGGCACAGTAAGTGGTATACAGTTTGCAGTTTATTTATATATATATATATATATATATATATATATATATATATATGTGTGTGTATATATATATATATATATATATATATATATATATATATATATATATATATATATACGTTTATATATATATATATACGTTTTTTTTTTTGTTTTTTTTTCTAAAAACTAAAAACTAGTCCCTTTAAGTCCTATTAAGAAGTCTATATATATATATATATATATATATATATATATAAACGTTTTTATTTTATTTTATTTTTAATTTTTTCCATTGGTTTGGTCATTACCAATTTCCACAAAGTCATTATCCTCCAGAACATCCTCGATGGTGTCATCTGCGTCCAGCAGGCCCAGACCTTGGCACCTGCGCACCCTGAAGCGCGTGTCCTTCACGGGGCCGATGCCGCCGTTGTCCGGCTTGTTCTTGGTGTAGCGCTTGAGCGCCTCCCGGCCGAGCCACAGGATGGTGTTGGAGGTGTCCTGGCAGGGAACCGCCAGCCACTCATCTCGGACGTGTACAGTAAAACGCGGCATGGTGCGTCTGCGGGCCTGGACAGCAGCGGTGTGCGCGCTGCGCGCGGGGCGCCGCTCTCCAAGGTGCCGGGCTCAGCCAGGGCGGCTCCGCGCTGCGCTCTGATTGGCCGCCCCGTCAGGGGCCCGGCTCGCCGCCGGGCAGCCTCCCGGTGTCACCTCAGGCCACCGGTGACCTGCCCCTTCACGCACACGCTTGGACACATCGACCCGGTCCCTGCGCGTGACGTACGCACCAAAAAGCAGTATTAAAAGTGAAGGTGCCCGTGCGTAAAGACGCCAAACATGGTGAGCTGTGTGTGTTTGTTTGTTCATTGATTAATTGATAACCAGCAGACCAGACAAAAACCTGTTTTATGGTAATATCAAACTGATCATATGTGTGGATTTACAATGAGTTACAATGAGATGGACCTGAATTGTGCAGAGGCAAATAGTTAGTTAGTTAGTTAGTTAGTTAGTTAGTTAGTTAGTTAGTTAGTTAGTTAGTTAGTTAGTTAGTTAGTTAGTTAGTTAGTTAAAAAACAGAACAAAAACAAAAAAAAACATATAATATATACATATACTGTACATACACTTGCGTACACACATACAGAGCCGCCTTAACCTAATGATAGGCCCTGGGGCTAAGAGGTTTTGTAGGCCCCCCAGCCCCTCGACTTACATAGTCTTATTATAAAAAAATCATATTTTGATTAACGTATCACTGAGCCCACTTGAGTATAAACACAAAATACACTGTTTATAACAACCACACACAGCAAACCAAGATGTGTGAAAGTTTACATATAATATAATTAACACACAGTAAAGCTGTATTTTTGGGATCACTTCCACTTTTTATCAGAACTGTAAAATACAGACTGCTGCTGAACTGACAGCTGGATTGGACACAGAAATAATGTTGAACTAAACCTGCATAGTAAGGTCTGTGATGCAAATAAAGTTCCATGTTCAGGTTTAACCATAGAGTGTAAAGAAACATATAACATATATATAACAACATATATATTAACATATAACATATAACAATTATCGCTTTTGGTAACAAAAATCTGCATCCATCTCTTAACTCATATTTACTCTCAGACGCTATGAAAAACTTCTGGTAGTGTTTTATTTTTTGCTTTAAAAATGATTTGCATGGTTCTATAATAAACCAAGTCTCTAAACTTCAGAATATGAGAATTTAAAAATAATGAATCAGTATGATCGTATGATCAAATAACTAAAGTTTAAAATATAATGACCTATACATTTCTGAAAGAGGAGAGAACTTCCTGCTGATGCCTTTATTTGTGTGTGTTTGGAAATCGGGTAAGTTGTGTAATCAGCAAAACGAGTTTGTATTATTATGTATTATTATGTTTTATTTCCTTTTTAGAGTAAAATCTCACATTTTATTTGAATTGTATGAATTACACTTCATCAAGCACTTTTTTCTCAACAAATGGGGTTGAAAACAACGGGATGAGTCTTTTCAATTATTTCTAAATGTGGCCTTACAATATGGAGCAAGAAGAAAAACATTCAGGCTACTTTCAAGATCGAACTTCAAATAGTTGTAATGCAGTGTGAACATACTTCTAATTACTACTCTGAAAAGTAGAGCTCAAAGAAATACTTTGAACTTTGTGTTACTTACCAATTACTGTATTTTTAAAGCCACTCTATGTAGGAATGTCCTGTGTGGCCACATGGGGGCGACATAATCAGAGGTGGGTAGTAACGAGTTACATTTACTCCGTTACATTTACTTGAGTAAGTTTGGGGAAATTTTGTACTTTTAGAAGTAGTTTTGAATCACTATACTTTTTACTTTTACTAGAGTAGATTTGTGAAGAAGAAACTGTACTCTTACTCCGCTACATTAAGCTACATTGAGCTTGTTACTTTTCTTTTATCCCCTCCGCGTACGCGTCAATCTCTCTCTCTCAGAGAGAGGGGCGCATTTATTGAAGGCTGATTTATGGTTCCGCGTTACACCAACGCAGAGCCTATGGCGTAGGGTACGCGGCAATGCACACCGTACGTTGCGCGTCGCCGCGTACCCTACGCCGGTGGCTACGCCGTAGATTTAACGCGGAACCATAAATCAGGCTTTAGTCAGAGCGAGAGAGAGAGGGGTCCGCCAGGCTCTACCACGTGACTGTGTTTCACCAATCAAACGTAGCTGCGCCGTGTAGTCTCGTCACGTGACCATATTGAACCTCAGTCGGCGGGACAGATAAAATTAATCGAAAATGGCACTCATCAGCAATGCAGACCATGCAGACGCAGAAGAAAAGGAACACCCCTGGCCTCACATTAAAAGCATGTTCACTTTAAAAACGGCGGGAAACAATAGCAACAGTATGCAGTGTCTTCATTGTTTGCTTTAATTTATTTTTTTATTTATTCTGTTATTTTATTTTTATAATTTATTAAAGTCTTTGAATTTACTTTAAGATTATTTTAATTTAAGCTATTTTTTATTAATTTTATTTTATTGATTTAATTTGCCTGAAGATGATTATTTTGTACTTTTTTTCTGTTTGAATGGTTGTGTTAAAAAATAAATCAGACATTAGTACTTTTTTTTATATAAAAAATATTAAAAAAAAGGTTAAGGTGCAACTTAGTTTTTGACCTGATGCCTCTGCAGCGTCTTCCTGAAGGAAGAGATAGATAGATAAATGGATAAATTGGATGGATGGATGAATTGGATGGATGGATGGATGATGGATGGATGGATGGATGGATGGATGGATGGATGGATGGATGGATGGATGATGGATGGATGGATGGATGGATGAATTGGACGGACGGACGGATGGATGGATGATGGATGGATGATGGATGGATGGATGGATGGATGGATGGATGAATTGGACGGACGGATGGATGGATGATGGATGGATGGATGGATGGATGATGAATGGATGGATGGATGATGGATGGATGGATGGATGATGGATGGATGAATTGGATGGATGGATGGATGGATGGATGGATGGATGAATTGGATGGATGGATGGATGATGGATGGATGATGGATGGATGGATGGATGGATGGATGGATGGATGGATGGATGGATGATGGATGATGGATGGATGATGGATGGATGGATGATGGATGGATGGATGGATGATGGATGATGGATGGATGGATGATGGATGGATGAATTGGATGGATGGATGGATGGATGGATGGATGATGGATGGATGGATGGATGGATGGATGGATGAATTGGACGGATGGATGGATGGATGGATGGATGGATGATGGATGGATGGATGGATGGATGAATTGGACGGACGGACGGACGGATGGATGGATGGATGGATGGATGGATGGATGGATGGATGAATTGGACGGATGGATGGATGGATGGATGGATGGATGATGGATGGATGGATGGATGGATGGATGGATGGATGATGGATGATGGATGATGGATGGATGATGGATGATGGATGGATGAATTGGACGGACGGATGGATGGATGGATGGATGATGGATGGATGATGGATGGATGGATGGATGATGGATGAATTGGACGGACGGATGGATGGATGGATGATGGATGGATGGATGGATGATGGATGGATGATGGATGGATGGATGAATTGGACGGACGGATGGATGGATGGATGGATGGATGATGGATGGATGGATGGATGGATGGATGATCGATGGATGGATGAATGATGGATGGATGATGGATGGTTGGATGGATGATGGATGGATGGATGGATGGATGGATGATGGATGGATGGATGGATGGATGGATGATCGATGGATGGATGGATGATGGATGGTTGGATGGATGATGGATGGATGGATGGATGGATGGATGGATGGATGGATGATGGATGGATGGATGGATGGATGATCGATGGATGGATGGATGGATGGATGGATGATGGATGGATGGATGGATGGATGGATGATCGATGGATGGATGGATGGATGGATGGATGATGGATGATGGATGGATGGATGGATGGATGAATGATGGATGGATGATGGATGGATGGATGATCGATGGATGGATGGATGATGGATGGTTGGATGGATGGATGGATGATGGATGGATGGATGGATGGATGGATGGATGATGGATGGATGGATGATGGATGGATGGATGGATGGATGGATGGATGGATGGATGATGGATGGATGGATGGATGATGGATGGATGATGGATGGATGGATGAATGATGGATGGATGATGGATGGATGGATGGATGATGGATGGATGGATGGATGGATGGATGGATGATCGATGGATGGATGAATGATGGATGGATGATGGATGGTTGGATGGATGGATGGATGGATGATGGATGGATGGATGATGGATGGATGGATGGATGGATGGATGGATGGATGGATGGATGGATGGATGATGGATGGATGGATGGATGATGGATGATGGATGGATGATCGATGGATGATGGATGGTTGGATGGATGGATGGATGGATGATGGATGGATGATGGATGGATGGATGGATGATGGATGATGGACGGACAGATGGATGGATGGATGGATGATGGATGGATGGATGGATGATGGATGGATGATGGATGGATGGATGGATGATGGATGATGGACGGACAGATGGATGGATGGATGGATGATGGTTGGATGGATGGATGGATGGATGAATTGGACGGACAGATGGATGGATGGATGGATGATGGATGGATGGATGGATGATGGATGGATGATGGATGGTTGGATGGATGGATGGATGGATGATGGATGGATGGATGATGGATGGATGGATGGATGATGGATGATGGATGGATGATGGATGGATGGATGGATGGATGGATGGATGATGGATGGATGGATGAATTGGACGGACGGATGGATGGATGGATGGATGATGGATGATGGATGGATGGATGGATGATGGATGGATGATTGATGGATGGATGGATGGATGGATGGATGATGGATCGATGGATGGATGGATGGATGGATGAATTGGACGGACGGATGGATGGATGGATGATGGATGGATGGATGGATGGATGGATGGATGGATGATGGATCGATGGATGGATGGATGGATGGATGGATGAATTGGACGGATGGATGGATGGATGGATGGATGGATGGATGGATGGATGGATGGATGGATGGATGGATGATGGATGGATGATGGATGGATGGATGGATGATGGATGATGGATGGATGATGGATGGATGGATGGATGGATGGATGGATGGATGGATGAATTGGACGGACGGATGGATGGACGGATGGATGGATGGATGATGGATGGATGATGGATGGATGGATGGATGGATGATGGATGGATGGATGGATGATGGATGGATGATGGATGGATGGATGGATGGATGGATGGATGGATGGATGGATGGATGGATGATGGACGGATGATGGATGATGGACGGATGGATGGATGGATGGATGGATGGATGGATGGATGGATGGATGGATGGATGGATGGATGGATGGATGGATGGATGGATGGATAGATAGATAGATAGATAGATAGATAGATAGATAGATAGATAGATAGATAGATAGATAGATAGATAGATAGATAGATAGATAGATAGATAGATAGATAGATAGATAGATGACTAATCTGATGTATTTCTATTCTGACGTATATATAATAATAATATAATAAATCAAGTGACTCGTAATGAAGGAGTTTGGGGTTAACGACGAGTCCCTGAAGGCACCACCGCGGCCTCGCCGATGCTGGCCGTCCGAGATGAGTTTAGGGCCCGTCGGAATTCCGACGTCCCCGTGTCGCACCGACCGACGCGGAGGAGAGAGCAGGCCCACTGCTGGCCGCCAGCGGGCAGGCAGAGGAGAAGAGGAGGGGAGGAAAAGTGTGTTTACACAGACGGCAAACTGCCTGGGGAATCGTAGGGGAGAGGAAGTCAGCCGGCTCTGTGTCTGCCTGCTCCAACTTCCTGCTCAGAAAAAGAAAAAGCGCAGGATCCTATTTCAGTCCAGCACAACTGTGCAGACCAGAAGCAAGCATGGAAAAACACGGAATCACACAAGACTCACCGTAAAAGTTTCACGGAGGGAACCGAAGCGAGCCCGACATCGAAGGTAACGTAAGAAGTAAACGTGACATCTTTAATGAGAGGTTTTTGGAGACAGTGACATAAAGGCAGGACAGCTGCGTTAACATCCGTCATTGTGTCTGTGCGTGCGGCGGCTGCAAGGCTTTTGCTCTCATCAGAAACTCCTGTTTTGGGGGACAGAGTCAGTGTTTTTAAAGTTTTAATCAACAATAGTACATTGCAGTCGGACGGACACACGGGGCCGTCTTCCGGCCCTGAGCCACATCTTGAAAATGAGTCAGTGGGGCAGAGCGACCATCCGGACATCTGTGCGCAAAAACTCCGCACAGTAACTGGAGCGGATCACAAAGGGGGCAATAAAAGTCAACCTCAGCTGGCTTCGTGGAGGCTCTTTAGAGATGCTTTTTTTGTTGGTTTTTAATTATTTTTTCCCCTACCACCGCTTGGGAACAGGAAAAGAGCAGATTTGGTCACGACTAAGTAATGTCTGCGTACAGCATCTAATCTCATTAAGAGTTTCCGCTCAGCCGACACACTGGACGGCTTTGTGCGCTCCGCGGGGCCGCTGGGGCCGCGCATCCGCGCCGGGGTCCTCATCCCCCGGGCAGACCCTCCACCACGCTCCTGGGGGGATCCTGGAGGGAATTTATATTATATTATATCATATTATATTATATTATATTATATTATATTATATTATATTTAGGGTTGTCCCGATCAGGATTTTTAAAATCCCGATTAATTGAGTTTGAGTATCTGCCGATCCCGATACATTTCCGATACTTTTTCCCGATCAGATTTTGGCAATTCATTAATTTAAAAAAAAAGAGGACTAAAACTTCTTTTATTGTCCATTGGAGAACAACATGGACATATATTTCAACAAAGCTTATCAGCACTGGTGCCACAAAATGTAAAAACATGAAATTGTAAACTAAAACAAAAAGTGCAGAATAGTGCAATAACAAAAATAAATAAATGTAACTTCAAAAGAGGTAGTTGAATGGCATCCAGTCCAACTCACAAACACAAGAAAATTTAAATACTTTTTGCCTTGACCTTAGTGCAACATTCGAAATGGCATTAAATGAATAGCAGCAGCTTAATGCAACGTGAACAGATATAAAATTTGACAATTTAAACATGTAAACCATGTTAGTTTCGCTTACTTCGTCACTTCCGGCCGGTGGCCAGAAGTGACGTTAAATGCAACGATATATAAAACGATTTAATATATATTAAAAACATTAATAACTAGGTATGTCCCGATACTTTACTGGCTGATACCGATGTTTTGAAAATGCCGTGATCGGGCAACACTAATTATATTATATTATATTATATTATATTATATTATATTATATTATATTATATATATTATATTATATTATATTATACCAGTACCAGCTCTACCCAATACCAGTCCGGTGTTGTTCACGTGTGGAAGAGACTGGAAAAAATCAGGTTTAACTTAATGCTGTATAAATAGTTTTTTTGTTTTGTTTTTCATGTCGAAATGCTGGATTCAATTTCGCCCCGAAGCAGCTGAAATGGGCCCCAGCAGGTTCCGGTGACCCTGAGCTGGGATAAGCTGGTATCAGTAAGGGATGGATGGAGTATTTGATTGTTTTGAGGATGGGTTTATGTATCTCTCCTGGTCTTCAGTCCCTACTATCCACAAGAAAAGAAGAAAACAAACAAACAACAACTTAACTTTGGACTCCGATCCTGTCCTCCTCTACTACTACTACTACTTTGCGCTTTCAGGCGTCAATGCCACAGGTCACCCAGGAAGAAACTGTGGACAGCATGTAGCAAACGCTACTAAAGGCTCGTACACGGACGGTTTCTGCAGTCCTGTTAGATCAGAGCATCACGCTGACTTGCATCTGATTATTCCTGGGTATAAAGTCTAGAGTGGGGTGTGTAGACTGTACCATGATGAGACCTCCTGATGATGGATGCCTTTATGGTAAAGAGTACAATTTAAAAAAAATAAGAAAATGACCCCACTGTAGTAGAAACTTTCAATGTGCCAAAAAAATATTTTAAAAAAGCAGCAAAAAGGAGAATGTGGGTCAGGTCAGGGGTGGTTAGAAGAGGCAGGTCCCATTAGTTAATACGTCATTTCACGCTGCCTCTTAATTGGCCGGTCAAGTTTGAGGGATTTTCTGACAAGCAGGACCTTAAGACCTGAAACACTCACAATGTATGAGGTAGATGGATCTATGACTAAAGAAACCGTCTCTATGTTTTTAAGACGGTCATCTGTCGTCCGGCCAAAATCTAGCAGCATCCTACATATGTAACAATTGTCTTTTTCTTTGTTCCCTCTTTCATTTTTTTACAAATGATCAAAAAGGCCAAAGTCAACTCAGTTTGATTCTGATTAACACAAGAGATTTAAGAAAGTAATGACTGAAAAGAAAACATAAGAGCGGCTGAAAAAGAGTCAATCTTGGACAAATTCGTGAAGACGCTTCACCTCCGAACCTGTAGAGGGACCCTACCAAAAAACTTTCTTTTCGCTGTTTTAAACATTACTTTGCTTCCTTTGCAAAATAAATTGTACATGCAGTTTCTCACATATATAGATTTATGGAGTTATTTATTATTAAAACACAGTGTTAAGAAAAAAAATGCAGATACCTTGAAATTAAATGGTTTTCTCCATTAATTTGCCATAAAATGGGATATGAACTTCGGATAAGTTACAGACGAACAATGTGCATTGTCTAATTACTTTATGACGAATTCATACAAAAAGCAGTTAATTTGGAGGAGTTTGCACTTGACAAGTGATGTGGCGAGCATCACACGCGGAATCGAATAGATCATCATGATGGGTTTGTCCCATTATCTGATACATGATCCAGCTATTTAGACAACATCAGCCCTGATATCTGATATTAATATTAGATTAGTCATCACTTTGCACGTATCTAGATCATATAAATGGTCTGAGGTCAGCCTTAACAGAACAGCATGCTGCCTGCAGCATCTTACTAAGGTGAATATTTAAAATCACACATTCCTAACCGTAGATGCTCGGTGGTCCATTAATGGGAAGCTTTACTTTGGCTTTGTTTAAAAGCCAAGGCGAGGTCTGGGCTCCGAACGGGTGAAAGGGTGGAGCTGTGTGAGAGGGGACAATGATGTGATCCTTTGACCCTTTCCCTCTGGGAGTTCTGGGTGGGAAGTGTAGCCGGATCAGGGAAACGCTCCCCTGCTGTGGGATCCCGTCTCCTCGCCATTCGTCCTTGGAAGTAGAATAGGAGGAAGTCCTGACTCTGACAGGTTTGTAGTTTCACATGGCAGATAGAAGAGTGGGGATGGCTTGTATCGGAAATCAGTTCAGCCCTCTCTGGACGGACATGCGAAGGGGTCGGAAAGCAACGCTCTTATCATTTCTCTCTCTCTCTCTGTGTGAGTCACTTGTTGCTCTGCAGATGAGTGAGAAAAGGTTGACTTTTACTTTTTGGTATAATTAAAAGGAAATTTCACCGCACTAAGAACCGGAAACCTGGCAGACATTTGATGAAACGTGACATTTTTAGGCATTGTTATCATGAAGATATTGAGACACAAGTAATTGAAGTACTTGACTTAATTGTGTAGAGCCTGAAGTAAGTGATTAATCTTAATCCATAAAAAAAACGCCACCAGAACTTCAAAGAGTCTACACATGGTGGATTATAAATGTCTCGATGTAAAACACACATAGTCTGAAACCAAAACAGAGAGGATACTCGTCTATGAAAAGTTATATTGTTAAAAAAAAAAAAGTTACACTCCAATTTCTGATTTTCTTCTGAGACCGAGTTGATTCTTTGAGCTATTATTGGCTCTCAGCTCTTAATCAATAATGAACTATAGCAGATGCTGCAGGCTGTGGGCTCTACTAGCCTTATTTTTAGCCTCTCAGCTTTTGTTAGCTTCGTTACGCAGTTTTACAGTGGCTTCAAGCGTTGGCCCGTCTCCATTACCAGGAACTTCTCAACAAGTCCGTGCCTCGGAGCAACTGAGTGCCGGGTGTTGATTGAGAATGCTCTCGGCAGGAATTTGGTCCTCTTGATGTCCCGATCAAGGTCGAATCTTTACTCATTACCACCACCGGTGCGCATGCAGAACCAGCACACGAGCAAAACAGCTATCTCAACTCCTTCTTGTTAATCTTGTTAATCCAGGTTGTTTTCTTTTTGCACCTGCTTGGTTGTTATGTTGCTGTTGCATCAAAACAAAACAATTACGTCCAAATTGAAACTGGCCAAGAATGACTGTGTGGCTACCAGGGATCAGTGGATCCTACCGGGTTCAACACTGCAGTGAGTGAAAGAACCGAGGAGGAAGTTGGCCCTGTAACAGTTTCCACCTCTCAGGTTTTACCAGGGAGCTCCGGCTGGTTTGTTGAATTATCACCCTTGATGAAGTGGCAATACTTGCAGTTCCTTGGATGGCCACTAGAGGCGGGCTCCCTCATGTTGAAGTGTCCATTTCTACAGAAAGGCTAATCATCATCAGAGATGTCAAAAGTATTCACATTCATTACTCAGAAGTATAGATACTAGAGTTTAAAAACACTCCTGTACAAGTTGAAGTATCAACTCAAGTTTTTTACTCAAGTAAAAGTATAAAAGTACTGGTTTCAAAACTACTTAAAGTATAAAAGTAAAAGTAATGTAAGGGGGAAAAAAGCCATTAAGGACAAAAGCCATTGAAAATGAATGTATCTTAGTATAATGCAAATATATTAAAGAACCATATATGTGTACTATTGAGCATTAACATGTGTTTCAGAGAGCAGGAGATATGATGACTAGTTGCCTATAAGTATTGTAATGGTGCAAAAAGTCAAACTTCAGAGGCATGTTATCATTTATCCTAACCTTTATTGGAATGTACATCCAAGTTTAGTTGCAGGAATCTGAGGGAACGGATGTAAGAACAAAACTGGACAAGAACATCTGAAACAACCACAACCAAATTCACTCTATCCAGATGGAGCAATTTAACTGGATAGTTTTCTTTTAAAGGCCGAAATGAAATAGAGTAACGAGGCTGTTTTTAAAATGTAAGGAGTAAAAAGTACAGATAATTGCGTGAAAATGTAAGGAGTAAAAGTAAAAAGTCGTCTGAAAAATAATTACTCCAGTGAAGTATAGATAACCAAAATTTCTACTTAAGTAAGGTAACAAAGTATTTGTACTTCGTTACTTGACACTTCTGATCATCATCTTACAATCTGGTTAAAAATATACCCCAAACCAAAAAAAAACAAACAGTTTTATCTTCCATAGAGAGGTTTTACATCCAGGTGAAATGTATTTGTACCTCTTTAGGGAAAACTACACAAATCCACAAATTCCACCAGGGCCAGACGCTTCGGACTGGGGGCAAAAACTGGCGACCAGCTGCAGTCTGGCAGCTGCCGCCGAGCTGCCGGGCCGGACCGCCGCTCGCTTCAGTCATTCAACTACTGACAAATGGCCACGATAGCTCTAGCAGGACCAAGCCAGTGCTCCCAAAGTCCTTGATTCATCGATTCAGCTCTGGCAGGTAACTTTAGTTGGTGAGAGCTAAAAAGATGGATTGGATTCATCAGGATCGATAGCTGAAAGTGTCGGTATTGATATTGGCCAATAGTGAGAGTGAGGATCATTTGAGCTCAAAGCTGTTTGAACTAGAGCATGACAGATACTGGAAGTTTAGACCTGTGAACATTTTTTAGGGGGAAACCCTTTCCCCCCCCCTCCGCCCAAAAAACTATCTATTAGTTGGTTTTCTATTAACACACTATTAGCGTCTTAATGAAAAAGGGGGGAAAACCTGGTCTTTTACTCTTAAATTACCCCTAAAGCAGATTTTTTGTGTCCTATGTTCTGTAAGATAAGTGTTTATCTTACTACGTATTGGACAACATGACGCAGCGGTCGGGCTGTGGAGTGCAGACACCCCCCACCTCAGCGTTTGAGCTTTGCGTTGGCAGACAGGAGTTTGGAGGCTGCACATTCCTCTATTAAAGGAATAACCCACCCTGGGCCCGTCATACTTCCTGTGGAGAGAGGGCCAGGTTGAACCACAGCATATTTCTGGCTTGAGCTGTTGTTCCTCTTTTTTTGATTTTTTTTTTTTCTCTCCCGCTAGCTGCTGCTGCTGCTGCTGCTGCTGCTGCTGCTGCGTTACACTAAACTCTTTTACACACACTGTTCTATTCATGACCGCCCTACTCTTCCTCACACCACATGTTACTGCTCAAACAGGCTGCTCCCTCTTCAGCCACTAACCTCATTTAGTCTGCCAGCGATAAAAAAGACGTTGGGAGGCTTTAAATTAAGGGGGGGGGGGCGTTTTTTAATACGAGTGAAATGTTGTTTTGCTCGCCGCATCACTCTGACCTGCGGAAGTGACACACATGCAGGTCATCTTGCTGCTTTTTCAACATCAGCTGACCCCTCGCCATTTCTGATCTTCCATTTCTGTCCTTCGGGGGTAAAAATATCCTCACAGGAGGAAGATGTGAGAATAGCCCCGAGTCACGGTTGTCCCTCTGGTCCCTGCAGGTATGGACAGTGCCATCACCCTGTGGCAGTTCCTGCTGCAGCTGCTGCTCGACCAGAGCCACAAGCACCTGATCTGTTGGACGTCCACGGACGGCGAGTTCAAGCTCCTGAAGTCGGAGGAAGTGGCCAAGCTGTGGGGGCTGCGCAAGAACAAGACCAACATGAACTACGACAAGCTGAGCCGGGCGCTGCGCTACTATTACGACAAGGTGAGTCGGCCGCTCACGTCACCGCAGGCCTGAGTCACGACCCACCGGATCCGGAGGTCGGGAAAAAGCAGCATCGTACTATGACAAAATCTTTGCCCTTCCCCTTTTTTGCCCACCATCTTCTGTGATTGACACTTTCACTTCCTCCTTCTCCGACTGTGACGTAGCTCTAGGCCCTGTTTGAAAAAATCGATTCTCATACTAATTCCTAAAAATCGTATGTCTAAAGATCAAATTTTTTTCTTCATCATTACATCACAACTTTTGGTATTTTTTTGTTTATGCCCAAAAAAGGAATGTTTTGTTGGACACAAGAATAACTGATGCCATGTTTTTAGCTTTAAATATGTTTAAACGTATGGAAAAATGAAAGTTTTCAGTTATAATGGCATAAATTGTCTATTTCATTACTTTATATATTGTCTTAGGGTTACATTTGCATAAAATGCTAAAAACCAAATTCTCAAAAATGAAAAACCAAAATAGACCGAAAATGGAAAAAATTAAAATGGAATGTGGGAAAAAATAAAAGCGATTTCATACGGCCTCAGTTTGCTGCCCTGGATCTGTTCATATCAGTCATATAATTCATGCAACAGCTCAAAAAAGTGTTTTAATAACACTAACCCAAATCAATATCAGAATCGGATTGAATCAAATCTTGATAATCGATTGTGAATCTTAATAATCGGAATAGAGGGTATGCATTAACATCACTTTCCCACTGGACCACGACCCCTTACTCGCACTGAGTGGCAAAAATGGCTGCAACTAGTCGGGGAAACTGTGGAGAAGACGGGATAACAGTCGATTATCGGCTTAAATTAAAGGCAGTTGGACTTGACAGTGACCCGTACAGTTACCTGAAGAACCAGTGGTCCATGGATATTAAAATTTGGCCACGAATCGAGTTTCCTGATATTTATATGTACTTAATTTTCTACGCCGGGGAAATGCACGAAGGCATACAAAAGTCTTGACGCTTGGTCCTACTTCAAGGCAGGATTTGTTGGCGAAATTAAAGGGATGAGGACACCGTTTAACGTTAGCTACCCAAGAATCCAACATTACCTGATACAAAATGGGAACCGCAAATCCACGTTTCGGTGCCTGGAATCCATTTGTTTCTGTGAATTGCAGCGATCCATTTGTCTTTCTTAAGCTTATTTTTCGGCAGTCTGTAAAACGATAACTTATTTGTTATTTGCACAACTGTCAACCTCAGTGGAAAAGTCTGCCTGTTACTGTCTACATTGTATTAATTGCACAGTGTATTTGAATTTAATTGTTATGCAGGAAAGGGATATTTGTTTTATTTTATTCAAGAAGCATTTTTATTCTATATATGCAGGCAGTTTATTTTTATTTCATTTGTTTTATACATTTTGATATTGTGTGTGACATTTGGCACGAGGCTTTGTATTAAAACTGACTGTTTTTTTAAGGGTTTGCCTCAGAAAAGAATGAAGCTAACAGAGATGCTATGCTATAATGCTTTGGGGGAAACCCCAATTATGGCACAGAAAAAATATCGATATATATCGAGTATCGCCATTCAGCTAGAAAATATCGAGATATGACTTTTGGTCCATATCGCCCAACCCTAATGCACATTCCCTCTATGGAATCGATTCTTGACATTTGAATCGATCCCCAGCCCTACGTAGCACTCAGGCTAAAAAAAGTGTCAATGTGATCCATCGGGGCAAATTGTTCATCGTTCTTGGTGTTTGTTTGTTACAGAATATCATCAAAAAAGTGATCGGCCAGAAGTTTGTCTACAAGTTTGTGTCCTTCCCTGAGATCCTGAAGATGGACCCCCAGGCGGTGGAGATGGGCTTGGCCTCCGGGAGGTTTCCCCTCCACGAAGGAGAGGCCCACGAGCTGGAGGTGGAGGAGGAGGAAGAGGAGGAGAGCGAGGAGGAGGCCCAGAGGAGAACCCTGGCGGCGCTGGGGGCGCAGCAGTGCCGGAGCGACTACCTGCACTCGGGCCTCTACTCGTCCTTCAGCATCAGCTCCCTGCAGAACCAGCCCGAGCTCCTGCGGGCGCTGCGCGAGCGTCAGGAGGAGCCGCGCTCCGTCATCCGCTTCGGCACCAACGCCAACGAGAGGAGCTCCCCTTCGGTCAAGTCCGAGTCCTACGTCTCCCCGAGGCCCTCCAAACTCCCGTCCCAGTCCCCGTCCCCGTCCTCCCAGTACGCCCAGCCCAGCCGCAGCTGGAGCCCCGTCGACGTGGAGGAGGAGGAGGACGACGACGAGCCGGACTTGGACCAGAGCGCTCAGCCGCTCAACCTGTCCTCGGGGCACCGGGAGCGAGCCCTGCAGCCCGCCGACAAGAGGAGCAGCAGCAGCAGCACCGGCAGCAGCGGTAACCACGGAGACGGACTCCCACCAAAAAACAAAAAACCCAAAGCTCTGGAGATCTCCACCCCGTCCCTGCTGCTGGCGGGCAGCGACATCGGCTCCATCGCCCTCAACAGCCCGGCGCTGCCGTCCGGCTCCCTCACGCCGGCCTTCTTCACGGCGCAGGTGAGCTTGCCCACTTTCGGAGGCACGATGGGTTCAGAAATGACAACATTTCCTTGGTTTCTAGACGTGAGTCAGATGATTTCGTAACTGCTGACTGGTTCATCTAGTTCCTCGAGGTGTTTTCCAGCCTTTATGCCGATCCCATTCTTAGATAGAAGTTACACAATCAGGCGCGACGTTGAAGCGAGTCACTGGGATCTTCTTGTTGCTATGCAACAAGCCATGTGACCCATGTGAGGTGGTTTAATGGTGCGACTGATCTTCTCATACTTTTTAATTTCTAATAGATTGGTGCTTGGGGAACTCAAGACGTGTCCCCACACGTTTCCACACCCTGTCTTGTTTCCAAACCTGAAATCACACTGGATCCTGTCACTCTGCGAACCGCAAAAAAAAAAAAAAAAGAAGTCAACTGAGCCCATTGATAGTCCAGAATCTGGTCCCCTGGTCCCTCTCGGCATGATGTCAGAGCCGCTGAAGCCTCAGAGCCGCAGCAGA
This sequence comes from Cololabis saira, assembly GCF_033807715.1. Lineage (NCBI taxonomy): Eukaryota > Metazoa > Chordata > Actinopteri > Beloniformes > Belonidae > Cololabis > Cololabis saira. Next base: position 14,559,542 of record NC_084591.1, read on the forward strand.
CGGCTAACCCAGCTTGGCATTCGCTGGTGGAAACACCACTGCAACTTTTTTTTGGAGAAGAGGGGGGGGTCACTTGAGCCAAAAATTCCTCTTTTCAGAGAGAAGGCCGGGATGAAGAAGGTAAACTGATACTGATATGCCATGAAGACCTTTGAACATCATCTAAAACCACACAGCCTGATTAGCTGCTGCTGGTTTCGCCTCGGAATTTAGATTTAAAATATCCAGAAAAGTTACAGTTAAGTCGGCAAATAACGCCCGGACGCTTCATCCTGCATCCAATTTAGAGCTGAATTCGTCCCGCTTGAACAATTTGTGGAATAACCACTAGTGTTTCAATCCTGTATTTTGGTCGTTAATGTGGACACCGTTGCAAAGAGCAGCCGCAGCCGAGCGGTTTAGGCACAAGTTAAGAAAGTTATTATTAGTTCTCCCGGCGTGCGTGTTAATGAGAGCAGAAATGTAAAAATAAGAGGAAAACAAGCGATTTACAGAAATCTGCTTCATCCGAGCTATTAGAGGGAGGGGGAAAGGGCCCTAAGTGATGCCATATGCTCCAGTAATTCCATTAATAATGGGAGCAGGGCTGGGTCCCTCCACAGCAGCACTGGATCGCCTTTCTGAGGTGACACAGGGGAAAGTTAGGGGGGGGGGGGGGGGGGGGGCAGAAATTGATTTCATATGTTTTCTCTCTAGCTGTTCCAAAATGCTCGAGGACCACTGCCTACCTCTCCATCCCCCCACAACCCCCCCCCACCGTCCTCTCATCACCCGTGTGCTCTAGAGGAGAAACCACAGACTTCCTTCCTGCTCCGTTAGTTTGTTTTTCCAAACGCCAGTGCGCATCCATTTACCGTTTCAGCATGTTTGGTATTATTAACGATCCCCTCGGAGCGGGATCCTCCGACCAGCGCCATTCGCTTTCTGTCTCAGAAAACAAAACTGTTATCTTGACTGGTTTTCTTACATCTATATCCCCCTTCCCTCCCTCCCTCCCTCCCTCCGTTCTCGACAGACTCCCTCGGGTTTGCTGCTGGCCCACAGTCCGCTGTTGTCAGGCATCCACTTCTGGAGCAGCCTGAGCCCCGTGGCCCCGCTCAGCCCCGCCCGGCTGCAGGGCCACAACTCCCTCTTCCAGGTAAGACGCACCCACAGGTGCACGGTGACAGAGAAGTGCGTGCGCGGATTTACCAGAAGAGGAAGAGTTGCAGCTTTATTCAAAGTATCATTGTTTACTGGAAGCTGTCAAACAAACACAAAAAAAAAAAAAAAGGAGGAAGTTGCGTGGCTGTGCATGCAGAGTTTAGTTAGTGCTGAAATATGTTGATTTGGAACCAGAATCTTGTTTGGTTTCTTTCTTTTTCTGTTTGTTTGTTCAGCTAAGCAGGCTAAAACAAGTTAAACACACAAGTAGAACATGTTAATTCCGTGCAAAGCAGCAGACGGCAACACGCGGCTTGTGAGACTGGTTGAGACATTGTAAGCAGGTCCTGCAGAGGTGTCCTGTTTCAGCGCTGGTGAGAGGGAGAGGAAATCCTGTGAATACTTCCTGTTTGAGCCCAGGGGAGCCGGTCTGAACAGGGCGGACTGGTTTGAGAGCTGCTCCTCATTTACCAAGCCTCTATCGCCAATAAACCCGATTTTTTGTGCACAAATGATGTTGATTGCCGCGGCTGTTGCGATGTGTTTCGGGGGGGCAACGAGGAAGAGGTGCAAAGAATAAAAAAAATAATAAAAAGAGCAGGAAACCACAGGAGTGACAATGCCGCGGTTCCGCAGCGGAAGGCCGCCGCGTCTCTGCGCCTCTAACCCCCCCCCCGCTAACCTCCCCTCCCTCCGCTCTTCCTCCGCAGTTCCCCAGCCTGATCAACGGACACATGCCGGTGCCGCTGCCAACCCTGGAAGGAACACCCTCCTCCCTGCTCCTGTCGCCCGCCACCCACAAATCCTGATCCAGCGTCTGTGAAAAGCCTCCCACCATCCTCCACCTGCAGCTCAAAGCCCACCCCCGACCCCCCCGACCCCGTCAGCATCATCAATATCATCAGCAGCAGCACTCATAACAAATCCTGCTTCAGGAAATAGACTGGGCCTGTTCTTGTTTTTGTAGCACTTGGGTTTCTCCTGGTGGAAAGCACGTGGTGGAAGCCATATACGCGCCGCCGCGTCTGAGAGACGTCTGTGACGAAAGCGCAGCACGTGCACCACGTGACACGTCCTCGACGGACAGAAGGCCAGCGAGCCAACCAGTCGCTCAAGTCTGTACAGTTTTGTTTTAATCCTGTTTAAAAAATGAAAAAAAAAGACAAAAAAAGATATATTTTTACCTTTTGAAAAAAAAAAAAAAAAAAGTTAATCACAAGGTGAAACAAGTGTTTCTCTCTTGTGGTGTATGTAATGTATGCACTATGCTTCTCTGATACTACCGGCTGTGCCTTCTTGATCTGTTTTGTTTTTAATGTTGTTTTTTTAAAAACCTTTTGATGAAGACGAGATTTCAGATCCGTGAAAACCTTTGTAACAATTGTAATTTGTTTTTTTTTTTTTATACTGGACTTGGCATACAGTATGTGCTCTGAATATGTTTTGTATTGTGAAGAATGTTATTTTCAATAAACGAAGCATCGAATGCTGCAACGCAGCTCCTTCAGACGTCTCCCGGGCCGCAACTTGAAGACAGAACCCTGACCTCTGTTTAAACTTTAGGTTTTAATATTCTTTACTCTGAAAATAAAACTCAAAAATACAGAAAGGGGGCGCCTGCAACAAAATTTCACACAAACAACAGATTATTCACAAATAAAGTTAAAGATCATCATAGAAAACATCTCTTGTAACACTGTTAAATAGACGGCGATTCAGATCAGACTCTCGGGTCGGGTTCAGGTTCGGGTTCAGGGGGGGGTCTTCGTTCAAGCAGACGTGCAAACACAAAGATGGAGGGAACCGGAGGGGAGGGGGGCTAATTTCGGGACGAGCATCTGTAAAGCACCAAGGCAGCACTGCATATTCACCGGGTCGCACTTCTTTGTGGGAGTCCGTGTGTCGGATGTGAGAGGAAAAAGAACAACAAGGCCGGAGGTTGTCGACTTACACTTAAATATTCATGATTTCCCCCCGTAATGCCCTCGTTAATTTTACGTTGCTTTTCCCCCCCCTGCCTGTGTTCGTTGGCTGGGACCGAGAACCGCTGCATCCTGGAATGATATGCCAAGAAGGATGTCTGACGGGAACCCGACTCTTTCCTTTTTGCACAGAGTTTTAGCCTCCAGTCAGGACCAAAGTGATGAGTTATTGATCAGAAATCTTCAGGGTAAACGGTCAGAGTGATTTGTGCAGCTGTGTGTCGCCGTGGCAACAGAGGCGGCACATCCATCCCCCCCGAGCCGCTGCAGAAACGCCCCTCCGTCTGTGCGCTGTACACACATGCAGGGCTTCCAGGTGGCCTTTTATGTATGAAAATGGTAACAATGACTTAGAAAAGAAAAAAAAAAAGCACAAAAAAAATATACCACCACTTCAAAAAAAAGAAATAAAAAAAAAAAGATCTATACACATTGCATGTATTCATTAAAGTGACTGAGCCAGTTAAATTTCTAGACAGTAGTTGGATTCAGCAGCAATTTCTTCTCAATAAATATAGATGTACAGTATATAAACGTCTCTTATTTGAATCAGGTTCAGACCAATCCGGGGGAGGGGGCGGGGCTTTCCCCAGTTCCTGGAAGGAGTGATGGTGATGATCGTGGTCAAGGCCAACATCCATCTCTGGGTTCTGATCAGACCGCAGGACTGTACGGCGAGGAGATGCCAAGTCCAGTCCAAAACCTTTAAAACAGCATGCTTTGTCTTCTGCTCTTTCCGTTACCTGAAAGGAAAAAGAAGCAGCATGATTAAAGAGACGCTTTTCTTATTTATGATTTTTCTTTTGTTTGTTTTACACAAGACACCACTTGACTGAACAGTTAATGAGGTTCTAGGCCTGGAACGACAGGTCAGGTAATGTTACAGCAGTAAACTAGGCGTTTATCCAGCGGCACCCAGAGGCAGGTTCTTCTGGACCAGGGGTCGGCAAACCGCGGCTGTAGAGCCGCATGCGGCTCTTTAGCTTTATTTTTTTCTTTATTTTTTTTACTTTTTTCCCCTTTTTTTCTTCTTTTTTTTCGTTTTTTCTTTTTTCTTCTCTTTTTCCTTTTTTTCTTCTTTTTTCTCTTTTTATATACTTTTTTCTTCTTTTTTTCTTCTTTTCCTTTTTTTCTTCTCTTTTTCATTTTTTTCTCTTTGTTTCTTCCTTTTTCCTTTCCTTTTTTTCTCAACATTTCAACTTTTTTCTCGAAATTTTGACTTTTTTCTCAACATTTCAACTTTTTTCATGAAATTTTGACTATTTCCTTGACATTTAGACTTTTTTCTCAACCTTTTCGACTTTTTTCTCAACATTTTGACTTTTTTCTCAAAGTGCATAATGAAAAACAAAATCTTCCCCCAGTTATAACTAACATAGCTACATGCAGCATGTGTTGTCTTCATTCTAAGGCTTATGCATACAAGACTTTTATTTTTTTGCAGCTCCAGACATATTTGTTTTTTGTGTTTTTGGTCCAATATGGCTCTTTCAACATTTTGGGTTGCCGACCCCTGTTCCGGACCCTTGAAACCAAAGTCAAATCCAGAAGAACCAGACTCATTTAAAGAGAAAAAGAACTAAGATCAAGCTTGGATTAAGCAGGGAATACAACACGATTCCCATTCATCATTTAATTCCACAGTAATCCACGGGTTTCTTCAGGCTGGACTTTAAATATTTCAGGTCATTGTCTCAACTCTGCTGATTCAGTAGGTGCACTGCAGAACTGGGCTTGGGTTCGTCTCGCTGAAATAAACACACTATCAGTGAAAGAGACGGCGTTTGTTGGTCCACAATCAGAATGTGTTCAGTGTCTAGTTATCTTCGGCACCTCGATACCATCCGGCTCTTAAACTGAGCCCCGACAGCAATCCTGATGGTGGATCTCTGTCGTAAAGCGGATAAATCTTCCACGTTTCCTGATCCTTCACCTCACTGGTCGGTTTTCCACTGGAGCCGGGGCCCAGACTAAGTCTCAGATTCTCACTCACATGAATATCTTCTTTAACTTTGAAGGGTGCAGCTTTGAACGCGGCTCACCGATGGTTGTTTTCAGAACTTTTCCTGAGCCCATGCAGTGTTTTTTTTTTTTTTTTTTTTACAAAACAGTCACTTCTATTTTTAAGAGAGTTCTGCCTTAGGACCTAAAGATAATCAATAAAAACACATTTTGATTTTCTTTCTCCTTTGTAAGATTCCCAATGAACCCACCCAGACCTGTGGCATTATTTAAAAGGAAAACCAAGTGTTGTAAAGCCTCTGGCTTTCTGGAAAACTTAGTCCTGTCCAACAAAACCTTTTATTTTTTCAGAGCATAAAACCCGACAGACAGTCACTGAACCGTCATTTCCTCCTGCAGTCGGTCTTGCAGACTAAATGGAGGTGCTGGATCAGAACCTGCTCACACGGCGAGCTGGGACCGGCCCAGTAACAGCAGCGTCGCCCCGCATTACAAATAAAAGTCATTTAAGATCCACGAGTGCTTTCCTTCATGGCTCCCAGGTGAAGTAACTCTGACATTTCTCATCTGGGCTTACAAACACAACCCTGAGGCACAAATGAGGTGCATCATCCCACCGTTATTAGGGTCCTCAAGAGATCCAAGTCATGAAATAAAAACTATTTAAGAGGTTAAATCTTCAGTGTTTGTTATAACAGTTAACTTCAGCCTTGTATCTGTCAGTATCTTTCTAAAAAACAACTTTATCTTGCATTCAAGGAGGTTTGGAAGGTAAAAGTCTTGTGTCTGTCAGGCCTGGATGACACAAATGTAGGATCTGTGTGTGATTCAGAAATCACTGCAGTCAACTGTTTGTGACATCTTACAAAGAATCCAAGCCTTTTTCTTTTTTAAGATAAATTAAACATTAAATTCTAATCAGTGGTGGACAGCAACGGAGTAAATTTACTTGAGTACTGTACTTAAGTACATATCCAGAGGATTTGTACTTTACTTGGGTATTAGATTTCTTTGGTACTTATTACTCTTACTTGAATACATTTCCAAGACAAATATTTTTACTTTTACTCGAGTAAATTTCTAGGAAGGCTGAAAAGTACTCTTTACTTTCAGGTCTGCTCTTTTTTCTTCTTCCCTAAAATGCTATTGGACACAAGCTGTTTTTGTCAAAGGAGGAGACCTATCACAGTGCACGCTCTCCACTGGGATGTACGTAAAGCGGAAATACGTCAAGCCTCCTCAAAACAATACCGCCAAAGTAGCCTGCGTTTGTCAAGACATAGCCGCAACAATTAATTTAGAAAAAATATAGTAATTTACTGATGTGGAAAATAAGAAATTTACTCTTACTCCTACTCTTACTTTTACTTAAAGTAAATTTAAAAGCATTTACTTTTGGATACTTAAGTACCTTTAAAAGCAAGTACTTTTCTACTCTTACTCAAGTAATATTTTGACTGAGCTACTTTTACTTGTAACGGAGTAAATTTTGACCAGTAGTATTTGTACTCTTACTCAAGTACTGGGGTCGAGTACTCTGTCCACCTGTGATTCTAATGAATCACTGAGAACTAATGTTATTAAAAAAGATTGAATTTGAGTTTTCCAATCAGTTTCATGAACATGAGAGGGGAACGCCAGTAACACTCCTCTTCTGAAGTCGTATCGACTGTGAGCTCCATCACATCACTGCCGCTGAAACTGCCGGTCTTGTTGCCAAGCAGCCGGATCAGAGGGCCACGCCACAAAAACACCCGCCTGTCCCTTTCAGTGCTGAGGAAAAGTGTGTGGATTTTAGCGTTTGCTGCGTCAATTTAGTCGAACAGACAAACAGCATGCGTGTGAGCCCGAACACCCAGAACGCCTCGTGTCTTCAAACATCCACTGTGCTGGAGGGGAAACTAGGTGAAAGCCCTCGGTTAGCAGCTGGCTGAAGCTCCTTCTGGCAGCAGGGACTTCAAACGAGCATTTTCAAGTACCTCTTCCTTGACGATGGCGAGCCGCGAAGCCAGTGAAGGAATCCCAAATATTCCCTCCATCACACTTTACAACAGGGACGTTTTTTTTTTTTTTTCTTTCATTGATCCAGAAAGGATTTTCCCAGCAGCAGCTTCCTCATCCCGTTGATCCCCCGACTCCCTCCCTGCTCAATGACTTACGCCAGGCAGACTCATGAACAGACAAGTTTCAGTTTCCATCTTCACCTCATTGAGGATGAGGAGCCACGGCACTGATCCATCTCCATTTATGCTTAAACAGTTTACCATCTTTCCAGCCTGCTTAATCGAATGTCTTCAGAAATCTCCAGATACTTCTTACTAACAGCTCATTTAAATGTGAGTGTCTTATGAATCAAAGTAGCTCTAAACACACCTTCAAACCAGGGTTATAATAGTTTTGAATTTTTCATTTTAGTTTAGTTTTATTTCGTTTTGACTTTTTCTCCTTCAATTCAGTTAGTTTTAATTCGTTTTTAGTGTGGGTTTGCTAGTTTTTATTTGTTTTTATATTTTCAAAAATGCTTAGTTTTAATTTAGTTTTTATTAGTTTTAGTTTTGACGTCACGGACCGTGAGGCGTTAAGGTGCTGTAGCTGGCAGTTGGAGATAAACGGCCAGAGCGGAATAAATTGATCATACCAACAGGCTTATATTGACAGGGACGAAAACGGAGGAAATTATATCTATAATTTCAGTTCGTTTTAGTTAGTTTTCTAAACACGCAATATAGTTTCAGTTAGTTATCATTTTTGTCTTTTAATTTTCGTTTTTATTTAGTTCAGTTAACAAAATTGTTTTTTCAATTTTAGTTTTCGTTATTTCGTTCGTTTTCGTGAACGATAATAACTCTGCTTCAAACTCATTTCACCTGGAGTCCAGATGTGCAGGCTGCTGCTTCCTCCAGCACTGGGAATGTTTAGTGGGTATGTTGAATAAAAGATATGAGCAAATTCTAACAGTTTGTGTTTTATCAGCTTAAACACACTAAAAGAGACTTGAATGAGGTTCAGATCACATTTCATGGCGAATTAAAGCGGAAAACCAGTTCACTCCAAGGGGTTAACACACTTTCATGGTCTCCTGAAGTCTCTGTCCCTCACCTGACTCGGAGTGCGAGGAGTTCCGGTAGCCGGGATCTCTCTGCAGCTGCACCTCCTTCAGTGTAAATATGGATATGCCTGCCGAACACAAGAGTCGTTGAGTGCAACGGAGGTCACCTAACTCTGGCTACAGTTGTATCTAGCGGTGTGTCTGCCTGCATCACAATGCGATTACTCACTCTCTGGCAGCGTGTGCACGCGTGGCCCCAGGCTCCTGAAGTACGGCTGCCTCATCGCTTCATCAGCCGAGATCCTCTTTTTCGATTCATACTGGAATGAAGAAGACGTTTAAGCGAGTTGGCGGCGGACGCACCTTGATGTTTTTTTTTTCTTTCTTTTTTTTGTGATCAAATTTTTATTTCTTTTTTTCCTTTTTCTGAAAAAACAACATGGTGCAAAAAAACACCAATACATAACAACAAAAAATGAATAGATAAATGTAATAACAAAAAAAAACAAATACAAAACAAAAAAAGAAAAACAAAAAAAAAAAAGTAATGCCCATATTATTAAGTATAACAATGCAAAATTAACACATAAATTAAGAGTAAAAATAAATAAATAAATAAATGAAAATAAAATCATAACCCCAGACATTACCCACCCACCCCCTGGATCCTAGCAGCTTTAAATCACATCAATGTGTTTATAATATAACTTTTAACATGGTATACTTAGTTTTCCTTTATCACACTAAGGACATAGAAATTATGTATAATGAATAGTTCACTATATCAAAATCTAAACACGACAGAAACTAAATAATTCCTTTATTTCCAGGCTTATCAAATGCCTTCATACCTGCTGCTGCTTGTTTTTTTTTTTTTGTAATTAATTATGTGTAATTATGTGTATGTAACATTTAGTAGTTGAAAAGCGATAACCATAATAGTCTTTTTCCAAACATAATATTTTGTATGACATAGATTTTTTTCTTTTTTAAATCTAAAAACACGGCCATAACATAGCTCTGCTTTTAGCATGGCCTGGCAGTTCCTGGCAGACGGGGCGCAACTCACTTTTAGGAATGACGTCAGCAGCTCGATTCCATCGGTATCCAGCCTGCGCGGAGGGGGGTGGAGAGTGGAGACGGAGAGGGAGAGAGAGAGAAGAGGGGAGGGGAGCGGGGTCAGTAAGGTAAGGTGACTCACAGATGCTGCCGGGTGCAAGGGAAGGAAACCGAGCCAAACAGACTCAACTATTCCACAGGATTTCCTTACAGGAAGTGACAGAGAGCACACACTCCTAACCAAACAACTCAGTAAAACTAACGTCTGGCTCTACGAGCTCACAAGCCTCTACATATGAGCGTGCGTCTTATATACCTGGGTCTCATGAGAAATATTTGCTCACTCCCATCTCCAATGATAAGTGGACTAGTAAAAGAGGTAGGGGGGGGGGGTTGGTAAGTCAGAGACTGCAACTCTGAAATAATCAGCTGTAACACCGTTAATATGGTGGAAAGTGAAACTGTGTATAAAAAGAAGTGCGTGTACGTCCTACCTGGGTGCGTGATTGATCAGGGCCTGCGCCTTGTACTTTGGGAATTTGTGGGACTTGAACTCGTCGATGGATGAGATTCCCGGCCAGCTGTCTTCTGTCGGAGTTCCTGTGGAGAGACGTTCAAACGGCCCCCGTCAGAGTCGGGCTCCGCTGTGCCAGCTGGAGGGGGTTTTCATGGAGGGTGGGGGGGGGGGTTTACATGCCAGGGCTAATGGGATTATAGACCCGCGTTAAAGGTTCCAGTGATTCCCTGTCAGCAGGGGGCAGCACTGACCTAACAGCCGGAAGATGAGGTGCAGCTCGTCCTCCACCGTGGAGCCGGGGAACAGGGGCCGGCCGGCAGCCATCTCGTAGAATATACAGCCCACACCCCTGAGGGACAGGAGGGCGGAGGTCAGGAGGGTCAGGAGGGTCATGAAGGTCTGACACAGGTCAGTCGCTCAGTTACACAGGTACTCTAAACCAGTGTCTCCCAACCTGGGGTCCGGGCCCCCCTGGGGGGGCGCCAGAGATCTCTGGGGGGGCGCAAAACTTTGTCTGCTTTGAGGATATGCAGTTGTACAAATAATATTTGCGCATGTTAAATAATTAAAAAAAAAAAAAATCATAAAAACACACCTAATGGAATACTGTAATCCAAGTCTGTATAAACCTACTTACCGTAGTATTTTAAAATGACCAAAATATATATCTAAATTATTTAGCAGGATAAAAACTTAAAAACTTATTATTATATCATTATTGAAAATTTAATCATACAACTCCGACAGGTTGTAAAAGGAAAAATGTTAAACATTTTTGCTCTCATATTAAAAGAGACATTTTTCGGAAATTATTTTATGTCCCTGCAATTATTTTTTGTGGATATTTTATACATTGGTGACACAAAATGAAGGTGAGAAAAACAAAGTCATCTGTATACAGGGTAAACCAAAGAGAAATTTATTAAAAAAACATAATTAATGTTCATTTTTTCGGTTAAAGATTTGTAACGAATCACTTTACTCTTTTGGTGCCAGTATGTACGGGCCGGGGGCCCGGCTTGTCTTAGACACAAGTAGGGGGGGCTCCAGGGAAAAAAGGTTGGGAACCACTGCTCTAAACCACCCTTCACTTTCCCACTTTCCCTCTATCGCTAAATCTGTCTATTACCACCTGAAAAACATGCTAGAATGAAGGGGTTTCTGTCTAAAAAAGACAAGGAAAAACGTATTCATGCATTCATTTTCAATAGGTTGGATCATTGCAATGGCATCTTTACAGGCCTTAAAAAGAAATCTATCAGGCAGCTACAGCTGCTCCAGAACGCTGCCGCCAGAGTCCTTACAAACACCAGGAAACTGGACCACATTACACCCGTCATGAAATCACTACACTGGCTTCCAGTGAGTCAAAGGATAGAGTTTAAAATCTTCCTACTGGTCTACAAAGACCTGAATGGTCTTGGACCAAATTACATGGGCTACGTTTACATGCAGTCAAAATTCGGGTTATTGCTAATATTCCGGTTACTGAAACATTCGGAATATTCCGTTTCCATGCGTGAGCAAACAGGGTTATCCCTGTTTACATGGTGATTAATCATTCAGGATATCTGGATCAAACCAGTGACGCACAGAGAACGTCATGACGCAATTCCCGTCATTTCCGCTTCTTCTTCTGTATCCAAATTCAAAACAAATGCTGCTTCGCGCAACTTTTTGCTCACCTTCTTGTAAATCTCGCTATCCCGGTACTTTCTACCGTCTACAAATGCCAAAATGTTCATATCCTTCATTACATTTATAAAATGATTAGTCTCCTCACTCCAAAAGTGTGACGTGGTCTTGCGTTTCTCCATGTTTATAAGAACTTACTGGGCTTAAAAGACCAAGATTCTTTGTGAACAGAGCATGCACAGAAAAACAAATTCATCTTCCGTTTGACCGGGATATCTCGTTTGGCGTTTACATGACCGAATATTCAGGTTTTAAAAGGAGTAACCCAAGGGGATACTCCAGGTTTTTAAATTGGAGTTATTCAAAGGGGTTATTGGTGTTTACATGGCCGTGCAAAACCGGGTTATTGCCAATATTTGGGTTTTAAAAGGGTTATTGACTGCATGTAAACGCAGTCATGCTGGATCTGTTAGTTCCTATGAAGCTCCCAGACCCCTGAGGTTCATCTGGATCTGGTTTGTTGTGTGTCCCAAGAACCAGAACCAAGCAAGGTGAGGCAGCGTTCAGTTATTCTGCTCCTCACCGGTGGAACAACTTCCTGTAGACCTGAGGTCTGCTCCAACTGTAGATCCTTTAAATCAGGCCTAAAAACATTACTGTTTACTGAAGCGTACTCTTAAATTAAATACTAACCTGCTGTACTCTACTGCCCTTACTTTTTAACAACCTGTGCTTTTTATTATTTTACCTCTTTTTCTATCATTTTATTTGTTATTTACTGTTTAATTGTGTCTTGCTGCTTTTAATGTTGATATAAAGCACTTTGAATTACGCTACACAAATAAACTTGCCTTCCCTGATCAGGACATTTACCAAACGGTCTCAGTTGCTCCACTGAGCAAACATGTTGATGTAAAGAGTAAGAGTTGGGATCTCTCACCACATGTCTATCTGTGTGGAGTACTCGGAGGAGCCCAGCAGCACGTCTGGAGGACGGTACCAGAGCGTCACCACCTCGTTAGAGTACGTCTTTGTGGGCACCGACTTGGCCCTGGCCAGGCCTGAGGAGGACACACACACACACACACACACACACACGCATCATCCAGTTAAAGTAAAAACATTCACCTTCTCAATTACCGTAGACGTGTTTGGGTGGGTCTGATTTTACCAAAGTCAGCTAGTTTGAGCTCTCCTCTGTCGTTGATGAGCAGGTTCTGGGGCTTCAGGTCTCGGTGGAGGACTTTCCGTCTGTGGCAGTAGGCCAAACCTCGCAGAATCTGGAACAAAAAAATCTAGAGAGAGAGAGAGATTTATGAAAAACTCAATTCATATTTATACTTTACTGATATTGTTGCTTTATTACAGAATAAAACCCATTCATGTGAACAAAAGCAATGAATTATAATGTATCATCACTTCAGATTCAGATTCAGACGAATTTATTTATCCCTTTGGGAGGTTCCCTATACAAATCAAACATCCCATTTCATTTTTTTTTTCATTTCATTTAATTATTTATTCAAACAGGTTAAAACAAAAACAAAAAAATAATCAGAATAAATAAAATGTATATACCGAAAAAAACAAAAAAAACAAAAAAACCATAAGCAAAACAAAGCATATTAAAGAGACAAATCTATATGAATGAATGAATGAATTATTTTTATTTATGTGTCATACACCTTTAAGGTGCCCAGCCCATAAGGGCTTACAAGACACAGATACCCTACGCCAGCAAACAAACATCAACTACGTACAAACAAAAACACAAACACAAAATTATAATATCCACTTATACATTACAGATCAGATCTTTTCTCAATTTTCATATAATTTGTCCTTTCTCTGTTTCCAGGCTCTCTTTACAAAAGTAGCCACAGAGAAAACCTCCTCTTTAAAAAACCACTCCAATTTAACATCATCTTCACTCCAAAACAACTCAGGTTTACAATCTTGCATTCTTTGAAATAAAAACTTCCTGGCTTCATCATACAATGGACAATAAAACAAAAAATGAAGTTCATCCTCAACAACATTCAGGTCACAAACACTACACAATCTTTCCTCTTCGGGAACAGAATTATACCTACCTGTTTCTATGGCCAGAGGGAGAATCCCAGTTCGCAACTGAGCACACAATGATCTTTTGGATCTATCAAGGGGTGTATATGTAGATCAATATTTCCGGTTTGAAAGGGTGTAGGATGAAGTTTCAAAAAACTTTTCTAGTTCTACCCCTTCTAATGTTCTGTTTTTACAATTTCTTCATTTCACAGAACTTCTAAAAGAAAAGCATAAAGAAAAGAAAAAGTGGTTCAGCTGAGCAAGGCATTTTGGTCACTGGCTGTCAGTTCATGTGTTCATTTCCGTTTTGTATCCATAAAGAGTATTGATTTTAAAGATTTGTTTAAACTTACTTAGTGATTTGCATGATTTCATTTCATCTTTGCAGTTGTTCCACAGATTGACTCCCTTCCCTGATACACAATGGGTTTTGATGTTTGTTCGTACATGCTGTTTTTTAAATTGCATATTCCCCTGAGATTGTATTTATTTTCTTTCATTTGAAACAACTTCCAAAACCAAACACTCATATAAATATAAAAATAAAAAAAGTGCAGTGCCATAAAATAAAACATAAAATATGGATAGAAAAGAAATAAGTGTAAATTGTTCTTCAAACTACAGGGATGTTTTCAACAGAATGTGTAAAGATTAGGATGATAGTTTCACTCAGTCCTCCAGTGTCTGAGCGCCACCACCAGGGGGCACAAAAACAACGGTCCTAACACCAATCAGAGACTCCTTGACAGCGGAGGAAGGTGTGTGGACCGGCGAGCCGCCCGCGGAGACTCACCTTGACGTTCTGCATGCTCAGGATGTTCCCGCAGTCGTCCATGTACTGCTTGAGGTCTTTGTCCTGGGTGAGAGGAAGGGCATTAGCGCTCAGAGGCCACACGCACGGGAACGGCAACAGTTGCCGAGCCCGTGGTGAATAACAATCAGGTGAAGCACATTATTCCAGCATCCAGTGAAGACAACACATTAGTCACGATCAAGGTGAGCGGGGAGGTCGAGTCTCACCAGGTACTCGAACACCAGTGTGAGCGACTTCTCGGTGTGGACGATGTCGTGCAGCGTCACGATGTTGGCGTGTTTCAGGTCCTTCAGTAGAGACACTGACAACAGGAAGAGGATAGATGATTACACTCTCCAACTGAGTGTGTTGTGTCTGGGTTCACACTGACCGAGCCAAAACACCCGTGGCATCATCGTTATCTGTAAAAGGTCATCTCAAACTAACACCTGAGGGAAGCTGCTGCTGCGCTCAAGCGCGTCGTTTTAAAACGTCATGGGAGAGCTTCACAGGACACTGAGACGTATATTTAATGCTGATCTGACTTATGACTTCTCTATACTTAATTTGGGAAGGACTGATTCCCTCATAGGACGGTCAGTTGCACTAGCGCAGTGTCTCCCAACCTGGGGTCCGGGCCCCCCCCCCGGGGGGGCTCCAGAGATCTCTGGGGGGGCGCGAAACTTTGTCTGCTTTGAAATTATGCAGTTGTAAAAATTATATTTGCGAATGAGTCATTCCTAAGACATTGTTAGGAATAATTTATGAATGTCTTGAATATTTTTTGTGTTTTTTATAAACTGGTGACAAACACAGGAAATGATTTCATTCCTTATTATTATATCATTCATTACTCAACATTTAATCTACTCCCACAGGTTGTTAAAGGAAAAATGTTAAAAAATGTTGGTCTCATATTAAAAGAGACATTTTTCAGAAATATTTTTATGTCCTTTTGTGCGTATTTTATACATTGGTGACATTGGAGAAAAACAAAGTCATCTGTATTCAGAGTAAACCAAAGAGAAATATATCAAAAAAACATAATTAATGTTCATTTTTTCAATTAAAGACTATTTTGGTGCTAGTACGTACAGGTCGGGGGGCCCGGCTGATCTTAGACACAAGTAGGGGAGGCTGCAAGGAAAAAAGGTTGGGAACCGCTGCACTAGCGGAGCAGGCGGGGGGGCTGCTGCGTGGGGGGGCCCACGCCGAAGAGGAAAAAAAAAAGTGTTCTGAATAAAATAAGGAAAGTTGGACTATATAACAATTGCGTTCATAAGGATAAAGTTGTTTAAAAAATAAAAATTAGCCTGAATTATGATTTATGGTTCCGCGTTACACCAATGCAGACCCTACGGCGTAACCATAATTCAGCCTTTAGGCAGTTGTCGCATCAGAGCCTTAAAGCAGGAAAGTCATGCTGAGTTTCAGCAGCTGAAATGATTAAAAACTATCTCCGGGCATATTTTATGTCATAATTATGACTTACCGTGGGGATATTTTTATTTTTAAGGTTAAGATTTCATCTTATTTTTTTCTTTTACTGGCGGAAATTGGCTTCCATAGATATCACTGGATGTCATTTGATTTTTATCTCCAGTTTGATACTTATATCTTAAAGTCTGCATTAGGCTTATAATTAGGTTTGACATAATGACTGGTAAATCCATGGTGCTAGAACCTCATGTGATGGTTCTGACCGTGTTGCTGATGCTTTTTTTTGCGATTATGTTTTAACGGGGATGTTTAGGCCACAAGGGCCCATATAGAATGCTTCGCCCCCCCTAGTCTGGGACCCCTGCTCCCCCCCTGGTCAGATCAATATCTATTTGGCATTTTGATAACTGCTGCTAAAAAAGCGCTCATGAGACATTGGTTGCTCCCTGAGGCCACAATACAGGAGTGGATACACTTTGTTAATGATATATACATGATGGAAAAGATTACATTTTGCCTCCGTCTCCAGAAAGATTTGTTTGCTAAATTGTCGACGAAATGGGTTGTATATGTGAAGCCTTTGCACCCAGAATTTGCGGAGGTATTGAATAGATAAAACTTGTTTTGTTTTTCTCCTCCTTCCCCCTCACATTCTTGAATGATCTGAAGACAGACACCAATACTATCATATCATTATCCTTATTATTATTACCAGAGGTGTCAAGTAACGAAGTACAAATACTTTGTTACCTTACTTAAGTAGAAATTTTGGTTATTTATACTTCACTGGAGTAATTATTTTTCAGACGACTTTTTACTTTTACTCCTTACATTTTCACGCAATTATCTGTACTTTTTACTCCTTACATTTTAAAAACAGCCTCGTTACTCTATTTCATTTCGGCCTTTAAAAAAAAACTATCCAGTTAAATTGCTCCATCCGGATAGAGTGAATTTGGTTGTGGTTGTTTCAGATGTTCTTGTCCAGTTTTGTTCTTACATCCGTTCCCTCAGATTCCTGCAACTAAACTTGGATGTACATTCCAATAAAGGTTAGGATAAATGATAACATGCCTCTGAAGTTTGACTTTTTGCACCATTACAATACTTATAGGCAACTAGTCATCATATCCTACAATCCTGTCCACCTACAAAAGAAGTGTAATTAATAAATTAATTACCCAAGTAAGAAACTAAAGGAAAGAGATATACCATTGATATGATGATTATGCCTTACCTGTGTTGCTTTGCCAATATTTTGTCTCGTTCTCTCTGTTTTAGTATTCACTTTTATTGTATTAGTATTTTAACATTCTGCAGTTATTTTTATTTACTCTGCTTGTTGATTGTTTTTTTCTTGTTTGTCTTCTTTTGCTGTTTATTTTGTTTTTGTTTCTGTTCTAGTTTTACTTTCTAATAATAAACAAGTCATGTAATGTCCTGTAAACGGCGAGGTCATTGCATAAGCCCCCCTAGGGTTTCTGTCCTCACGTGCACAACCACTACCTGTTATCTTTCAACAAACAAAAAAAAAAAAAAAAAAAAAAAAAAAAATATCTCCTGCTCTCAGAAACACATGTTAATGCTCAATAGTACACATATATGGTTCTTTAATATATTTATATTATACCAAGATGCATTCATTTTCAATGGCTTTTGTCCTTAATGGCTTTTTTTCCCCCTTACATTACTTTTACTTTTATACTTTAAGTAGTTTTGAAACCAGTACTTTTATACTTTTACTTGAGTAAAAAACTTGAGTTGATACTTCAACTTCTACAGGAGTATTTTTAAACTCTAGTATCTATACTTCTACCTGATTAATGAATGTGAATACTTTTGACACCTCTGATTATTATTATCTCATTCTCCACCCTCTCCACCCAACTGAGAATCATGTTATTTTTCTTCTGTATGGAGGTTTTATGTTTATAGTCTGTCTCTCCCAGATTGTATCGAGTTCTTTGTAGTTTTTGTTTTTTATTTCTTTTTCCTTTTCTTATGTCTTAATATGTTTACTTAAAATGAAAAAACTGGATGGCGGATAAGAATATTACTGCTTTTACTGTGTGATATGTACTGCCATACCTAAATAAATAAAATAAAACGTCATGGCATTAGTTGATCCCTTGACGTTCTCACCTTCTCGGATGGCAGTGCACGGTGCCCCCTCCTCGTGCTCCAGTCTGATCTCCTTCAGCGCCACAAGGTTGTCTGTCAGCTTACTCCTCCCCTTGAAGACGGTTGCGTACGTGCCCTGCAGACCAGGAGAAATAGAGAAAGAAAGGATTCAGGAGCTGGACTGATGGAGGTCACTCAGGGGTTCAGATCCAAGTCAGATTATTAAAAGGAAACAGAAGTTTACAGTCTCACATACTTCTCCCAGCTTGTCCAGCTTGATGTACGTCTCCAGTTTCCCGAACCCGATTTCTGACTGGAGGAAAGAAACGGACAAACACTGTTAATGTGCACGGCGTCTTTATCAGCGGTGACAAGCTTACAGACGCCACAGTAAATCTTTATGACGGCCTTGCAGCATCGGAGGGGGCTGCAACGACGCCAAAAAACCCCAAACCACAATCATAACTAATCCGTTCTGACAAATGACTGTTGGCTTTTGGCTTCAGCAGCGTGTCTGTTTGCGGGAAGCGATCGCCATCTTTCTCCATGGAGGGGACTTCTTACTCTGCATTTTATTTCTAACCATTCCACTTATCTTTATGCATGTCTGCTACATGGCAGTATGAACGTCCAGATGAAACTTTAACGGTGACTGCTTGATAAATGGATGGGGGGGAAAGAAGAGAAAACGTGTTGGTGAAGGGAAGCCGTTGCAGAAAGACGACCAACCGGTGCCTGCTGAGCTGAAAGGTCAGGGTGTCAAACACATGAGCAAAGCCATTCAGGGCTTTATAAATAACCCCGCAGGGCAGATCCTAATGCAAATGAGGTGGACTAGGCGAGGCAGTGTACTTGTTCTGCTTTTGACAGATGCACATTCAGAGTAAAACCACAAGCTAATTAGGGAGATTGTTGACAGTGAGAGCTGGGCTGCTATATAAATACATGACAATGGGCTGTAACGATGACATGGGAGGGAGCAGGAGGAAGGCATAGGCTCGCACTTCTGTTTCATGCTGCATTTAGATCAGGGGTGTCAAACTCATTTTGCTTGGCGGGCCGGATTTGACCAATTTTTTTCTCGCGGGCTCAAAATAACAAAAAAAGGTGCAAAATGTTTTTTTTCCTAATTCTTTTTTTTACTATTGTTATCTAATCCAGTTTAGTTAATTTTAAAGGAAATGTGCACTTTGTTTACACTCTAATTATGTAAAATAAATTTCTGCAGGATCTTTTCTTGAAATTTCTCATTTTTTTCAAATTATATATATACTTTTAATATCATTTTACAAAGATAAACAGAAACAAGTATGTTTTTTTATATTTCGCTTTTTTATAGGAAATTTAATTAAAAGCAAAATCTTTCTTATTACATCCGAGAGTGTTTCTTTGTGATTTAGAGATTTTTCCATTACAGTTACAGTAAGTGTATTTATTTTTTTTAAATTGGCGCGGATATTTACGCCAGCGTGCCGAAAAAGTCAGCACTTTTTTTAACTGTTTTACTTTGTCACTATCCTCGTATTCAAAACTGAAATTCTCCGAATAAATATCTTCTATCATCTTTTTAAGCAGTGATATTTTTCCTGCGAAAATATACAATAGTAGTCAGTTATTTATGCCTTCCTTTTTAGTAAATTAACATTTAGTTTTTTTGCGTTGGAAACTTCTCGTGGGCCGCATGAAAATCTCTCTCGGGTCGCATGCGGCCCACGGGCCGCATTTGACACCCCTGATTTAGATCATCTCACAGCTATCGTGGTGATTGCGCGGAGCTGGACTTTTTAGTCTTTTGTTCTTGGAGATATTTCAGCTTCCATCCTGAACGCACCCTCAGTTTGAAATGTCTTCAAGGAAAAGAGAAAATCAAGGCCAGCGGCCCCGATTCAAGCTTTTAGGAGGCATTTTATTCTTTATACAACATTTTCCTGATCCATAGTGTATTTCCTTCTTATTCAGAACTCATGGCACTCTACCGCTAAAAAACACAACGAAAAACATATTAAAAGAAAAAAATTATTCAAAATTCATTGTATAAATAATAGAAGCCTTACAGCTTTGACATTTAACCCTCGAGTTTTCCAAATACTTTGGTTGCTTTTGGTCACAGGCTCCGTTATCTTGCACAGATTACACCGGGGTAACGCATATCTCCAGGGTGAAAACAGTGATGTCCCTCTTCAGGTACTCGAGGGATTACGTTGCTCTTTTTCATTCCAGAGGTCTGAGTGGATTCAGGTCAGACGACAGACTTCGCCCGGTCACCATTTTCTTCTGATGAAACTCTTGTGGTTCTCAAAGTGTGGTTTGGTCTGTTTGGTCCCGAGCGAGTTTTCCTCGTCTAAACCCGTGCAGACAGTAATCTTGTCAGCCAGTAATCTGGTTTTTCTACATCCATTCATGAGTGGAATTTCCCCACCTGCTGCTTTAATGCTGCTGCTGCTCATCATTACACTCCCACCTCTGTGCTTCACCTGGCTCAGGTTCATTACTGACCTCATGGACTCCATCTAAGGCGATCATATTTGTCTTAGTTTCTTACAATCTATTTTTGAGTAGAATTTAATGTTGATGTTTAGTGCTAAAGAGGAAGGAGGGTCTGTTTTGGATGTTGTTGTAAGAGAGACTAGCTTTCTGAATTGTCCCAGAAAGAAAGAGAAGTGTGAAAAACATCTGATGAAAGGCTAATAATCGGTAATGTTTTATTATTTCATGAAATATACTGAACAATATTGTGTTAATAGACGTGTTCACAAAAAAATGAAATTACTTTAAAGGCGGGGTAAACTATTTCTGGATCACATCACACCTGCTGGTATTTGAAACAACGTAATCACCAAAATACAGAAATTAGTTTTTTGGCCTTTAGAGGGTAGGAAATAGCAGAAAAAGGATAATGCTGTTCTTTTAGATGGCAATAATTTGGACCAAATAAGATATAGATAAGGAACAATATTCTCAAAACCGAAAATATTGACTGAAAAATGCTTTAACTGAGCAAATGATACGTTATGCTTCTACAAGATAATTTCCTGTAATGCAGCTACGGCTTCAGTCTACACCTTTTTTGGTTCATTTATTTATATATCCAGCTTTACTGTTGTGCATGTTTTGATTTACTAATGGACCAAAATAAAACATATTTATTATTATTATTATTATTATTATTATTATTATTATTATTAAATGATTGTGAAGTTAAAAGAAGAGCAATTTAAATTTTCATCCTGTGGGGAGTTTCCTGAGCTTCAGTTTCCAAGCAAAATGAATGAAGAGTATGCTCAAGTTGTACTTGTCCTTCTGTGTCTCAGTTCTCCCATTAACCTCATTCCTCCAGCCCTCCCCCTCCTCACCAGTGATGCTCTGCGGGATCGTCGGCTCAGCGGCTGGTCGAACGGCGGGCTGGTCAGCTGCAGCTTCTGCAGGTAACCGTCAGGTATCCGGATGTCAGCCGGCAGAGACAGACGTTTGTTCAAGTCCTGCACACACACATAAAAAAGAAGAAAAAGTGAAAATTGCATCCCACTCTCAATCATTTCTTGACAATTAAAAAAAAATAAAAAATGCTATTCAGTTAAAACCCAGACCTCTTTAGAAAACATCGTGTACAACAATAAAACCAGCAGTAGCGCGCTCCTTTACGGTTCGGTGTGTGTTGTTATAAAAGATCTTCTGTGCATCTCTTAAGAATTCAGGATTAAATGTTTCCTGGAGTACTAAAGTACTAAACCATGATCTTAACCACTTGTTACGTAAACAAACCGCCAACACACAATCACATCTGGATTCTTCCCATCATGCATCTCCTCTATTTGTTAGGTCAGCGTTAATCCGGGCTCTCTGACTGCTTTAATTCGACTTCCGTCTGGACATTTACGCCCCATCCCCGTCCTCTTTAACCAACGCAAAGACAGTTTGTTTTGGTTTTCTCACCGAGGAGCTGATAAATCTGTGACTGGACGCAGCTGCTCCCTGGACTTCAGTCTTTCACCTAAACCTAACTCGTAGCTGATCCTCAGCTACAGACAACAAGCTTTTAATAATCAGCCAGGTTTTGTGTTGTGAGGAGCTCGGTTTTAGAAGGCAGTCGGAATTTAGTCAAGGTCCACTTCGTGCAATTACAAAAACCTTCAAACAGAGTCCAGATACTGGAACGTTTGTCTTTGTAAACAGCTGCAGGGCTGAAAATTAATGGCCAACTAATTGCTGTTTTTCTAAATCAAGTTATGCTTCTACAAGATAATTTCCTGTAATGCAATTATCCAACCACATCCCTTGATAACCCGCTTCATAACTTGGATAAAAATCTTGATTTTTAGGACAACAGAGCCCAAATAATCCCATCTAGCAGCCAAAAAGAAAAGCAACAAAACATGGGCTAACGTGATCAATTATCATAACACCGGCATTAGGGCTGCACGATTAATCGTTAAAAAAATCGCGATCTCGATTCATGCTTGAACGCGATCTCATTTCCAAATGACGACGATTTTATTAAAAAAAAAAAAAAAAAAAAAAATTTTTTTTTTTTTTTTTTTTTAAAAGATGGCTGCATAAAAAAAGGACTAGGCCTATGTTCTAGGTTGTTGTAGTCCTGTCATGGTCAACTATCATGTTGTCATGTTTGTTATATTTTGTTAATGATTGTGGATTACATTTGGAGAAACATCTACCTTTCTCATCACCTGACACATATTGCACATAAATATTGTTATTGTTAAAATTATTTAAAGACAAGAGAGATGTTTATTGTTTTTATGTTCAATGTCAGCTGTTACAGCAAAAAGCAGCCAGAGGAATAATTTGTTGCCTCAGAACTACAGGATCTGTTACAAGTCCCCTTTCTGAAAGGGTGTTCAACTCAGGGAGGAACAAATATTGTTAAATTGTTATTATTGTTTAAATTATTTAAAGACAAAAGAGATGTTTATTGTTTTTATGTTCAATGTCAGCTGTTACAAAGTTGATGCCAGTCTTTTATCAGGCACCATCATATTTTTTGTAACGTTTACCTTTTGTATCGGCAGCTTCTTAATAGCAGCAAAAGGCAATGGGGGGTTCATCCCAGCCAGAGGAATAATTTGTTGCCTCAGAACTACAGGATCTGTTACAAGTCCCCTTTCTGAAAGGGTGTTCAACTCAGGGAGGAACAAATATTGTTCAAAATTGTTATTATTGTTTAAATTATTCAAAGGTTTGTGTAAAGAAGACAAGAGATGTTTATTGTTATTATATTTTTGTTCAGCTGTTGCAAAGTTAAAGTAATAAGTGCAATAAATTTTATATTGGAAAAAAATCGTGAGAGAATCGTGATCTCAATTCTAAGCAAAAAAATCGTGATTCTCATTTTGTCCAGAATCGTGCAGCCCTAACCGGCATGTTACATTTCTATCAAAGTCCTAATCGATTCAGTTCTGAAACAAATAATAAAACACAATCTAGATCTTCACATTTGGAAGACTGATGGCCTTTCCCCCTTAATGACAGCAAATAACATGTTTAAGCATTAATGCTACATCAGGGAAATTGTGATGGATGGATTTTTCCTGACAGCAGATGACGCCATCTCGGTCAACAATGTAAAATAATCCTCTTAATTGCGGCCAAACAAACAGCAGATGTTCCGTTTGGTCACAGGCTGCTACGATGCCGGTACTTTTGGAGAAACATCAGGTCCAGCTCTGCTGCCCTGTGGTTTCCATGTGGACAGTCGGGATCAGCCGTTGGTCCTCAGAGTCAGCGGTGCCATCGCACACCCTCTGAACTCATCCCGCCCTCCTCCAGGCGTCCAATCAACTCCTTCTAATCTGTTACAACAGGGTCCCATCTGGACCGTATTACACTAATCCGAGTGATGTAATCCCAAAACAGGCCTGCTCCCCCGCCGCCTGACCGGACTGAGGGATGTTCTCGCTCCTCCTGTGAATTTTCCGCTTCTTTCGTCGCTGACACGCCACGAAAGCAAAGAGGAGACAAACGATGTCCGATCACTTCATCAACAACGATACCTGAGGTTAATCCTGCTACTTCTGCCTGCCAGAAGCTGCATGTTTAACCGCCGGTATGTTCGTGCTTCGGATCACGTAAACTTTTTCTGGTGGTGAAACAGTCACAGGAAGTGTGAGGTGTGAGCACCGGCGTGAGCGTCTCACAATGGGCACGCTGTTCAAGTGTTTCTGTCTCTTCCTGCAGTCTGACGTGCTGGGTTTGGTGTGTACAGATGCTGCCGTCTGCTCGTAAATCCCCACCAGCTCTGCAATCACAGCAACCAATGAACAGGAGGAGGGAATAGGGAGTGTTTTTTTCCTCTTTTAAAATGATATGACTGTGTTTAGCCAGACAAATAGGAAGTTAAATTAAACCTGATGGGATTGGTTAAAAGGAAAAGTAATTTATTCTTCTGTGATAAAACTGACTACAAGCATCAGTCACGATAAGATTTCAGGAGCAGTGGTTTCTGCAGAATAAGCACAGAACAAAGTTAGATCATATCTGCATGGTCTAGTTATACGCAGGTGATTCCAGACCAAGCTCAGTCCCGAGAGACGATGCGCTACGACGAAGATAGCTGGACCAGCCAAGTTCATCTATAACCTAGATTTCCAGTGAAACCAGTGCAGCTGCCGTGATTTAAACTGAAAACTCGACCTGGTGCTGCAGGTTTTGTTCTGAATTTCTTCTTAGGTCAGCTCGTTTTGAGGAGACGTTGCACAGCATATTGTGCAAATGCAGTATGACTGATGACGGTACAGTAGCTGCTGAGCACTTATTATATTTTAATGCCTTTTCTGTTTTCAAGCTTTGTTTTTCCGTTCACATCTTCATCAGAGGGCAGTATTGTTGCATCTCTGACAAACCCAGTTACAGAACAGAGGAGTCTTTCTTAAAACTAACATGGTGAAAATTGTAAATAGTTGAACACAATCCCATCCAAAAATAAACCATAATGTTTTCATCAGTAAAAATGTACTTTAAATAGTATAAAAACAGATTTATGGTTATTTTATTATACCGTCAGAGACAAAGGCAGGTCTTGAGATCATGTTTAACCAACTCTCTCGGTAGCAGAGGCATCAACAGTTTAGAGACTGAATAAATACATTAAATTAAAAAAGATAAGAGAAAACATCACTTGATCTGTGTTCTTTTCTGGCTTAATCTGATGCTACAGTGTTGCTCTTACTCTTTTATTTACATTTTTTGCAGCCCTTTTCTGTACTTGAGAAATGACCAAAGTAAAGTCAGATCAATTATAATTTAGTTTTCGGCTGGACTCAATAACAATGATGTGTTCGGCTCTGCTTCAATAGAAATGTGAAGAAAGATTCAGCTGATGACCAAAGATCCACTCATGGTGACTGCAACTTTTATCCGTCCTTCAACCAGATCTCTCAACGAAAGCTTGCAAACGTTGAACATTCTTCACAGCAAACCCACCAGGACACAATCAGACCACAGCTGACGCTAACGCCAGGAGAGCTGGGCTTCAGCACCAACAGTGGACGGGGAAACACACGGTCCAACCAGTGAAACTGGTGACGCACGTCTGCAGGAGCAGAAAAGACTG
This sequence comes from Cololabis saira, assembly GCF_033807715.1. Taxonomy (NCBI): domain Eukaryota; kingdom Metazoa; phylum Chordata; class Actinopteri; order Beloniformes; family Belonidae; genus Cololabis; species Cololabis saira. The sequence continues at coordinate 14,584,877 of NC_084591.1, forward strand.
GAACAAAAGTCACGTCATCCTCTGATCACCGAGCAGGTAGCGCCCCATAAAAATACAAAGATCAGGCTTCCAAAGTATTTGCTGTCCATTTTCGTCTTGCAGATTTCTAAAAATGATTTAGATACAGTACATTTGAAAAGAATGGATGAGTATAAATCTCCTGCCACATTATGTCAGGGTGTCTACAGGTTCCACCAAGTTAAATTTTAGGCTTTTTAATACCATTTTCAAACAAAATTTAAGACCAAAAAGACAGTCGCACACTTTGAACCCAAATTTACATTTTCCCATATTTGCTTGCCAGGTCTCGAGATTATGCTGACTAAGAAATCCAGCGCTGAGGTCGAGGTTGCCAGATCTGGCTGACAGTTTCAAGCCCAAACACGATGTAAAACCCGCTGAAATAATGAAAAACCAGCCCAAACCATACATTCTCTACGTTAAAAACCGTAAATTATTAAATGCTTAATACATTTCAAGTCCTAAGCAAATGAAGCTTCACAACACCACTAAATAGCCAAAAAAAGTTCAGGCTCCAAACAAAGACTACAATAAAATTGAGTAGATTAAAGCAGATAAAATATAATTGAGTCTATTGGGTAAGTTTCTACTTTTCCCTGCCATAATGACAACTTTTTGTTAATAATATCCCTCAAATATTTTGTAAAAACCAAGAAAAGCAGCCCAAATTTATCAACTTGCCCAGTGCTATATTTTTCAGCTCAATTGGGCGGAAACCCGCACAACCTGGCAACACTGACTGAGGCGTTGTCGCACAAGCGCATCTCTAACAACTGCTAAACAGATTTATTTCTCCTCAAAACGATTAAATACACCTTTTAATGATGACTGGATAAATTCCCTCTAAAATCAATATTCAATATTTAAGACCCTTGGATTAAGATTTTAGACATTTAAAGGCCTTATTTTAGGAAAATGGAATTTAAGACTTTTTAAGGGCCCTATGTGTTGGGCAACGCTTAACTCGATAATGAAGGTAAATGCAGTGGTTTTGAGCAGTTTCATGGTGAAAACCGATCATCAGTTGTTCTGACTCCTGATTCATGGCAGGTGTTTGTTCCTTAAATCCCATTAGCAGCAGTTAGCCTATTTAGGCCGGACGTGTGTCCAGGAACATCCATATGTCACATCAGCTGTTAACTTAGGGCTCAAATCTTTCTCTTTGTTGCAAAAAGAGGGCAAGAGATAACTAAATAAGGTCAAAAACCGATTAAAATCCTCAAAGCCAGTCCATGCGACCATGCGTATGGCAGAAGTAAAAGGCTTTTTTCTGTTGTTGAAAAGAAATCGTGTAATACAAATAAAAAGACCATAAAACACACTGAAGTCACCAAGTCTACTGGATTGATTTTCATTTCACCAGATGGTGTAACTAAAGTCTGAAATCTGTTGATCAGTGAGAAGGAACAGCAGTAATGTGGGCCGCCGCAGCTGTCCTCGGAGATGCCAGCACATCTAAGCTTCACTGGTTAAAAACCGTTGATGCAGCCGAGGGTCCAACACTGAACGGCAGCAGCAGCCGACGAGACACCAAGCAAGTCAATGGTCACGCTACTATTCTGAAATGGAAAAGTTCAGTTTTGTAATCAGACTCAAGCTGATATAGAACAAGTGCAGACTGCTTAAAAATCATTGTAAAAATATCACTAATGGGTTTATCATACCATTTATATCATTTTATTCAAAGACACGCTCTTATGTTCTCAACTATAGTCTAGCTCTTAAGCATCTAAGAATCCTCATTTCCACAAACATGCTTTCACGAGTGGGTCACTAAATGTTTTCGTTGCACATATGAGGTCATATGAAGTTCATGAAAAGCAAAACGTGCCTCGTTTAACTGAAGATTAGTTCAGTTACTGGTTGGTGAAACTCTGAGAACAACTTCTGCTTTTCAATTGCCACACAGCTGCTGATATTTTTTTTCTTAGATGCTTAAGAGATTTATAAAGGTTGATAAACCCGCAAATCAGAGACCATTGGGACAATGTGGAACAGGTACATCAATGCAGTGATTCTTACATCAGCTTTGACTTCAGAGAATATAAAGCCAACATATTTATTTATTCATTTATTTATTATCCAAATCAACTTCATTTATTAAGTGGGGTTGGTTCAAAGTAAGGTAAGTTAATATGTTATGGTACAATGGCCCTTGCAGTGGCCCTTAATATAAGATGTGCAATATCTGCCAGTCTACCTCACAACACTCCACCTGCTTTTTTTGTTTTTTGTTTCTTTCTTTCAACCAACTGTATATACTGTTCATATTTCTGTGATTATACATATTTTATATATATTTTTTGTATTTTTTATATATTTTTTATTTCTGACTTTTTAGTCTTTTTATGTGTGCTAAGCTTACTGCTGACAACGAAAATAAGTTTCCCCATTGAGGGAGAAAATAAAGGATATCTTATGTGTACTTTACTGTTTTTAATAGGTGCAAACGCATGCATCGTTGATTTAAAAAAGAAAAACACAAAAAAAACAACTTTCAGTCACAAACGATCATTGTCAGGAAAAAAATAAAAAGAACATCACAGTCTTCTTGCTTGAAAACGTGTCGAGATTACATAATCACTAGAGGAATGTCAAAAATCAGGCTGCTCATGGCTGGATTTGCATGTGAGTGTGTGCAAGTTTAAAGTAGAGACACAGTCAACAAAATAGGTTTGTGTGGGTTGAAGTGGTGACATTTATAAAAACCTTTCAGAAACCGTTCAGAAAACAGCAGGAGGAATCGCAGCTCTTATATATACAGTATATATACACGTGTGTGTGTGTGTGTGTGTGTGTGTGTGTGTGTGTGTGTGTGTGTGTGTGTGTGTGTGTGTGTGTGTGTGTGTGTGTGTCATCAGAACACCGAGAGCGGTTGAGGACATGAGCACGCATGATGAGAGCACGCCCACGCTGAATTACAGCACGCCGCTGCTCAGCCGCCTCTTGAAGGAAAGCCTTTCTCCTGATACTCAAACGTCTCTGATTTCAATGTTTTATTTTAAAAAAACACACGCAGCCTGAGCCGCTCACCCGGCTGCAAACGCAGATGAACTAATATGTTGCAACATATTCACACGTCACACTCTGTTAACGGCACGAGGTGAGTCAGATCCAACAGCATATTCACGATTTAAAAAGCCGGGAGGCTGTGGAAGGACACGTGCAACCTGAAGAAGAAAAAAGGTTACCTCCGCAGAGATGCGTCTGTTCCCTCGGTTCCGGAGACAAACACCCGTGGGCGACTGCACCTCATCGGACGATGTACCTGATGCCTGGTCGCTCTCCCCGTCTGATCCCATCTTTAGATTCTCATGGACGATATCTGGGGAGCAGAAAGAGAGAAGAGAGGGGAAAAAAAAGGGATGAAGGGGAAGTTTTACCATATGGAGGAAGTCACTGGAAACAGGGCAGGGCTCGGTACCAAAAGAGGGGCTCAACAGGAAATAAAAAAGCCCTCTCTCCTAGGGCTGGGTATCGATTCAAATGTCAAGAATCGATTTGATTCCGATTCTTAATATTCAGAATCGATTATCATGATTTGATTCGATATTGAATTGGCTTAGTGTTATTTAAAATGTTTTTTGAGCTGTTGCCTGAATTATATGACTGTAAAATAACTAGTGAAATAATAATTTCACAATAATTATTGTGAAATAACTAAGAAATAAATAACTCAAACAGGCCTTTCAATATCCATTTAAAGTGCAAAAAAGAACTAAATTGCAAACAAATCATTTTAGCTTATCTAATTATTCTGTCACCACGCACACATATTTCCATGAGGCACCTGGCATTTTTCAGAAGTGTCATGACAAACTGTGAGTCCGACTACTGGGATTAAAGTTCACCTGGCGAAAATGATGAAAAAATAAATAAAATTAAAAATAAAATAAAAAAAAAAAAAAAAAAAAATCGATCTTTAGACATAAGAATTGATTTTTAGGAATTAATATTAGAATAGATTTAGAATCGGAAAATCGATTTTTTTCAACACAGGCCTACTCTCTCCTTCATTTAACAAGCTTCCACGCTCCTGCCTGCATCGGACCAGTGATACAAAGAAGATGAGGTTTAAAACTTTTGACAGCACAAGAGAGTTATTTGTGGCAGAACACAATACTAGACGACTTCAGCCGTGGCAAAAACATATACTAAAATAAAATTTAACAGCGTGTGTGACTCACCGAGGCGACTGCCGTTGCGAGGCGCGACCATCAGAGAGCCCAGGCCTCCTCCGATGACGCTCTGGGGCCGCCGGAGAGGCGGCTTCTTGAAGGAACCCGTATATTGGTGAAGAAAAGAGTGGACGCTGTGGGCTGACGGGGGACGGCCATTTCTCACGATGGGCTCTGCAGGACACAACAAACATCTTCTTAAAGATTATGATCAAAGTGTGGATGTACAGCTCTCCGTGGTGGGCGGAGCTTATTAGAGTGGACTGAAGCAACGCAACTGAAAGTGGAAATTAGTTTTAGCCTTTGACAACTGCAGCTGGTTCTTGTTTCAAATTGATCTGTCTTTCTAGTCTGTGTATATTATAACATGTATATTATATATGTACATATACAGTACAGACCAAAAGTTTGGACACACCTTCTCATTCAAACAAATGGGGAAGTGTGTCCAAACTTTCGGTCTGTACTGTATAATATATATATATATATATATATATATATATTAGGGCTGCACGATTAATCGTTAAAAACTCGCGATCTCGATTCATGCTTGAACGCGATCTCATTTCCAAATGACGACGATTTAAAAAAAAAAAAAAAAATTTTTTTTTTTTTTTTTTTTTTTTTTTTTTAAGATGGCTGCATAAAAAAAGGACTAGGCCTATGTTCTAGGTTGTTGTAGTCCTGTCATGGTCAACTATCATGTTGTCATGATTGTTATATTTTGTTAATGATTGTGGATTACATTTGGAGAAACATCTACCTTTCTCATCACCTGACACATATTGCACATAAATATTGTTAAAATTGTTATTGTTAAAATAATTTAAAGACAAGAGAGATGTTTATTGTTTTTATGTTCAATGTCAGCTGTTACAGCAAAAAGCAGCCAGAGGAATAATGTGTTGCCTCAGAACTACAGGATCTGTTACAAGTCCCCTTTCTGAAAGGGTGTTCAACTCAGGGAGGAACAAATATTGTTCAAAATTGTTATTATTGTTTAAATTATTTAAAGACAAGAAAGATGTTTATTGTTATTATATTTTTGTTCAGCTGTTGCAAAGTTAAAGTAATAAGTGCAAGACATTTTATATTGGAAAAAAATCGTGAGAGAATCGTGATCTCAATTCTAAGCAAAAAAATCGTGATTCTCATTTTGTCCAGAATCGTGCAGCCCTAATATATATATATATATATATATAAATAAAAAGCCATTTAAGTCTTATAATCCTTTGTTTTCAATGCAATGTTGAAACTCTATCAAACACATCCAGCAAATGTGTCGCCTCAATTCATACATTTGTCATAGGTTCATCTGTTCAGTTTCAAGAGCAGGGCCTCATTTATAAAAGAGTGCGTAGGATTCAAACTAAAATTGTACGTGCGCTCAAAAGCCGAAAATGGCGTGTGTTACAACCAAAAACGTAATAACGGCCAATAACGTAATAACTGCCAATAATGTAATAATTTTGGCCATTTCAAATGTAATAAAGCCAATAGTGTAATAATGTGCCAATAATGTAATAAAACTTTTGAGTCAATAATGTAATAACTTTTTGCCGATAATGTAATAATTTTGTAATATTTTTTAATACCAGGCCAATAACGTAATAACCAGCCAATAATGTAATGCCTTATTACATTATCGGCAACAAGTTATTACGTTATTGGCTCAAAAGTTTTATTACATTATTGGCACATTATTACACTATTGGCCTTATTTCATTTGAAATGGCCAAAATTATTACGTTATTGGCAGTTATTACGTTATTGGCCATTATTACGTTTTTGGTTGTAACAGGCGTGCGTACAAAAAAATCCTGATTTATAAAACCGTGTGCACGCACATCTGCACGCAATGTTCTCTTTATAAATCATAGTCCACCTGGAAGGTTGCACAGGTGAATTTGCCTCATATCCCGCCCTCTACATGCCCACTTTCTACCATGAATGGTCAATGCAAAGTACTTTATGACTGTGTTTGCATATAAATGAGCCTGCTGATCATGCACAGCGCCTGCCTGCAGTCTGTTTCCTACACTGCTGTGCGTCAGGATGAATGAGACATGTGTCGAGCCACCGTGCCACTAGATTTGCCAGAACCATGTTTGAGGCACAAATGACTTGTACATTTATTGAATGCGAATTTTTACGGTTCACATAGACAAATTCATTTTCGCTCGGAGCCCTTATAGCAATGTGAGTGCGGGTCGACCCGCCGATTCTGGCGGGTCGGTCTGTCTAACACTGGACCCAGTTCAGCACATAGAACCAAGAGCACTGCTCTAGGGAATCGAAATCGGCTTATTCATGGGCCAGGAAATCTTCATGGTCCCTAAATACTCTCTCCATCCTGATCCTACCATTTATGCGGTTCTCAAGCAGTGCCAGTGCATCCATTGTGCAGCATTACGCACGGGTGTCACCACGCAATTTATATTCTTACTCAGCAACTAGACTGATTGTTACACACCTTGTCACGGTAAATAATCAATCTGGTGCTATTTACCACTCCATACCATTTGAAGATGGAAGGATGATATATGAACGTATAGTACCTACTGCAAACACGGGCGTAATGGCTCACTTACGGAACACATAGATCTATAACACTGCCGGCTTGGGTGTACATGGATCTATAAGTCTGATATGTGAGGACATTAAAAGTGTGAAATGAATCTGGCTTCATTTCACCACCTCACCATCTGCGTCGCCAGTTCCCCATATCTTCAAAATGTGTGTGCGCTAGGATCAAAGTTTGCGTATATGCACATTTTCCCGTTAAGTTGTTTTTTATAAATATCAATCTTTGCGTAGAAGGTGGCGTGCGCATATTTCAAGCCTTGTTTTGTGCATACGCAAGCTTTATAAATGAGGCCCCTGGTCTGTAGAAGAAGAAAAAAAACAAGCTCCTCAGTGAAAATGGCAGTTTTTACATATTTATGTGTTTATGTGTCCTAAAAGAAAATATTTAGTGAGACATTTCAGTTGAATGTGGTAAAGGTTCAAGTAAAGATATCAAAGTCAATCTCCCCTCTCGATTACTTAGATTTAAACATTTCTGTGCTGCAGGTCTTCTAGTTTTGCTCTGCAGGCGGTGCAGCCAGACCAAACCATTACCCCTCCACCACCATGCTGGACAGTGTGAGTGAGACTTCTGTGCAGGATCATCAAAGGCTCTACTTTCATGTCCTTGGCACAAAGGGATGTCTTTGTTCATCGTTTAGCTTTCGAACACAAAATGTGCTGCTGTGTTTATTCGAGAGGAAAGACTTTCTCCAAGCAAACCTTCTAAACAAATATATACTTGCTCAACTGTAGCGTCACAAACCTGAACATTCAACATGGCCCTGAGATGTATACTCAGGCAGGCCGAGACAATTAGAGCCTAAGATGCAGCTTGGACTTCTGCGATTTGTCTGAGCAACTAACGTGCTGGACGTCCACTCCTGGAAAGCTCGAGTAACCTCTTTCCACATTTTTTCACTGTGGAACGACAGAGTCCACATTGTTTGGACGTGACCTTATGACCCTTACCAAACAGATGGGCAGCCACTAGAGCCATCTGAACTGAACTGTTTAAGGCATGTGCCAACTAACGACTAACAAGAAAACATTGAAAGAGATTTTTTTTTCAGTCAAAAATATGTGATTTATTACTTTTATGAGAAGATGGGCCCAGTTAGTGACTACCTACCCTAAGATCCTTAACGAGTTACTTTTCATTTAAATAACTCCTTCTGCACCCTTATTTAGCAAATTTAAATTATTATCAATTTTTTCTATTAACAAGTTTCAAACATGCCTGTTTATGTTTAAGTTCATTTATTGCAAACAAGACATTCCAGGCACTTTTCATAATTTTTTTCTGTTATCATCAGATATTCATTCTCATTCAGTTAGAGGAGGGAAGAACTTTCATTTACCTCTTTGTCGTACCTGCAGTCACCAATCCTTTATCAAATTTCATGGCCCTCAACTCTGGAACTGTTTAGATAGATCTCTTAAATTAGCCTCATCCTTAAAAACGTTTAGGACCAGCTTGGTGGGGTATCTTTTATCTAGACAAAATTAACAGGTTATTCTTACGGAAATGAAATTGCCATTTCATGGATATTTTTGTTTGTGTACTTATTGTATTTTTCTTTGTTTATTTTACCTTTTCTTTTTTCCTTTCTATTCTTTTGCTATTGACTGATTTGTTTTTGGTGATTTTGTATTGAGGGGAGGATTTCTTATAAGCCCTTCGGGCTTCTTTTCCTCTCCTGCACAAATTATTTGTCTTTATATGATACAAAAATTATTGTATTATCACTGTGCAAAAAATAAATAAATAAATAAATAAAATGAAGGAAAAAAAAAAAAAAAAAAAAACTATTGTTATGTGAATATTGCTTCTATCTGTATGCTGCTGTTTGAATACTGAACCAGCAATGTAAGTGCATTGTATATACAGGTATGCAAGAACCATTTATGCTTGACACGTATGACCCAATCTCAGGATGCGTTATTGTTTTTGTTCTTTTTTTTTTTTTGTGTCTCAATTGTCAATTGTCACCCATTATGTGCATACAGACAATAAAGTTAAAAAAAAAAAACTATTGAACTTGCGTGATGAACAAACTTTCCTGCTCATATGACTATAAAAAAAACAAAGTTCCCTTTCTGACCATCCTGTCGTTGCCATAGACTCTTTATGATGTATAGAAAATTCAAAAAAACTACTGGAAGTGAAAGAGGACAGTTAGTTGGTGTGAGAGAAGAGGATGCGGTGGTTAGGGTTAGATGGAGGCAGATGAGTCGCCGTGGGGACCCCCTTGAAGCGAACAGCCAAACGGAAAAGACGACTTCATAGGAGAGAAAAATGTGAGTCTTTACGACGCTCCCAGGACTTCTGGAGTAAAATTCACCAGCGTGCCACACATATTTACACTGTTTGTAACCTTAACTTCAATCTACCGTTACTCCTAAATGGTCAGCAATGCCTGAGCTATTTGGGCATTAGTCTCTGAAAAAAGACGAAAATGCGCTCGCAGGTGAGACACACCCACCTTCAGACAGAGCGCGTCAGAAAATATGTGGCGTCAACCACCTGAAACAGAGACTAAATTATTTGTGTAATAATCGATTATTAAACACGTTGGCAACTCATTTTGTCATCGATTTTTGTCAACTATGTTGATTAATCACTGCAGCCCGAGCAGCACCAATTACTTCTCTATGAACATTGCTGATGTCATTCCTACTTGGTATTGTGTTCGATACCTGAATAAACTACCAAAACATCTGCTTCTTTAGACGTCTTTACACTTGCTGATAATCAGTTAATTAAGTATATTTGATTAGCAGCATCTGGTTACATTCTTAACTATTATGAAAACAACTTAGTTTAGTACTTAGTTTTTCAAAAACTACTCTGGCTTAGATGTTTTTATTAAATAACCAATGACACTATGTAATATGGCATGTGTTGTTTATAATCTGAGTTTGTATTTACCTAAATTTAAGATCTGTTAAAGCCATAAAATGTAATTTGAACACGTGTTGACCATTTTTAATTAGCAAGGCTGTCAAATGCTGAGAGAAAAAATAGCAGCATTGACCAATTAAAGACAGAATATTGAACATTTTTGTTCTTTCACACAAATTCAAAACATCTTTCATTTTTTCAGACTAACTCAGAACAGCCCCAACATCACAGAGAAAAGAAATAAAAAGAGAAACGGATGGCAAGCAAAGAGAAATGGAAGAAGCAGCTCGGCTTATATCTAAAAGATGTATAAAACTGCAAAGTGCTCATAAAATGATGTGCTTTGATCTAATCTTAATCTTCTTATTTTTTCTATAAAAACACCAACCCAACAGCCTCCCACGAAATCTGGCATTACCTAATTGAGCTGGAAGGGTAAGGATGGGGGGGTTATAGCGCCATCTGTTATCTCAATTTGTGTCACCCCTGTAACTTTAACTTTAAATACCAAAGGTAAAGAAGCGAGTGTCCCTGCCTTGCAGACACATCCCTTCAAAGTGACGTGAATACATTTCTGTAAAAGCATGAAGAGAGCTGACAGAGGTGAAAGATTAATTACGCAGAGCAGCACCTGGTAAAACACCAGCTACGGCGCTGAAGAGAAAACGAGGTTGGGAGACGGAGCTCAGACTAAGTGATGATTACAACACACGTCAGGATGTTTCCATGGGAGACAACGCTCAACTCTGACAAGGCGGGATTATACAGAAATATATTTCTTTGCGTTTTTAATTGAAATGTTTGTCTGGTTTCTTATTATCAGCCCATCTGTTTCCAAGTCGAGCTTATGCGATGCAGAGTTATCGGACTTATTTATAGTGCAGTGGGTGCTCAGGTTCTGTTGAGTCATAACAACTGATCTCACAAAGCCACAGTTTTTCCAACTCAGAGAACTTTATAACCTGCACTCAAAAGGAGTCCATTATATGTGCTTTTTTCTCCTGGTGCTTTTGCATCACCTTTTCTGAGATTTATGCACAGCATTTCCCAGAGTTCAAACGAAACTATGCAATTTCCGAGTCCTTATATCACCTTTGCCTTATCTGTGGACAGCTGCTGCTGTCGCTGCTGGCTCCAGTTGCGAGTGTTGCATAATCAGATCAGGACTAGAACGCTTTCCCCAATCACACAGTTCAGATCAAATCTCATCTGGCTACTCCATTATGTCTCCTCGCTACCCTACTTACTGTTAAACAGGCTGCTAAAATCCCTCTCTGCGACCGGTCCCCCCCCCCTCCCTCGCTGCCTCAATGTTCCACTCAGTGAGCACACAGCGCTCTGGCCAAACTTTGTGTTAATCACTGCACAAAAAGCTCTTTACAAAGCCCAGATAGTTCTCAGAAAGCAGTGAAGGGGGAGAGGGGGGCTTGGACAATCTGAGAGGGGAAAACAGGGGCAGGCGCGGTGGCCAGAACAGAAGCAGAGAGGAGAGGGATGGACTGAAAGAAACAGAGAAGAGGGGAAAGAGAAAAATGCCTGGATGCTTTCACCAAGTCATTCAAGTCACCGTGGCAATGTCATGGAAACCCTAGAATCTTTCCAGCCCTGAGCGCCATGGCAACGGCGTGGTAGCACACCGAGGCACGCTCCCTCCCTCGCTCCCTGCAGATTTTGTGAATATCTTGTTCATAATATTTTGTGAGATAATCGGCTGCGCCACCCTGGTTTCTGTTGGACGGCCTGAAGGCCGCAACCTTCAGCAGGATCAAGCTGAACGATAGACGACGACAGACCGTGACTTGGTGAAATGAACAAAGTCTGACGCGCTGACCACAGTCGATACGGAGCTGCAAAGTGGAAGTGCTCACTCTTTTTCTTTTTTCTCACTGAAAAGATCAGCAGTTAAAACTCAAACAAGTTGACTATTTCTGGCAAAGCAGAACAGTTTTGTGGAAAAATGTAAAATAGGCTTTTATTTTAAAGTGAAAACTTGCAGAAGCTTGTAATAGAAAGCTGACGCTCAGGAACACACACTCCGTTGTGTGTTTAACTCCGTTAAAAGTTAATTGAATTAAACACTGTTGGATAAAACTGTAAATGAAAGTGCTCAACAAAATAAAAGCATTAACATTCAACCCCTACATACCACTTTAAACATGCACTTCATGACCTAAACATGCAGGGTTGCTTCACATGGCATTCTGGGGTAGTTTGAATGTTTAATAAAACAAACTTAAGTGTGTTATACTTGACATTTTGTAGATATATGTGCTGTGGAATCTCAATTTCAGAAAAACTAACTTAATCAGTCCTTTACGGAAAAGGTATGAACGCTAACTTGAGTACAAGCGTTAGGAGGTGTAGTTGCATTTACTTCTTCAAATTAGGCACAGACTGCCCCAGTGTTACAGCTTTGCTGCTGACAGTCATTAAATATTTGAATAAAACCAGCAGCCTCTGCTTTGAAGCACAGCTTGTGACTTTGAAACATGAAGTCAGGTTTGACTTCTAGACTACGTTTTACCTTTTAGCAAACCTAGCTCGCTCTGCAGCAAGTTATTTCTGAAAACATTTGATGCCAACTGGTGACTGTAGTTATGAAACTGGCACGAATGCAGAATCCTGGAGTTAAAGTGGAAAGAGGATCTCCACTTTGTCAACAAATGTGTAATAAATCACTGAAAAGGTCGAGAACAGTTTTCCTCCAACAGTTTTGGAATCCATTTGCATATTTCTCCTTCTGCAGAGCATAAATACCATTTAACGATTCAATAAATCAAGTGGAATTTCATTTAAAATGCAATCGTGAAAGTCCTCAGATAGACACTTGTGATCTCTAATCCCTCAAATGGCATTTTGTCAAATTTCATTCATCAATAGCTGATGAAAATGACAATTTAAACTTTACTCTGTGAAAAAAGAAGTTTTACATCAGCCTTGTTCAGAAGCATGCAGGATGGATGGTGAAAACATGTTAGCGGTCAGATAAATCAGCATCCCTGATCTTGTTTAGAGAATGAAAAGGACCATCCGGACTGTTATCGGTAGCAAACTGCAGCCCCAGTCGCTGTGATGGTATGCGGTTGCATCAGTGTCGCTGGCAAAGCTAATTTACATTTCTGTGATGGCAGCATTGGTGCAGAAAATTACAGTGAGGTTATAGAGGGACACGTGCTGCTTTTAAGACTACATCTTTTCTCTAGAGGACAATGCAAAACCATATGCTGGACACATAAAATGTACAAAAAGGTTAACCACAATGCAAAGTGCTCCACCAAATTTAGTCTCTCAGTGGCCACAATCAGAGATGGTGAAGAAAACCACAGGAAATAAACACTGTCAGTTCATTTATAGCGTATTTATGGTAAGAGAAGTGGCACAGGTCTGGTCTCTTTCTTACTAAAATAAGGCGACTCTCATGAGTATTGAAGCTTTTTAACATACCAATTTAATGGAAAGATAAGAGCTAAAGGACCGATGATAGTATTAACCTTTCAAGTCAATAAATTAACCCAGATAATTCAGTTTTATGCTAATGAAAAAAGAAATATGGAGTTTAGATGAGAAGCACCTCCAGGCAGTGTGCTCTCCCACCTCCCCTGATACAGACGAACATTTGCAAACAGAAACTAACTTCAAACTTTAAAAATAATGTTTAAAGCAAAAAAAAGATCATTACCAGAACAGTTACAAAATTTGTTCAGATTGGAGGATGAGGATAACAGACTTAAATTTGATTTCAAACATACTTTTGCAAGGCTAAACATAAAACAAATGTGTATTTCTGTTACAGGTGTAAAATTATGGCATAGACAAAGCAAGGAACTGAAAAGTTGCACAAGTTTGTGTCAGCTTAAGAAAATGTTTAAAAAAGAAAAGATAAGTGCCTACAAAAAAGAAGAAGGAGAAAGAGAGAAAATAGATAGAAGAGTGGTATTTTTGTTTGTTTTCTTGTTTATATATGTATAGATAGATTGGTGTTCAGTAAGTCGATGTAATTGTATTAACAGAGAGGGGCAGGTATCATAATTTTTCTTCTTCCTGCTCCTTTTCTTTCATGGTGATAATGTGTACTTCTTGGAATTTTGTACAACATTGTTAAGAAGATATACCATGAATGGAATAAATGAAATGAAAGTAACTCACCACAGTCCTTCAGGCCGTTCTCCTCGATAGTCATCTGCTCGGCCAGCTCCGACAGCGACTCGTCAATGGTGTGGCTGCCTCTTAGCGACTGAGTGATGCGCCGCTTGAACCGTTTCATCTTCTCCATGGAGCTCTCGGGAAGGGGAGGCCTGACATGGCAAAGAAAATAAATAAGAAACCCGAAAGCCGTGACATTGGACAGTGATAAGAGATATCAGTCACTCCAGGGGAACGCCGTTACTCTCTGTGAGCTGCTATGCCGATGCAGGCCTCGACATTTCACCGACTAGAAGTAGGTTGATAAACTGTCTTGTATTGGAGGAGAGAAAAAAAAACAACAACTCCTCAGTGTTTCACAATCACACCTCAAGACTGAAAGGTTGTCAGACCAAGACTTCTGACTGGGAGAACAAGAAAACGCACCAATCAACACTCGGGTGTGAATTATGACTCAGCTGACTCGGGTACGTCACGTTGCATTCCTGGCCCTGAAAAAAGATCGGTAGGAGATTCTTCCGGTTCACTTCAGAGTATGTTCCCTGCCACACCAGACTGTAAAAGCAAATCCTAAATCTGGGGGGGGGGGATTAGCAGCTGAATGGTGCAGGACTAGCCTGGGCCACGTTGAGTGCACATCACACATTCCAGCCATATTTAGTGTGAGAGTGCGCGGTTGTGACTGAGTGTTTGTCACAGAAATCCAGTGGGATGATGCGCCAGGCGAGGAGAAAGATTTCCAAATCAGGATGGGTGATATTTACAGATTACCACAGGGCTCTGCCTGTGGCCTCATGAGGATATGTCACACAGCTTCTGCAGGTCTGGACATACAGTACATGTCTGTGATGATGATGAATAAGACCAGACATGAGAACACATGAGAAACAAAAAAACAACATAAAAAGCCCTCAGGGTTCAATGAATCTCACCGATGGCTAACAGGCAGCTTTTTGTCATTAACTCAATTCTGACTTGTACTTCCTCACACAGCCAGAGACATCATAAAAAAAGGATTCGCCAATCCTGTACTTTTTAACAAGTCACCATAATGCAGTGACTTGAATTTGTGCTAGTCTGCAGAATTCTGATGCGCAACCTGCAACAACTCTACTTTTAATTATCTTTTCCAGCATTACGTGGAAGAATAAAGGTTTACTATGATCAGACCCGCCAGAAAACATATTAGATCTTTCGATCGAGGTGTCAAAAACCCCATAAACTAGGTGGCAAAATAGTGATTTACATGACCATGAACTGTGTCAACATCACTTAACTGCACACAGCAGCATTCCTAGTGCACTGACTCACACCAGGATGTGTCATACCTGGTTTGAGCCTCATCAAATAAACTCATCACATTAATCATTCACAATGAAAGCCCGACTGACAGCTGTACAGATGTTACAATGAAAACTGGCACACCCAGACTGTGCGGGCAACATTTCATTCAGCAAATGAAGACAACGCTGCAGGTTCTTAACTCTTTACAGGGAAAATTTACTAATAAAAAATATGAGGGAAAGAAAATGTTCAACCATTTTACTAAGTGCCCTATAAAACGTAAAGCTGAAGTATGTCACAATACCACTGACAGACACGTGAACACAAGCTCATGTGCCAACCCAGGCCTAAGGCTTAAAGCTGAAAGCATTCCAGGGCTGCCGATCAATTGATCTTATCAAGTCATTTAAATGTATACTTTATGGGGATGTTGTAATTAATATGACGCATGGTATTTACAGCGTCTGTGGGTGTGACATCATCTCACTCCTTGCTTTGTCATTGGCTACGGCTGGAATGGGGATTCCTCCAGCAGCTCCAGATATTTTACAACCTAGGATGTCATTGGCAGTCAGAGAAGGCGTGTCGAAAATCCGTCTCCCCGAGTTGGTCAAAAAAATACTCCCGAACACACCAACCGGACGCCGACTGGAGCGTACGTTCTGCATGTGTGGGAGGCGTAATACGTCCCCAAAACTGCAGGCGGCGCTAGTCTGTGATGTCACACAGAAAGAAAGGAAAGAAGAACAACTGGAAATGAAGGATAGCTAATCAGTCAGTGTTTTCACTTCTGATCAAGAAGTCAATCATAATTTCCTGTTAACTCTGATTGGCTAGTCAATGGCTAGCACTCCACCAATCAGATTAGAGCAGGGGTCGGCAACCCGCGGCTCTAGAGCCGCATGCGGCTCTTTAGCGCCGCCCTAGGGGCTCCTGGAGCTTTTTCAAAAATGTTTGACCTTTTTTATCCCTTTTTCTTCTTTTTTTCTCTTTTTTACTCTTTTTTTTTAGTTTTTTCTTCTCTTTTTCTTCTTTTTTTCTCTTTTCTTCTACTTTTTCATTTCCTTTTTAATCTTGACATTTCGACTTTTTTCTTGAAATTTTGACTTTTTTCTCAACATTTCGACTTTTTTCTCGAAATTTCGCCTTTTTTCTCGACATTTCGACTTTTTTATCGAAGTGCATAATGAAAAAAATAATCTTCACCCAGTTATAACTAATATATAGTGTAGATACATGCAGCATGTGTTGCCTTCATTCTAAGGCTGATACAAGACTTATTTCGGCTCCAGACATATTTGTATTTTTTGTTTTTGGTCTAATATGGCTCTTTCAACATTTTGGGTTGCCGACCCCTGGATTAGAGGCTGACGGCTAATGGCCAATTCTATATGTTGAATCGGCCAAAATGAAGGCTGACGGACGAAAGTTCAGGACACACCAACCCGACTCGAGTCACTGACCTCACCCGACTGCCCAACGGCATCTGGCGGCCAATAATCGGGTTGGCGTGTCCCCGCCTTTACATAACAATTGCATGCTGATGAACGACTGCCGATCTGCCCTCCAGCCAGTCTTCAAGCTCGGCCTAAATGGTCGGCATCTGGACGGTGTTCTCAACACCATTAACATACGACTGGAACACGCCCAACATTCAAATAACTTCCTGGGTGAGGTGGGAGAACAAGGCTTTGTGGACCGTCCTCACTCATCAGCACAGCACAAGAATGAGGCATCAAAACTGGTGTTTTCCTTTAAACCTGCATTCAGTTGGTCGAGTTTTTAAACATCTTAAATTGGCAACATTACAGCTTGCAGCCTTGTGCATGTGGTGTTCATCAAAGCTCATCCTAGAAAAAGTTAAAGGGGACCTATTATGGCATCTAATACCTGTTTTAAATAGGCCTTGAATGTCTTAAAAACAAGCTTTTGATTGTTTTTGCTAAGAAAATGTGAAATTCAGCCTCTGAGCCATGTCTTTATCTTCCCAGTCTCTAACCTCATTATCTATGCTGGATTCTGAGTGGGCGGGGCTATGATAATGAGGCTCTGTGCTGATTGGCTGCCTGAATGACGCGATACACCGCTACGAAAAAATGGCGGAAGCTCCGGCCGGTGGAGTTAGTTGTGGGCGTGGTTTCACGCATCAGAGGCCAACCGATGTAAATCGCATTTTGGTAACGTAACGAAAGTAAGCAGAATCTGAATGGCTCGTAGATCCACATCACACTGGACGGCTCATCCGGGCGGCTGTACAGACACTGCAGAATTTGGTTGCTTTCCTCCTTCTCTGAGTTGGCAGGCTGAGGGGAGACCACTATATATATGTTAAAGCAAGAAAAAACCTGTTTTTCATAATAGGTCCCCTTTACATTTTTGGAAAGAACTCCACTTTCTAATGGAGTCCAATAATTGACTCTTTGTCAAGCCCCGCCCTCGTTGCTAGGTCTGAAACTGTTGTCTCTCCCGTCCACCCCATCACTTTATTTCTAATTAATCCACCGAAGAAAATAAAGAACAACTATATATAAATAAAAAGGAACACTTTTCGGCAAAAACAAGATCTTTTAATTAGTTTAGCTCAGGGGTCGGCAACCCAAAATGTTGAAAGAGCCATATTGGACCAAAAACACAAAAAACAAATATGTCTGGAGCCGCAAAAAATGAAAAGTCTTTTATAAGCCTTAGAATGAAGACAAATGGCGAAAGGTCGAGGAAATAGTCAAAATGTTGAGAAAAAAGTCAAAATGTCGAGATTAATGTTGAAGTACAATCTTGAGAAAAAAGTCGAAATGTCGAGAAAAAAGTCGAAATGTCGAGAAAAAACTCGAAATGTTGAGAAAAAAGTCGAAATGTCGAGAAAAAAGTCGAAATGTCGAGAAAAAAGTAGAAATGTCGAGATTAAAAAAGAGGAAAAAAAAGGTCAAACATTTTTGAAAAACCTCCAAGGAGCCACTAGGGCGGCGCTAAAGAGCCGCATGCGGCTCTAGAGCCGCGGGTTGCTGACCCCTGGTTTAGCTGAAAGCACGGTGGAAGGGTTGAACTGCGAGAGTCTGGCCATCCACATTTTTCGTAATTTACCGTTGGTTTTGGCATGAAATGTATTTCTGTGATTCTCTCTGGGTAGCAGGTCTCACTTTTACAAGTGCCCTGAGAACACCGCTTAACTATTTTAAATAAATCAAATATTTTCGCGGTTGTAGCCGACTTTGTTTCGGCAGTACGGATAAGATTTCTACCAGTTTGGGGATAAATATACGCTGCACCCTCACTACACTGTGTGCTCTGAAGTGTTCCTTTTTACTAATACAAAGTTTAAAAAAAAAAGAATCCAGTGATTTAACTTTCCATACATGGCAAGTAAAAACTATGCTTTTTCCACTGATGTGAACGAGAGAGACGGCTGTTTTGTCCAACGGGATATTCTGACCCGGATGTAGCAACGGAGAATGATTTTTCTGATTGATCAGTCAGTGACCAATCAGAAGGCTGAGAAAGGGTCAATTATCCCGTCATAACATTTCCATAACTGAGGTCACGATGAAAGCCCATGCTATACTGAATTACATCCTACTGATATGAATCACATTTTTTGTTGTTCTTATTTGCGTTCGAGAGCAATAAAATTAAAACATCACTAAAAATGACCTCAATGCAAAACATAACACAATTAACATCTCCGTGAGAGCATCCAGACAGGCTGCACATTAAATCGTTACTGAATCAAGATTCCATGGGACAGCAGATGTCTTGGGCTGTTTTAGGCTGTCCGGGCTACTTCACAGTGACACACTGAGTGGATGTTTTTTACAAGATTAACTACATTTATTCTTACTCCCCAGCTCTGCTCCTAATCAAAATCACGAGCAGAGACGAGGGAGAGGAACGTCTAGTCGGCTGTCATCGCAGCTTCGCATCAATTCTTTGCACCTTATGACACGTCATCTCCAGGGAGGGCGAGAAGCCGTCATGTCCCCAACGGCTCATTACGTTACCTCCTCTACAGTCTGTGACGCATGTAAAGCATAGGAATGGTTTCAAATTATACACGTCATTTAAAAGTTCAGCATCGATGCACATGTTTTTTTATGGGAGGTATTATGGAGCATGGTGAAGATGTCCGTAGAAATTCACTTTTAATATTGAGCTAGAACGAAGAGTGATGCAATTAGGGCTGTTCGATTAATCGATTTTAAATCGTAATCGCGATTATGTAATTAGAACGATGTTAAAACGTGAAAATCGTAAAATCGATTTTTCACTTTTTTTTTTTTAATTTTTTAATTTTTTATTTTTTTTTTACCTTGTCTGCACACATATTAATGATTGATACCATATTAATGATTGATGGAAATACCTCTCAATACCTGCGACAAGTGCCCCATCGGAGAGGCTCTTTAGTGTAGGAGGGGGCGTTGTAACATGCCACCGGGCATCCCTCAAGCCAGATGCGGTAGACCGGCTCGTGTTCCTTGCAAAAAACTTGCAAATGTGAATAGCAAATGTAATGACTGACATTACACACCTCTACCTCCTTCATGGGTTGCATTATTATTTAGCATGCAAAGACCCAGTTTAGTTTAATTAGAAAATGTCTTGTTTTATTTAATTTGAAATATAACTTACTGTATGTTTGCAAGTGCTGATTTGCAGATTTTTTTTTCAGAGATAAAACTTTTTATTTTTATTATATTTTTTAAAACTTTTTTTCAACTTATTTTACAGAGTTTTGCACTTTATTCATTCATTTAATAAGAGCAAAGTTTGCACTTAAAGCCCAATGGGGCAAATGTTCAATAAAAAAACAGCATATTTGAAATCATTTCTTTGCCTTTTGTCAATTCACAAAATAATCGTAATCGAAAATCGGATTTTGAGAGAAAAAAATCGAGATTTTATTTTTGGGCAAAATCGAACAGCCCTAGATGCAATCAATTAGCACAAATACATGAAATAAATGAGAAAGGTTACCAGCAACCACTGTTAGTGTCACATGTACTTCTTTCTGGTTTCACAAAATAAAGATTTGGTCATTTAAAAGAAACCTCCTCTGCTGTCGGTTTCACCCTTACTGCAATTCAGATTTTCCCTCTGGACAATGAAAATCCTCCTGTTGTGTTTACAGTCATTGAGATAAGCTTAAATCAGGATTATATGGTGCCGAATCAGGATAAACTGGCAGGCCTTTGTCTGCTGGTTTTTTGCTTTTGATCTCTGCTCAGTTCTATTGTCATGTTTAAAATCCCCTTTGTAATTTATGAGTGTGTACGATAGGGACAAGAGGGAGGGAATCTCATAAATAAGTAGGATGTGACTATGAGTCTAACAGGCAAATCACTTTCTCAGAGTTCGGAGAGAAATAAGAATCGCAGCAATTGGAGAAGAAATAAAGACAAGGAGGATGGGTGTCTCTTGTGCACACATATCCGCTGGCCCACGTTCCTCCTGCGGGATCAAGTGTTGGATTTTGGACATGATCCCTGTTCTGAGCTTTATCCCTGCTCCTGTAAGCAGGCTGGTCTGAGGTCTGAGCTCCAGATCTGCAAGGTAACGGCCAAAGGAGGAGGAGGAGGAGGAGGTGGTGGTGATGGGGGTTGTGGAACGGAGGGGTCAGAGTACTGAGCCGATTCGGGATTTGTTGCCACGGCAACCCCTGCTGCTTTTTCCATGCTGCAAATGCAGGGCACTGCAGGAGGCGACATGCCTGCTGATTTTCCTATTCTCTCCATCCTATATCCTTCAGGAAACCCCACCCCCACATGTGTATATCCCCTATGATTAGGTCGGCAGTTTCACCATTTCAGCCATGACGTCTCCCTTTGAGTTACAACTTATCTTACTTTTCTATCGACATAAAAAGATGGGTAGTTAGTGAGTTGATGCAGCATAGATAAATATGCTGCTTGTGAAAAGTTTACTGTGCCGACAACGAAAGGAAAGCTAGTTAAAGGCTCATGAGAAAAACGTCGAGCAGCAGTCCACGCAAACGTTGCAGCCGTGTAACATGAACTGCCACGTGTTGGCTGCCGTCTGGCCCCGGCGCACCGAGAGCAGGGAAACCAAGGTCACAGCCTTTACGTGACCCCCGAGCAGGGTTCAGTAAACCGCTGTACGTCACTGCCTTTCAGGAGAAACAGGGGCCCCAGAAAACACCTATCCCCCACTTCCCCGGCAACCTCCCTCGCAGATTTAGACGGAGAACAAGCGTGACAGTTGGCATGATTCACTGGTGAGCTCAGCCTCATTTCTCTAAAGAGCAGCCTTTTCTCAACCTGGCCAAGACAATGAGGACATGAGTGAAGGAGCTGGCTCCATTATGAGGATCTTACATAAAGGCAGCATTGTGCAAAGAGAAAGTGGGATTTTCTGAGGAGATGCGGGGTGCTGCGTGGTGCCGAGCATGGCAAACAGGCTAGCACGCACTTTGTCACAGCTTTAACAGTAAAATCTGTCTGAGGGGTCACTGAAAAAGTGTGTCATCAAACATGCCTCTTTGTTTAAATCTTTTCAGAGCTTTCACTTTCACATTGTTCCTCTTCACCCAGTTATCACACTTTTCACTCGTGTCACCTGTGTTCGCAGCGTTGAGAGCTGCCGACAGACAGGTCAGCGCTGATGCTCTTGTGTGAGAGAAAAGAGGGAAATTTCAGCCAAATCAAGCCAAACCAGTGACGCACAACCACGGATCTCACAGGCAATAAGATTCAAGGCTGGCTGATTAACACTGCTGCTATGGTTACAGCAGCTTGAATGACAGGCCTGCTCCTCTGTAAGCGCCCACTGCAGCATCACGCTGCCTACAGTCAAAGAGGGGCTGACCAAGTGCAGTGGCTCAGGTTGACCCCGTGACATCCAACAAATTAATTTGTGGGAGGAAAATTAACCTTTTCACAGGAAATCAATGTTCACTTGTTCCAGCTCCTCTGGTGTGTGAATATTAGGAATGGGTGATATTTTACCGTTCACAATAAACCGTCAAAAAAATTCCCCACAGTAAAAGAAGGAAGGAAGGAAGGAAGGAAGGAAGGAAGGAAGGAAGGAAATGAGCCTGAAAGAAAGAAAGAAAGAAAGAAAGAAAGAAAGAAAGAAAGAAAGAAAGAAAGAAAGAAAGAAAGAAAGAAAGAAAGAAAGAAAGAAAGAAAGAAAGAAAGAAAGAAAGAAAGAAAGAAAGAAAGAAAGAAAGAAAGAAAGAAAGAAAGAAAGAAAGAAAGAAAGAAAGAAAGA
Organism: Cololabis saira; assembly: GCF_033807715.1. Taxonomy (NCBI): domain Eukaryota; kingdom Metazoa; phylum Chordata; class Actinopteri; order Beloniformes; family Belonidae; genus Cololabis; species Cololabis saira. The sequence goes on from NC_084591.1 coordinate 14,607,197, forward strand.
AAGAAAGAAAGAAAGAAAGAAAGAAAGAAAGAAAGAAGATGACGTTTTTGTGTAACAAACATGGCAGATCTGAGAGCGAGATAGATTTATAGTTAAAAAGGTGGAGTTGAATTGGAATTTTTTTTATCGTTATCGGGATAAATGACAGAAATTATCGTGATACATTTTTTAGTCCATACCGCCCATCACTAGTGAATATACAGCTTTTCTTGCTCTTGCATTCCTGCCACTCATATTAGGGGATTTTGACTTTGACTATTTTTGAGTTATGGTTCTGCGTCAAAACGACGCCTTGCCTACGGCGTGTGGTTTGCGTCGACGCAGACCACACGCCGTCACTGACGCGCACCTCCCGAAAATTGTAACTACGCGTCGAGGCGACGCAGACCACACGCAGACCGAGGGGGCTGTGATTGGTTCGCTTTGAAGCAACGCATTTCCGGTTTCCGGGTTGAAGCAGTCGTGAACTTTCAGCGCTCTTTTCTTCGTGTATGTGTGATTTTTTTTGTTTTGGTTTTTTGCACAATAGTTGTCCTTATCTCTTTGATTCACTGTGACCGGAAAAAGTCGGATAAACCATTCAGGAAAAGATTGCGAATTAGCGGTCAGGGGGGGTACTGCACCGCGACGAAATGGAGTGACGGAGAAGTCCGAAGGATTCACGACGGCGTCACGGTGACCGCGTGTGCTCTGCGTTGGTTTGACGCAGAACCATAATTCAGGCATTAGTCATCAATCAAGAGTAAAGTTATGGTATCAGATCATGAAAATAACTATTCTCTGAGCTCAAAAGTACATCTTCTGATTGTTTGTATTTCCTTAAATACAGCAGAGGAGTCCTTTAATAAAAGCCATTTCTGCTAAAAACCAGAAAAGAAGAAGGAAATTGCTTAAAGACATTGATCAGAATATATGCAACCAACACCCAGACGAGCCAGACTAGAGAAGCTGGAGCAGGAAGATATTTTACAGGTTGACCCATTTAATGGCTTTACTCAATCTGCCCTCAAATCTCTTCTGCAATTACATCATTTCACCACCTCTCACCATCCAACACATTTATCTTTGGGAATGCACCATATGATTCTGCAAGTGTGATAATGGTATTGATCAAATTTGTCATACCTCATTAATACCAACAATATTTTAGTTGCCGGCTTCATATGTTAAAATACAAGTGAAATTAGCAAAGGTGCACCCTGCCCGTTTCTTCAAATCTGCTTAAATGAATCTCAGTAAACTTTTCCACTGTGTCATGATCTGCCCCAGATGCCTCCGAGCCCAGAGACGTTGATCCCGTCTCTTATTGCTCTGTAAAGTTCAAGTGGCATTTCTAAAGCGATTCTGTGTTTCAGGGCTTCACAAAAGGCTTTCCAAAGTACTTCCTTGTTTGTGTGGTTATATCAGTTACTGATGAAGGATGGTTCTTGATGCAAAGGCCGTCTGAGGGACCAGAAATCACAAGTGTCCAGCTTAGGTTTAGTCCGCTGGCATTCCCAGATTCAGATTTCATGGAATAATTAATGATTTTATTCACTCTAGGCAAACTATTCTAATCCCTTGAAATCCTTCTTTGAGGAGCATTGTTTGGAAACCAGGAGTGTTCGAACAAGCATGAAGAGAATGTGCACTTCAGTCTCATGCACTCAGCCAAGAACCGAAGCAACGTCCAAGCACGGGTTTGTTTAAGAAAAGGCTCAGACTGATTACTTTCAACAAGCACAGAGATGATAATCTGAGGTGAACCTGAATAAGTGTCTCTAACGCTGTAAATGAAATTGTACGTATAAGCAGCATGGTGGAATGCAAGTATGAGGGTGTAAATGTTTATCTGGATGTAAATTCACAGCTCTAAACTTTTCCATTAAAATCATATTAGATTACTTTCTGCATTACCTTATATGTATGTATGTTTTTTTTTTTTTTTTTTATAAATTCATAAGACTCGGAAAACCAGATGAATGTAAAATGTAATTATGGAAAATTGGAGAAAGGGTCGGATCAAATAAGTTTCACTTCTTCCTACCTCTTTTCAGACATGTTGAACAGGATCAATGTGTTATGTGTGTTGTTATGTCTGTGCGTGTATATAGATGGGTATCTATAGATAGGTGTGTGTATATTGGGTATAGATTTTATTTTATAGATGTATTTATTTTGTATACATTCATTTAGAACAGATTTGTTTATTCATATAGATTTATTTACAGGTTCTTTGTGTTCAAAATGTGTGTATATGCAGGTTTGTATGTGTATATCTAAATATAGATACATAGATTAATACTAGTGTTAACGTTATGCCCAATACAATGGTTTTGACATGTCTGGAATCAATCAATAAATGACGTTTTCCGACACATTTGTTGATAAAGTGCAGAACCTTTACCCATTTTACTCCTCAAAGATTCAGGCTTTCATAGATGCCACTTTTGTACCAAATCATGACGACAATCGCCTGATGCCACCACTAGTTTCAAATAATGTTTCTAAACTGTTCCTGTTTCAATTCAATTTGTTCAATATGTTACGAGACATAACCGCAATGTTAATTGATTAAAGTGACAAGAAAGAACATGGAGCTTTACTTTGTCTGCAGTGAAACAAAACTCCAAGTGAATTTAAGAGTTATTGAAGGGAAGTTTTGGTTGGATTTCTTTAAACTATCCCAACGTTTTCTGACTCGGGGCTGTACAACTTCAGTAGTTTCACATTATGACGTTCAGTGGACAGGATGAAAGGCCAGCATGAGTTGTGACAGTTAAGCTTCATCCTTCCAGCTGGGTTCGCAGCAGGACACACAGGTGAAGCCTTTTCATCTGACAGGCGACCGGCTTGTGTCAATTCAGACCGATCAAAATCCATGAAGAAACATGAAGTGGAACCAACTCAGGATCTTGCTAGCTGTTTTTGTCACTACATTTAAAGATGGCTATGCCTTTAATCTTTCTTGATAACAGGCAGCATTATTATTACAGCTTTCTGTTTGGGAGATAAGCACCAAGGTGTGTTCAAATCTGATCTGAAGCTGATTCAAATCACCTGTCCCCCCTTGTGAGCCGACCATTAGCATCAGAGAGGGCAACAATTAGCCTTCCCTTCCCTGCTGCTTCACACTCATCCTCGCCGTGGCAGCAGCTCCTTTATGGCTATTAAAAGAGAGAGAGAAAATAAGGCCGGGCCTTATCTAGCCATGGGCAGATGGCAGGAGGCCGTTATCAGAACATCAGTCTCCATATCAAAGCGCAAACGCAAACAGCTTTTACAAGTCTTTGTGGTCATTTCCAGCGTCCTGCAAATGAAGAGCTGTTGTGTTCAAGTGAAACTCGTCAAGGTGCTGCCTTGTTTTCACCTGCCTGCTTTAAATATTAATTTATCACTTTTTTAACCAGTTAATTTTGATTTAATAAGAACATTTTAATATTCAGAAAAATGTATACAAGTAGAGAAATTTACCCTTGGATGGTCATTTCCAATCATCTTGTCAAATCTTCCTTCAACATTAGCTTCAAAACAAGTACTTTAAAACACTTACAACACATGTTTACATGCACTAACAGAAAATCGAATTGTTGCCTTAATCCGACCGATATTGAATTTTTAAAAGCCATGTACACATCTTAGCCGAGCTGTAGTCTAACAGAACTGAAGCTCTTGAGATCGAGATATTAGCGCCAGATAATGTGTCCTAATTAAAGTTATTTCGGCATATTTAGCAACCTATGCTTAGCCGAGCTAGCGACTGCCCCGGGACCCCCCCCCCCCCTTTGGGAAGTGACGAAACTGCAAAAACCAGAATATCAACACAGAAGATGAACAACAAAGAACGAGCCGGAACAAACGCAAAAGTGCGCAACATAGCATCGCTGAGTCAAATGCACCTCATTCAATAATCGATTGTCTTCTCACGTGCAGCACAGACCAAAAGTTTGGACACACCTTCTCATTCAAACAAATGGGGAAGTGTGTCTGTACTGTATATGTGTACTTGGATTTCTCGGAAACTCCAGTTCCTTAGCTAGATTGTTGCCAATAGCTTGATTAAGATGTGCATGTAACCGCACTGGCTGAAACATAACGAGCAATGTCTTCTGCTGTTGCCACCAGGTTCACGAATGCAACACAGAACTCAAGCTATGATGAACCCGAGGGATAACTAACATTTCCAAAGGACAACAAGTCCAGAAATGCAGCCAAACACATTTGAGACACATCAGGATCCCGTGTATGAAAGCAGTCAAGCAGAGGAACCCCAATAACAAAGATCAGACACCAGTGTCTCTGATTGAGACATCTATAAAAAGAATCTAGCTAAAGTTAAACTGCATCCTCCCTAGAGTTGTTCTCATACCAATACTAGTATCAGAAATACTGCAGAAAAGTAGAGTGTCCATATTCTTGAGTATCTAAATGCCTGTGTACCACCCGATATAATCATACACAGAGCCCTGGTTGTTCCGTGTTGCTCTAAAGGCCAGCACAGGAAGTTATGAAACACGGCCTTGCAAATTCCTGTTTTGAGTCTCAGGTGGAGGAACAGTGACACAGTAGCTGTTGGACCGAGTTAAGGAACGATCTAGCATTATGTTAGAAATATGGCGTTATTTTAGGCCTAAAAAAATCCCACCAGGAAAACGGCAACGTGCTCATTATACGAGGCCGCGGTTTCCGGAGATGGCACGCATGACACAAGCAAGCTCACTGAAAACAACAAACCAGTCAGCATGTGAAAAACCACAAGTTTAGCAAGTCAAAGGGAAAGAGGAACGTACGGCAGCAGCCAAGCCGACAGTTTGTTGTAGAAATGAGAGAAATTCCCCAAAGAAAGCCAGAAGCCCTGAGCAATGTCAGACCTAACGGTAGAATTCATCGTCTTTGTGACCACCACCTGTCAGTCGTGGAAAATATTGGATTTCACTGAAGAGCTAAACATCTGGAACCCTTAAAAACATGTCTTAACTGCTCTCTCCAAACAGAATGAATCTGACTGAAGACGTATATCATGTCAACTAATAGACGTGCAGTCGATCAGCTTTACGACTGACATTTGTTCAAATGTCAGAACATAAATCCCTTTTTCTTTTGCTGCAGTCGTCAGCATCAGCCGATACCCAAAGTCCAGGTGTCGCAAAGGGGGGAAAAAATGGTATCAAAACATCTCTAGTCATCACCATACAAATGATAAAGAATAGACGCCACATTGACTACTGGAGCACGAGAAACGCCGCCGCCATCTTGGACCGATCAATAACTCAGCCAACCCACACAGCAGCTTCTACGGGTGACGGGGCATTGTTCTCTTGTCCTATTAGGTGTATTTAGTCGTTACTTCCCTGTAATAATCTGTCCACCAGCCAAATCATGCCCAGCTATTAAGTCAGACTCACTTACGTTTAGCCAGCTATGGATTTTATGTCATGAAAGTAAATCTAACTTTACTAAACTTTATAAATCATACATTCTGTAACACAGATGGAGATTACAGCTGAAATTATGAATGCTGTTGTAAAAATAAACCTAGTAACAGTTTGACCAGAGTAGGGCTGTTCGATTTTGCCCAAAAATAAAATCTCGATTTTTTTCTCTCAAAATCCGGTTTTCGATTACGATTACGATTATTTTGTAAATAGACAAAAGGGAAAGAAATGATTTCAAATATGCTGTTTTTTTATTGAACATTTGCCCCATTGGGCTTTAAGTGCAAACTTTGCTCTTATTAAACCAAAAATGAATGAATAAAGTGCAAAACTCTGTAAAATAAGTTGAAAAAAAGTTTTAAAAAATATAATAAAATATAAAGTTTTATCTCTGAAAAAAAAATCAGCAAATCAGCACTTGCAAACATACAGTAAGTTATATTTCCAATTAAATAAAACAAGACATTTTCTAATTAAACTAAACTGGGTCTTTGCATGCTAAATAAAAATGAAGGAGGTAGAGGTGTGTAATGTCAGTCATTACATTTGCTATTCACATTTGCAAGTTTTTTGCAAGGAACACGAGCCGGTCTACCGCATCTGGCTTGAGGGATGCCCGGTGTCATGTTACAACGCCGCCTCCTACACTAAAGAGCCTCTCCGATGGGGCACTTGTCGCAGGTATTGAGAGGTATTTCCATCAATCATTAGTATGGTATCAATCATTAATATGTGTGCAGACAAGGTATAAAAAAAAAAAAAAAAAAAAAAAAAAAAAAAAAAAAAGTGAAAAATCGATTTTACGAGTTTCACGTTTTAACATCGTTCTAATTACATAATCGCGATTACGATTTAAAATCGATTAATCGAACAGCCCTAGACCAGAGTATTATACACAGGAGGCGAGTCAACATCGTATCCACGTCTAACTAAAGCTAATTTTTTCTCATGTTTCATATCATCTACTTTCATCAATAAAATGTTTTTGTTGGATCAGAATAAATATGCCTCCACTGGGATAATGTCCCGATGAACAGTAGATTAAAGAAAAGTTAAGAAATTTGAAAGAAGAAAATAAACTTGACCTCCTTTGTAAACATGTCTCTCTGGGGACTCTCCCACGTCTCCAGTGTCTTTTCATTGTGAAGGTTTCCCAAAAACGGAGAGTAACGGAAGAAAAGAGAGGGATTTGATACGCAGCCAACACTTCAACCGAGAAGAATTGGACAAGAGGACAGTGTGTCATGTTGTAGATATGTGTGTTTTTAAACATGTAAAGCACTTTGTGCTACATATAATGTATGAAAAGTGCTTTATAAATAAAGTTTGATGGGTTGATTGACACAGACACCAAATATTATATTACTGTTAAGACAACTACCTGCAAACAAACTATGAAAATATGCGTTTTCAATGTAACTAAGTATCCTTTATCATATTTATTAGCCCAATTTAGCATGTCACCTGTTATTTTTTACATTTACATATCTAGAAGATACACTTAAACGCGGATGTGGGATGGCAGCTCGTTTGTCATATACATTATATATACACACACACATACACATACACAGGACTGTCTCAGAAAATTAGAATATTGTGATTTTCTGTAATGCAATTACAATAACAAAAATGTCATACATTCTGGATTCATTACAAATCAACTGAAATATTGCAAGCCTTTTATTATTTTAATATTGCTGATCATGACTTACAGTTTAAGAAAACTCAAATATCCTATCTAAAAAAATTAGAATATTCTGGGAATCTTAATCTTAAACTGTAAGCCATAATCAGCAATATTAAAATAATAAAAGGCTTGCAATATTTCAGTTGATTTGTAATGAATCCAGAATGGATGACATTTTTTTTTTTTTTTTTTTTTTTTTTTTTTTTTTTTTTAAATTGCATTACAGAAAATAAAGAACTTTACCACAATATTCTAATTTTCTGAGACAGTCCTGTATATATATATATATATATATATATATATATATATATATATATATATATATATATATATATATATATATATATATATATATATATATATATATATATACATACATACATACATACATACATACATACATACATACATACATACATACATACATACATACATACACACATACATACGTGTGTATTTTTGTACACACTCAGTGAGAGACGTTGTAAAAGTCAGCAAATTTTTGAAAACAAACTAGTACAACCCCTTAATTCAAACCTGCCTGCAAAACCACGCCTCCAAAGCACATGATTGGCTAATGCCTGTTCACTGAAGAAATAGAGTTTGGCAGACGAGCCGATGTTCCTGTGAGTTTGCTGGGTCACTCAGTCACTGGATAGCGTTTTACATCCATGTCGCTGGTTCATATGTTTTGTTTTGATGTGAAAGCTTTTGATTGATGGTTTGCTATCAGCATCTGAAGGGAGTATCAGGTAATATAGGAAATAAATAAATGATACAATTCTTCAGAGACAGGTCTCCTTCTCATAACTAGCAGTGGCAAACTTGTTTACAACGATAGCTTGACAAACAATCTTCAGCTGTTGAACAATGCTGTACTTTCTGATCTGGTTAAGCAAACAGGGGATTAAACAGTTTCTTTAACCACCTAATTAATTAAGTGATTTGGCCAAGTGGAGAAAAACAACCGAAAAAACAAAGACCCAGCACGGCTTTTGACTAAACCAGAGAGCACTTAATTAGCTCACGACACTAATGCATTTCAAATATGTGCAGCTTTGAGGGCTGGAACAGAACAGATTTCAATGAATGTGTGTGTGTCAGTGTGTGCGTATGTATGAGTCTCTGCCTCCAAATAAAGATCAGACAAGTGTTCAGACAGAACTGCAAATCCTGCCATGAGTGCTGGGGGGGGCATTGATGTCGCTCACCTGTCTTTGACATTAAAGCGACAGATGACAATACAGACATGCAGAGTGAGGTGTTTGCTGTAGAAGTCACACAGGTTCTGAGCCAAGTGCCCCAGGCTGGACGGGGGGGCCTGTAGTAGCAACAGACACTTGAAAAATCAGACGGAGAAAGAATCAGGGAGTGGAGGCAGCCAAACTTGCAAGCAGCAGCATTTGTCTTGCGGGGCAACTGCATGTAAGAGAGCCGAGCTGCATGCCGGAGTTAATGCAGCAGGGAAAAGAGGAAGAGTTTGTATTCACGGCTATCTATAGACAGGAGTGGTGCCTGCAAATAAGCAGCTGCTCCCCAGAGAGCAGTGACACATTAACCTTCAGCCAGCTGTCATGCCCTGAAGCTTCTACATGAGCTCACTCGCAGTCGCGCTCCCGAGACTTCAGGGGACGTGACATTGGCTTGCATTCGCTGCCGAAGGCTTACACTAACCTCACCTTAAAACACCTCCTGACCTCAACATCACGGAGACTATCATCGTAAAAACTGTTGGTCCAAACATGAGTGAAACACAGAAACCCACGGGAAAGTAGGCATGGGGCGATATACGATATTATCGTATATCGCGATAAAAAACGGCCGCGATAACGTTATCGTGGGGTTTTTTTTTTTGGTCACACAAGGCTACCAGCCAGGTAGAAGCCAGTGTTATTTTTTTCATATATTTTATTAATATTGTTTATTATTATTATTTATTTCATATTTTTTCAGAGAGTAGTACAATCCGTGTGCATTTGACTACTGTGGCACTTTATTTTCACTCAATCTTTGTGTTGGCCATGCAGCTTTTGTTTTGTATACTACAGAGCAGTGCCTTTATTTTATTATTTTTCCAGAGAGCCGTACTAAGTAGCAGGCAGCCAGCCACTGTTAAAGTTTCAGAGAGTAATACAATCAGTGTGCATTTGGCTCTACTTTGTCACTTTATTTCTATTTGTCACTTATTTCTTTCGACTCTCAGGGAAGTATTTTCTTACAAAAAAAGAAAGTTCAAATAAGTACCGGTACTATAGTTTACACTTTGTAATGCATAACATTTACAGTACACTATTTGTTCTCTACCTCAAGTGTCACTGTGTTGAGAATGATTTGAGAATAAATGTTCTGAAGGAACCAGTGGATCCACGGTTAGTGTTTTTCCTTGCATTTTAAGAATTTTATAAGCGACACGCTAATATCGTGATAATATCGTAATCGTGATATTTTTTTCCACTAATATCGTGATATGAAATTTTCATATCGTCCCATGCCTACGGGAAAGACTGAAATCCCAAAGGCTGTCTCCACATCATGTGTCCATGTAGTCCCCTCGCGTGAATGCCCACACGCCCACTCGCATACTGGCCCATCATCTGATCGGCACTGGCACTGGGGAGGATCAGCACGGCGTAGCTACAGCTGTTTCTCTGTGGGTTAGGTTACCCGGCCAGCACCCTCTCCCCAAGTCCTTCTCCAAGGGAACGACCCCATAGGAGCATACCAAGCACTCCTCGCCTTCCTGGAGGCTCCGAACCCAGCGGCACCGGCCACAAAGGGCGCCCAGTGATACACATCTTGCAAGGAAGCTGAGCCACTTGTGGTTGTCAAAGTGAAACGTGCTCACAGGAAGTGAGAGAATGCACTTTCACAAGTCTCTCATTCAACCACAGGAAAGCGAAGAAGTGGAAAGATGTCACCGGGGCAAGATGTTTTCATATTAGGAATTCTAGCTATGAAAACATGGTCACAGAGCTCATCGTTTGGAGCTAAGCTTTGGCTACTACAGAGGATTCATTTTAATGACAGAACTGTGAAGGAAAAACTGATGGACGTGAAGTAAAATACAAACACTACTTGATTCTGGCCCTGAGCCGAAGGTCTCATTATGAACATATACTGACCAAACATGGTCACAGTTGGAGGTAAACTTTAATTTAACAAACACCAGAATTGGTGCAGCACAAACGACTTTAGTTTAAATTAAGATATCAGTCTCAATTTCATTTAAAAGAATATTTGCTTGCTTTTTGGAAGCATCATTTAGCACTTGAGGCCTTCCACGGATCGGTTTACGATACTATGTCACACATCAACAACAATGAAAATAGCTCACAGAGCTACAGATATGATGACAAAGGTGACTAAGACTCAAGAAAGTGATTACAGAAGAGGAAATGTGACTGAGGAAGAGACCAGACCAAAATAAAAGGAATCTGAGCTAAAAATGACAAAAGTTCCTTTCTGCTGCTTTGAGTCTATAAGTACAATAACTACATTCAATCATCATCTTATGTTAAAATAAACCGGAAATAATAATCTGCTAAATGAATTGACTTTTCGACATGCAGGTTGTTTTGTTTATTGTTAGTTTTTTTTTTTTTTACATTATTTGTTGTTAAACAAAAAACTAACACTTGCAAATGATCAGCTTGCTTGGTAAACATTAAGTTTGTTGGGAGCATAGCAGTGAAGCATGTTGCAGTGCCGCTAACTAACCTTCACTGTCAGTTAGTTTTTGGTGCTGAAGTGAACCATATTATTCATCTCTCATAATGTACAAATTATTTGAATCAAATCCAAACATTACGCTAGAAAAAACCCCTCTCAAAGTTACGGGTCGTGCAGTAAAGCCCCCCAAAGACAGTTTAAATGAAACCAACACATTTAGGAACATTTCAATTTAGACTGAATTACTTTTACTTGGCCAAAGTCAGATTAATAGCATTGTTTCTTTCCTCTGTTGCTCCAGCAACCTAAAAACTGAGGGCTGAGTGCATTTCAACTACAAATATGCAATCATCCATCCATCCGTGAACCTTCTTGCTGTGATTCAACACCAAGCCACGCGCTGCCCTGCCATGCAACAAAACAGTGATTAGTGTTGTTTCTAAAATATACTGTGTGAAAATAGCGTTAACAATATTTAGAGTTTGAGTTCTATTTTATTATCACTTTTATTACTTATTTTGAATCTCTATTTATTTAACTAATTGTCCTTTTTTTAAATAGACAGATTAATAGTCTACGTTTGTCATATACATGTTTATTTAATTGATTACTTACTTATGTTTTGGTTTCAAGCTTTATTGTCAGAGATGCTATATGTCCAAAATACAGCACAAATTAAATGACAGTCCTCTGACTCCCGGTTATGTGCTTTAATTGATCATCTTCATTGTTTTTTCTCAAAGCCTAAGCTCCATTTCTGCTCCATTTCTTGAACTTATAGGTAAGTGTCGGCCCACGTGGATTGGTTAACAACTGCTGCTGCTATCATGAAGGTTAAAAAGACTCAGCATCATTTTTAACAATTTGCAAAAATGTACTGTTTTGCACAGCGCTATTGCAAGTGTTTGCACATGCCTCCGATAATGTTGAAGGTGTTGTTGTTGATGTTTTTAATGTGTCGCCTGTGTCTGTCTGTACTGCAGCATTGTGGCTTTTACTCCGAGACCAATTTCTCCCGCGGGAGATTAATAAAGTAAACCTTGAACCTTGTCTAGGTGTGTATATGATGTGTATTTATGCATGTAAATTGCACCTATCTGAATGTGTCTTTGGTGGTAAAAGTAGGAAGGTTTTTTTTCCTTAATTAATCAGCTGCAGCTGATCCAGAACGCTGCCGCCAGAGTCCTTCCAAACACCAGGAAACTGAACCACATTACACCGGTCATGAAATCGCTACACTGGCTTCCAGTGAGTCAAAGGATAGAGTTTAAAATCTTCCTGCTGGTCTACAAAGACCTGAATGGTCTTGGACCAAAACACATGGTTGATCCGTTAGTTCCCTATTAAGCTCCCAGACCCCTTAGGTCTTCTGGATCTGGTTTGTTGTGGTTCCCAAGAACCAGAACCAAGCAAGGTGAGGCAGCGTTCAGTTATTCTGCTCCTCACCGGTGGAACAAACTTCCTGTAGACCTGAGGTCTGCTCCAACTGTCAGCTCCTTTAAATCAGGGCTGAAAACATTACTGTTTACTGAAGCGTAATCTTAAATTCACTGCTGTATTCTACTGCCCTTATTTATTTATTTATTTTTTTAACAGCTTGTGCTTTTTATTATTTTACTTCTTTTCTTATTCTTACCTATTTGTTATTATGTCTTGCCGCTTTTAATGTCAATGTAAAGCACTTTGAATTACCTTGTGTTGAATTGTGCTATATAAATAAATTTGCCTTGCCTTGCCTTGCCTTAATTTTAAATAAATGTTTCTGTTTTAAACCTGTAAAGCACAAGCTGTAAGAAAAAGCATATCACAAAAGAACGTTTGATTGATTGATTGATTGATTGATTGAATATCAGAACAATGAATGTGTAACTACATAAGCTCCTGGGGAGGGGGGGGTCCTCATTAAGAAATAAACATCCGCATCAGAACAATGATGCTTTCCTCTTGGACATCCTGCTAAATCCACTCGGGTCAATTCCCTGCAGGAAGAAAAACTTCAGCTCAGAAATTCACAGAAAGCAGCTGAGATTCGTGGAAACGCGGGGGTCTTTCTTTCTCCCATGCAGGCTGCCGTCCTGGCCTCTCGAGCAGACACTTGTGAGGGGACCTGAGGAGACTGGGGGGAAATGCGGGAGCAGATATGCAGGATATCTCTCTCAAGTGTTGTGGTAGTAGCGATGCAACGCGACACACGCGGGGCAGCAACCCGAGCCTCCGGATCTGCATCCAAACCCCGCCGCATAAGACTCACTGACAGCTCTCGGGGACTGTAAAACTACTTGACACTTTAACTGTTTCTATTGCTGCTAAATAAACAAAATAAAAAGCACAGAAAAAAACGACAACCAGGCTCTCACCAGAAGCGAGTAGCGCCGCTCCGACCGGAGTCCCCGACCTCGGAGCTTCTCCTCAGGCCGGATGCCGTCTTTCCCCTCCTTTTAGAAATACAAAAAGAAAAGGACCAATTGCTTCTTCTTTGTGGCCGATACTTTCACTGTCGCTTTAGACCGGCATGGCTCCTTTCTTGTAGGATTTAAAGTTTATGTCCCGACGGAAGAGCCCAGCCGTGGTGTTTTTGTGAAGATGAGACCATGGCAGTGACGGGACCGAGAGGACTACTGGTTGATCTGCGCTCCCTCGGCCAGCTGACGCTGCCTTCTGCCACCGAACACGCCGAGGCGCCGAGGCTTCGGCGGCGAAACAGCACCATCTAGCGGCGAAGAGGGGGAACTGTCCAACAAAGACGCACTGCAGCGGCCCCTGCTGGACGAAATAATATACTCAATTCAATTCAATTTTATTTGTGTAGCGTCTAATACAGTGGTTCTCATACCCCTGGGGGTACGTGAAGACACTCCAGGGGGTACGTGAGATTTTAAAATATACATATATTTAAAAAGTAGCATCCATGCAAAAATCCTTTAAAAATAATTATTTCATAAATAATTGAGGAAAATATAAGTCTAAATTCATAAAATGAATTTTATCTTCAGGAGTATGCTATTCAACTTGTTATCCTAAAACCCCAGAGTATCCCCCACACCAGGATGATTCCACCTACTGTAACCTGTCAAATGCCACCTGGCTTCACCTGTCAATCACTTGGACCAACGATGGAGTCGTGGTTGAAGCGTAGCAGCAATATTTTTATGTTTAATAAATCAGTAACTGATTGCACACTCACAGTGCTCTGTTTTAGGTCTTTTTTTTTACAACCAAAAGTGCTTTGCGCTGGTTAGGGGGTACTTGGCTGAAAAAATATTTCACAGGGGGTACAGCACTGAAAAAAAGGTTGAGGACCACTGGTCTAATACAACAAAAGTTGTCTCTAGGCGCTTTCCAGGGACCCAGAATAGAATAGAATAGAATAAACTGGCAGGCCAGCATGCAGCTCCTGAAGCTCCGGCCTGCAAACATGCACAAAAAAGAAAAAAGGGGGGCAGCACAAGAAACTACAGGATTGATGGACAAAATGATGGCTATAAGATACTTATAATAAATAAAAATGGAAAAGGAGAAGAGAGGAAGGGAAGAGGAGAGGAGAAGAAGGGTGAGAGGCACCGCCCAGTGGATCATGTCGGTGCCCCCCTGCAGCAGAGGCCTATAGCAGCATATCTACCACAAAGCTATGTTTGAGACTAACTATTATAGTCTTGTTCTATAGCTGCAGCTATGACTACTGACTCTAATAAACTAGAGTTTACATTACTCCGAGAAATGTACATGTGAAAAACTGTGCTTTTAAACCCTACTCGGGTAGACTTGTTTTTTGCTTGGTAAACATTGAAAGTTTTGGTCAAAATGCACTATTTAAATGAATGTGTCTCAGTAACTATAGTTTGTATGTTCTCCCCGTGCTTGCGTGGGTTTCCTCCAGGTACTCCGGCTTCCTCCCACAGTCCAAAAACATGCATAGTAGGTTAATTGATGATTCTAAATTGCCCATAGGCGTGAGTGTGTCAAAGGATAAAGCAGGTATAGAAAATGGGGAAATTCTTCCTCTGCATTTAACCCATCTCTAGTCAAACTAGGAGCAGTGGGCTGCCATTTTTGTATAGCGCCCAGGGAGAAGTAGGGGTTAAGGGCCTTGCTCAGGGGACCAAAGTGGTCAGTTGCAATCCAGGGGCTTGAACCTGGATCCTCCAGACCCCAGCCCTCCTCTGTGGCCACTGGGTTATATTAACGCCTCTCCTATATATCACACCAGAGTGAGTGTTAAGAAAACCCACATTCTTTGTATGTGTGAATATACTTGGCCAATGAAGCTGATTATGATTCCAATAAGGTGTATTTGAATAGATTTGGTATCTAAGATTTGGTATCATATGTGGAATTCTAACAAAAGTGTAAGATTAATCATACACATTACTAGCTTTTGGAGTCAGCCCCCTGTGGTCAGTAGAGGAACTGCAATTTGAAATTATTCAGTTATTAGGTTATATACAAAGAACATCAGACAAGTGCGCCATATATATATTTAACTGGAATTCGTATATATCAGTGCATGTTATACTTTGTTTGGTGTCAATAGGTTTAAGGGATTTAATATACTCTTTAAACTCAAGTAAGAAACCTTCAAAGTGGGGTGGAGTTTTGGAGTAATTAGATTTGTGTATGTGAAATTTGCCATATAGAATGAAGAGGTTTATAATAAAAGTGATGTAATTTTCTTCATGGACAAAATAAAATATCACACTACAGTCAATTGAGATGTTTATCTGGATTTTACACACTATATATTGTTCAAATTGAGACCAGAAATTGAGAGATCGAGCACAGTGGTAAAATAAATGAGTTATGGTCTCTGGTACTGTTGCCTCACAGCAAGAAGGTTTTTGGTTTGAATCCCGACAGGGGCTGTTCTGTGCTTGGGTGAGTTTTCTCCAGGTACGCTGGCTTCCTCC
This sequence comes from Cololabis saira, assembly GCF_033807715.1. Classification (NCBI taxonomy): domain Eukaryota; kingdom Metazoa; phylum Chordata; class Actinopteri; order Beloniformes; family Belonidae; genus Cololabis; species Cololabis saira. The sequence goes on from NC_084591.1 coordinate 14,622,874, forward strand.
CACAATCCTTGTCCCCCAAAGTAGAGTAACTGGATATACTGTAGATGATGGATCGATGGATGAAAATAATAAATCACTAGTAAAATATTACATTTTAAAGTCTTTTTGGATTTGTGTAGTGACAGCCTGAACCCTCTGACCACCTGTTCTCTAACATCCCACCATTTAATATCTTAATTAATAACCACTGACATAAGGGAGTGACTATAGAGGTTTATGGGGAGAAATTTTGAGATGGACTTTCCAAAAAGGCCATTTTGGGATATCTTGACATATTTATTAATACAATTGAGATTTGCAGTAGGCTGTCTAACTAAATTACTTCTTTCATTTTATATAAAGTATATACTGAATTTAGTTAAATTGAACAATACCTTATTCACCCCCAAAGGGAAACTATATTCTACTTGTGCAATTTAAAATATATAAGAGTTGAGAAACTGTCAGATAGATGTTCATCGCGAATGCTTTAGTGTTGTGTTTGTCGCCTGGCAACAACTGTTGTGATGATGTCACATGCAGCATTGGCAGGTAACAGATAACTCAGATAATTCAGAGTGAGCGATTCAACCTCTCAGCTGCAGAGGTGCTCCTTTACAGATACGTTTCCGGAGCTACATCACCTGTTTTTAAGAAGCACTGCTCCACTGCTGCCCCACTTCTGTCAGGCTGTCTGAAATCTTCACTTGTATTGTCCAAAATAGTATAAAGATGCTGTGGTCCAGAACACTCTCCTGAAGCCATGTCCTGAAAAACACAATGGTCCTTCTGCCTCCTACCAACAAGCTCATTCATCCCTCCTCCCAGGGATTTTACACACACCATGGTGATCAAGAATAAAATGGTCAATAACCTCTTTTTTTAACTCTTCATTTGTTTCCTTATTCTACATCCTTGACCTGTCATTTTCATCTCATCTGCACTTGAGTTTGATTAGTTTCATTTATTTCTTTTTTTGTTGTTTTTTCCAGATTATTAGCTGGTCTTTGAAAAGCTCAAAATATCTGCCTTTGCCATATTTATCATGATAACGAAAATTAAAAAGTGCCAGAATTCCCAGTAGAATTCCTGCAGGCAGAATGGCAACAAAACCCACATGGAAAAATTTTAATGTAAAAATCAAAGCATGAAAACAATGAAAGATCAGCGAAAAATCTAAAGCAGAAAGAAACGGGCTGCAACTTGAGAAGTGCCATTCAAGAAAGTAAAAATATATGTCACTAAATGTCTTAATTTCTTTAACTGCTTTGGGGCCTTTGTATCAGGTGGCCTCTTCAGTATCAGACCTGTGCACTTGGCACACCACAGTTCCTAGAATAGAATCTTCGCCTCAAGTACAATCATGGCACATTAACAAATTCAATTTCCTTTACTTTATACAAACATCTAATTTCAGGGTATAACACCAAATCCCCAACAGTAAGTGTCAACCAACTCTTCATCTACTAGTTTAGGGGAAAATGCAGCACTGACATTTCTGCTACTTGGATTTTAAAAAAAAGGACAAAATTAATAAAGATTTTAAAAAAAATACCTGTTGTAATTAGCTTTTAGGCAACTCACAGGATTTTTTGGATAATTATTAAGATGTATAACTTTCACAGATGCATGAATGCGTCTACTTACAGGACAGTCTGTCTCCACACTTGTCTTGTGCAGGTTACAAATATCTTTTCTGAAGGCATAAATATTAGTTAAATTTACTGTATTTTACCATGTCCATTAAAATCATTTGACAAAAATAATCAAAAGTTACCGTAATCAAAACATTTCATCTTATTACATTGATACAAGATTTGTGTTTAATGCTCAAAATAACAGCCCCAAAACTTGGGGATGTTATTTGCATCTTAGGCTTTGAACTAACTACAGTAATTAATTATGTGAATATGAAGATGTTACTTTTTATTTTCTTTTTCTTTTTTTTCTTTATACATGTTCGAAATAAAAATTCATTCATTCATTAATTATCTATGTGCTTGCACCACAGATATCAATCATTTTCTGACACCATGATTGTTCTCCCATGTTGAAACTGGGTTGGAGAGTTTGTTTTTGTGTTAAAGCTTTTATCTCAGCTTAAAGCTCAAAACACCTCCAACATGTTCTAGTTTTATTTTTGCAGCCTCTGGCTCACGATGAAGTCCAACTGTAGTGACCAACCAGTGAAAAAGCCCGAAACAATACCTTTTACTGGAACTCATCCATGGCTATGTTTTTAATTGGGAGCAGAACAACACAGTCAGAAGGAGTTGAGAAGGATGACAGGTAATTAGAGCAAGCAGATGGACGGACAGAGCAGAATCAAAACAGAGAATTATATCCAATTTGCAATCCACTGAGATGAGGAGAGCAGGATGGGAGTGCAGATGAGACAAGGAAGGCCTGGATGGGCAAATCCAGACCTGATGTCGGGAATCAGAGGATAACCGGTAGCTGGGCAGGACTGGCATCCGAGACCACTGGAGTCCACACAGAAGGGAAAAAACACAACAAAGCGTTAATCTCCAAGAATTAAGCCTTTTAGAAATTGGGTTGGCCACAGGACCTGAACCTGTTGGGAGACAGAATCACCCAGCAAAGGATGACCGCCTGGACCCGGTAATTAAAGCTGAGCTCTGGTCAACTGCAGGTGTGGGTACTCAGCGAGGACACATCCATCCTCCCTGAACACAGCTGACACAACGAGTAAAAAATGAGACGTAACGCAGAAACAGACAGAGAAGTGAAACCCATTCAGCAGGTCCACGAGGGCCCTATATCGGTTAACACTGGGCTCGAAACGGGCAAATGGTGTGGTTCCCAGTATTCGAGTTGAGGGGGGATGAGGGGGGATGGCATCCCCCCTGAAATAAAAACGGTCAAAATCATCCCCCCTGTAAAACTGTCATCCCCCCTTTCCATACCTTATGTAGTTTCATCAATGAATGTGGTTTTACTGCTATTTCAACATTTAGAGTCATCACCAGAAAAATAACTTATTTGACCATTTTCACCTGTTTCAAGTAAATTTTCACTTCAAATAAGTAGGAACATCTGCCACTGGGACAAGATTTTATCTTCTTATTACAAGCAAAAAAAATCTTGTTCCACTGGTAGATTTTTCTACTTATTTCAAGTGAAAATCTACTTGAAACAGGTGAAAATTGTTGTTTTTTTCCAGTGATGATTCTTGTTTTAAGTGTAATGAGATTTTTTTTTACTAAAATGAGACATTTTAACTAGATATAAGACAAATATTCTTGTTAAGATTTTGAGTTTTTGCAGTGATCCATTATTACTTATCCTGTGAAGGACAGAGGCATATTGATAAGGTCAGAAAACTGTTCTTTATTTTTGTGTTTTGATGTATTTGATGTAAGCCCAGTGGATATTTAAAGCTTACAGAAGGCTGCATTTAACTGCTGCTATGTCATTCCTGCAGTATTTCTGCAGGTGTTTTGGTCACTGCTATTATTTGTAATATATTATATTATTTGTAATCAGCACAAATTATCTGTCCCCATATGATAAAATCCACCATCCCCCCTGAATTCTTTTTACAACTCGAGTACTGGTGGTTCCCATATGATTTCAATATTACCACAAATGGGACATCACAGATATGGGACCAATGAGGGCTTCAAGTGGGCAAGGGCCAGAACGTGGGGAAGTTGTGTGCAGTCCTGCATAGTTTTAGTAGCATAGGTCTCAGATGACCCAGTTAACCAGCTGGGTTTTACCTAAAAACCAGATAAATCCGGATAAATGTGTAGTTTTTAGATCGTGTAAGTGAGATCTCGACGTACCTCTTGCAGTTATTTGAGCAAAACATTCTCTCGCTCTCTCTCTCTCCCTCTCTCTGCAAACATCCTTGAAACCCTCCCTCCAACTTCTTCTCACTTCCTTGAGCAATAATCCCACCACCTTGGATTTCCCCACAAAACAATATAAACATTCACTCTCCTCTGGGAAACAGCCAGGATTCACACTGGGGGAAAAAAGCGAAGCAAACAGAAGTCTGCATACTTTCCGGCACAACTTCGTGCCGAGCAGAGAGAGGTCGGCCTTGTCGACGGGCCCATTCCAGCCTCACGTGCAAAGGGAACGTTTGGCATGAACTCTTCAGACCTCGGTTGTTGTTTTGTTTCTCGTCCATCTTTTCCGTGTCAAGCGCAGGAATAACTCAAGCAAGTGGTCCATGCTTGTTGTGTAATTATTTTTTTTCTCCGAGACCTGAATTTCTCGGCCTGTGACTGAAGTAACGGACCGTCGCAGGGCTGTGGTTCTGAACTGCAGGTGTTTATTACAGGTCGATACAGGGGACTCCTTCAGCTATCATTAACTCTGGGGAAACGGGTTGGAAAAAGAGATTTATAGTCAAAACTGAGCCCTCAGTCTGTTATCGGACCTGCAGGTTTGATCCCTCCCTCCCCTGTCAGGGACTCGGCGTTACTCCAGGCTTCCCAGCCCAACCTCTCACACACGTCTTATACACCTCTCTCCCTCCTGTTTGCCTTCACAGCTGGTGTCCCTCCACATTGCAGACACAGATTTAAAGATGTCTTGGACATATGCAACCCTCCTGGCTCTCCTCTCTGTGCTTCTGGCACTTTCCCGTGAGTTTGATGTGGGAACATTTTCTGCTGTCACCTACATGTGGATTTTAATGTCAACAGCATCTCATTTAGATATTCGTTGTTTGTCTTCTGCTATTTGGCTGAGAGGTAAGACCTCTCACATTTTCAAACGCAGTGTCTCCACAGGCCGACTCTGCAGCCGTGTCCAGCAGCGCAACCAGCGCTAAAGACCCTCAAGGTGAGGACCCCCGCACCCCCTCATCGGCTGAGTTTCTCCTGCATCCTCCCTTTTGATCAGGGGTGCAGATCCGATGTCAGGATTGGGGGGGACACCAACGTGATTTTAAGTTTTAATTTTTTGCCAATATGCAACTCATACCATGCCATAAATTGGTAAAGGCTCGCCAAAAAATACTGCACAGTGAATCATTTATTCTGCTTACCTTTCTTGTTTATTTGTCCTAAACAGCCAACAGTGTGTGTCACTGCTTACTTAACTGTTATATTCGTAAATGATAATTTTAAGGGTTTTTGGCATGTAGTGTCTACTCATCTCAAATTCTTCTCACCGTCTTCCTTTTATCCTATGGGACTACTTTATGCACGATCAATTGATATATGGATGAAATATGGAGCCCTAAACAAGTACAAGTACGGGCAGGTATGAATGTAAACAGAACGTTGACAAAAAGTCATTGTGGAGACCCGTCAAAAATTTTAAAAATATTAATTCAGACTAAAAAAACAAACCTCAAAAAACACCTCAAAACGCACCGTGGATGTATTATTTTTTTTAGAAATGTATTTTTAATAAATATTCTACATATTCAACCTGAAAATACATCTGTTCAATTTTGAATAATTTAGGGTATTTTTATTGGGGGGGGCAATTCATGTTTTTCAGAAATTGGGGGGGACTTGTGCTTTTGATCCCCTCATGTTTTGAGCCTCACCACCACCTGCCTCCACCGCAGGTCCGCTGAGGAGGATCTTCATGAAAGAGGCCGATGCCTCAGACTTCTTCAGGAGACGCAGCAGACGGGCTGTGAAGTCCCAGGATGAAATGGACGGTGAGTCCACTTTGAGTTTGTTTGTGGCAGTCTGGTCTGTGGTCTGCGCAGTGGAGCTGTTTGTGTATGCGGTTGTGTGAAAGTGGTCACCGTGGGGATCTGGGAGTTTTCATACAGGGCAGATTTCTGGCAGCAGAGACCTCCCCCAGATTCATTTTAAAGCTTTATACAGCACATTACACCCACAAAAACGTGCTCCTGCACACTGTTGTGCAGTTCAAGTTTTATCGTGATCTACAATTAAAGAGCAGCTTTTGAATTCTTTACATTCATTGGATTTTGATCCACCTCACTTGCCTTTTCTTGAATGTAGCCAATAGAAACAGAACATTTGATGGATAGTGTCCTTGCAAAACAAAACAAAAAGAAGTAAAAAAACTCAAATTGTCAAAGTTACTAATAAAACTGTAATAAAACATAAAAAGGATGATATTCCCTCATAAGATGCTGATGATTTGCTGCCAAACCACACAGCGAGGCAACGTGTCGGTCTGACTGCAGCTGTTGACTTTATTCTGGACTTGGATGAACCGGAAACCATCTCAGACCTGCAGCAGCAGGAGCCAAGGGCCAGGCCGGAGCTCAGGCACACCAATCAATCACTCAATCAATGAATACTCTTTTACGCCTCCAGAAAGCAAATATGTTGCAGCCAGCCGTCATCAACACATCAGACAGCTTAAAAATACCTTAAACACAAGTGGAATCAACACTTTAGAAAGTGAAGATTAAACAGCTGGGTTATAAAAACAAATATGTGTATAAAAGAACACAGAATCAACCTTGGTTATGTAAAAGCCAGAAAACATCAGGGATAAAACCATTTTTAAATGTTTTTTGTGTTCCTGATTGAATCTTCTGCTGTTATGGAGGTAAAACTTAAACTATCTGAACAAAGTAACTAGACTTTTTTATAAATGTGTGAGGTCACTTAAGAGTCCGCTCATGATTTTGTCGCGTTCATATGCTTCTCGTCCTTAAGGGTAAGAAAGCCAACATTGGCAAACGACAGAGAAGGTCAGGACTGATTTATCAAAATATGAAAACATTATCAACATTAAAACTGCGATGTTTGCACAGGAAGTGCATCTGCTGGCAGGTTTCTTTGCACGCCGCGTCTGCGTGGGATTCAAAGGTCAGCTTACTGCCAATGACACTGGCCAAGTCAGTGTTTGTAATGTTGTATAACCTCGACTGTTTGATCATTGATCCCCACAGATAACACGGACGATTGATTCTCCCTAAAATCGATCTTCTAAGCTTGTGACATGTTCAAGGAACCTTCTGGAGTTAAAACAACCCCCTTAGTGATGACATGTGTAAACATCCGCAAGGGACCAAAACGATGCAAATCAATGAAGATTCGAGTTACAACTGAAAATGACATTTCAGCCGGATCAGCAGAGATATGTCAAAATAAATACTATTTTAAGCCTCCGACAAAAGTGATTGTGTGGAAAGGGTCCCTAAAGACAAACCAGGGTCAGTTTAAATGTGTATATGTACAAAAGAAGTGTATAAAACGAGTGTTTGTACAGGAATCCTGATGTTCACTTCAAACACCTGCCTATTTTGTGTTAAATGTATCAGTATCAGAGCTGGGTATAACGAGTTACATTTACTCCGTTACATTTACTTGAGTACGTTTTGGGAAATTTTGTACTTTTAGGAGAAGTTTTGAATCACTATACTTTGTACTTTTCTTGAGAAGATTTGTGAAGAAGAAACTGTTACTCTTACTCCGCTACATTAGGCTACGTTGCGTTCGTTACTTTTCTTTTATCCCTTTTATCCGCGTACGCGTCAATCTCATGACGTCACTGAGTGATTCTTTGGGAAAAATGTTTGTTTTTGCATGTTTTGTCACATACATACACAGACTCAAACACACACACAGTTTCTATGAGTTCATGGGCTTGTTCTAGTCATGCCTGGTTAAAAAAGAAAAGTACAAAGGCTTGAAATTTTGTACTACTTGTGCTTTATTTATTTATTTTTTATTCTGTTATTATTTTATTTATTTTATTATTTATTAAAGTACTTGAATTTACTTTAAGATTATTTTAATTTAAGCTATTTTTATTTTTTATTAATTCTAATTTATTTTATTATTTTATTGATTTAATTTGCCTGAAGATGATTATTTTGTACTTTTGTCTGTTTGAATGGTTGTGTTAAAAAAAATTAATCAGACGTTACTCAACAGTTACTCAGTACTTGAGTCGTTTTTCACCAAGTACTTTTTTACTTTTACTCAAGTAATTATTTGGATGACTACTTTTTACTTCTACTTGAGTCATATTATTCTGAAGTAACAGAACTTTTACTTAAGTACAATTTTTGGCTTCTTTACCCACCTCTGATCAGTATCAACCCAGTCTGGGCATGTTTTATTGAACCTCGAGCTGTTTTAAGTCCAGAAGACCCCTTTAATGTGCAGAACTGATGACCAGTACACTCCAGGGCTGCAGTCCTGCACGTCACCACTCAGCAATGGCACTATGACAGTGTCATCCGCAAATTTAATAACTGTGAAAAGTTTAAATCAAAGAGCGAGAGGATGTACCCAGTCATGATGTAGAGAACGTGAGGGCATCAGATTGACTTGAACTTGTGAGCAACAGGCTTAAAAATACACACATATATATACACATATATATAAAAAAGAAATCAATGAGCCCAAAGATCACACCAAGTGCACACCGTTTCTGCAGGTAGGGAGTTGATACACACCGATGCTGCTGCTCTGAACTGGAGTTATGTAATACGCCGTCTGACTGGAAACAACAGGACACTTTTTGCGGTTAAAGGAGGAACAAAATGAACTTGAGGCAGAGAGCAGATAGAGATGGATGAGTGAGTGGGTGAGCGGTTGGATGTTGAGTGTGGAATGTGCCAACATGCGGGCAGACAGGGGTCAGGGAAAAAAATAAGCACATAAAAAGCTGCCCACTCTGGAGAGCTTCTCCCACAGTGGGCTGACATGAAAGCACTTCTCCTGAAGTTAGAAACAATTTACAAAGGAAAACGCCTGAAACAAGCGTCCGTCGATGGATCAAAACATTTGACGCAACAATTTGATGCAAAGTTTTAACATCCAGACGTCAACATGAGAGTGCAAATAAAAGCTGTTGTAACATTTGGCTTTTGTGGAATTTGGTGGGCCACAGGTAGTCCGGCTATGATTTATCATGTGTGTGAGATTATGTACGATTAACCCTGATGTGGAATGTCTGACTGGGTTAAAAACAAACACACGAAAACCAGCAAGATGGCACAAACACATACACAACTGTAAATTTAGTTCAGTCTGGTTGTTCACATCTACATGTTGGACATTTCCAACATGGACTTTAGGACCCAATGCCTGCACAAACATGAGTTGGGAAGCTGGAGAGAAAGAAAAGGTTTAACGGGGAAGATGTAACGTTGAAAAGGTTCACACTGCCATCTCAAACCTTTCCTGCTGCAGGTGAAGTCTTCTTTGTGCAGTCGCTGCGGCCAGGGCAAGCTTCAGGAGACACTCGTGTATCCACACAGGTTGGGAAACGTGGGAGTGCTTTATAACTGTAGCTAAACACTAAAGGCAGTGAGCTGCAAAGCATTTCAAGCTCACTTCAAGTCCTTCAAAATTGGACTCTCCAAAGGCTTCGGAGCCACTGAGACAACTGGCACTTTCACTTTCACTTTTTTCCATTTCAATCTCCAATTTCAATTCTATTTTTTGTGCTTCCTCTCCTTTAGTAGTTGCTCATCCCAGTATCTGGCTGATTAAGCCGTATCACTTCATCCGTCTGGGTCTGGGGATCCCCCAGGATCTTATTATTTTATTCTTCTATTTAGCTTTTGGGGACTCCAGCTCATTTCCTGTATAAATGTCACCGGCCTTTTGGTTATGATGTTCCATACGCCAGTGGCTCTCAACTAATCTGTCACCTCTTAATGGCGAGCCCCAACTCAAACTGTGGAATATGATTTTAAGTTCTCAAATTTATTTTGTGAAAAGATGGTGCAGTTCAAACCCCAGATTGTACAGAGTTAACAGTGCTTTCATGCACGCATGTAAAACCACTGAGTACTAGTTACAGAAAGACTCAAAAATGTAAAGCTTTATCTGATTATCCAACATATCACTGTGTAGAACTGTTCGGTCACTGTTCGGCTCACACAACTGAGAATTGACCACAAGAAGACTCAAATAAAATGTACCTTTACCTAAGAGCTTTACCGCTTTAGCTGAGGCAAAAGCCCCCGACCCACCGGAAAAAGGGTCCCCCACTATCTTTTGGGTCCCAACCCACCAGCTGAGTGCCATGCAGGAGCTTGTCTTTCCCATGATCGTTCCCCCTCTTCCTCCTGTTTTTCATTGGGTTTTGTTGCCTAAGATATTCATTAAACAGTTCACATGAGGAATGTGTGATCTGTCCAGGGTGGACCCCAGCCGTTCACCCAACAAGAACTGGGACACATCCCAACAGATCCCTGTGACCCTGACAAGGAGGAGATGATGGATGGATGGATGGATGGATGGATGGATGGATGGATGGATGGATGGATGGATGGATGGATGGATGGATGGATGGATGGATGGATGGATGCTACGGCTGGGGATCGATTCAAATGTCAAGAATCGATTCGATTCTGATTCTTAAGATTCAGAATCGATTTTCAAGATTTGATTCGATTCGATTCCGATATTGATTTGGGTTAGTGTTATTAAAACTGTTTTTTGAGTTGTTGCATGAATTATATGACTGTAGTTATGCAACATATTAATACTAGTATTATATTGAGATTCAAAAGAAAATATTGGCAGCTAATGATGCTGTAAGGACCAATCAGCTCCCAGAATGCTGATAGAACTGCTTTCAGAAACATCATGTGGGTCAGAATTATCAAACAGATCCAGGGCAGCAAGCAGACGGATGAAATCGATTTTAATTTTTCCCACATTCCGTTTTTATTTGTTCCATTTTCGGTCCATTTTGGTTTTTAATTTTGGAGAATTTGGTTCTTAGCATTTTTTGCAAATATAACCCCAAGACAGTATATAAAGTAATGAAATATAGACAATTTATGCAATTATAACCTAACACTTTAATGTTTTCATACCTTTAAACATATTTAAAGGCAAAAACATGGCACCAGTTATTCTCGTGTCCAACAAAACATAACTTTTTTGGGGATAAACAAAAAATAACCAAAAGTTGTAATGTAATGATGAAAAAAAAAACATAAATAAATAAAAGAAAATACCCCCCCCCCCCAAAAAAAATAATAATAATAATAAAAATTAAAAAAAATCGATCTTTAGACATATCAATCGATTTTTAGGAATTAATATGAGAATCGATTTAGAATTGGGAAATCAATTTTTTCAACACAGGCCTAATGGATACCAGCTCTTTGTTGCTACTTGGTGGTAGCCTCTGTTGTGGAATTTATCAAACCAGTTCAGAAGTCCGCTTTGTGGTTGTTTATGAGGTTTTATTGAGCCGGCGGTGAGCACGTCTACACAGACCAGAGGTCTGGTAGAAATGCTGACCTCGAGTGATGTTGTAATCAGATTCTTATACAACAAGATGCAGGAATACACGAATCAGGCGAGAGACAAAAAGTAATTTACAGTCGGATGTGAATCGGGCCAAATGTCATTATCAGACATTTGGCATGACTGTCACAGACCTCCAAATCACCCCATAGGGTGCTTTCGTGATTCAAGTCTGTTTGAACCAACTTCCGAGGTGTCGGGATCTGCACGGGGGGTAGGAAGCTGAAGCTACCCCAAAGGTGTTGGGTCCTAGTTCAAAGCCCTGCAGGAGGTAGGACTGGGCAACCTGCCCCTGCAGGGGGCCAAGCTGCTTCATCAATTCACAATTTTTTTTTTTTTTTTTTTTCTTTTTGTTGAATTACAGTGGAGTAGTGATACATATTTTGCAAGTGAACCTTAAACATGTGATCAGAAGTCAAATAACAACAAGCCAACAAAACAAATTCAAATATCAAGTAACCAACGTGTCCTAACTGTTCTTTAAAGCAATCAAAAAACTAGTTGCGACAGTTGTATGTAACGTTTTAGCAATGTCTTTCAAGTGATGCGTTATTTCTTGGACTGTGGCATTGCGGGTATAAATGTACAACATTCAGTTTTAATGACAGTACAAGTTCCCCTTGAGAAGCTAGTAAGTAGTCCAATGTAGCACGATTCCGCAAGGCCATCATCCCTAGAGCAGCCATCTCCCGTGAGAGCATCGGCATGCCCCCTGTTGCGGTCCTTGCCGAATCCTCAATGAAATTGAGCAGTGGTTTTTGGCTTGTTTTAGGCTTAACAAGCGGTTCTTCAGAAGGAGAGTATGTGGAGTCACATCTCGATGCTACACCATAATTGTCTCGCTTGTGGGGGTCTGCGGGGCCTGTGCTGCTCCTCTGCTCCTCCGCTCCTCCGCTCCTCCACCAGTCGTGGAGGTCCTGGGTGTTGGAGCTGGGCTTTCCCTTTACCACAGAAAGAAGAAGGAATCGGCCGGTCTCCGGTGCATGGTCGAGGAGCTATGCTCCCGCAGTGGGACGCGTGGAACCAGGCCAGCGCCCCCCACCCTTGAGTGTCGGTGGTGCAGGACGTGCTGAGCTCTGGACCACCGAGGCCCTCTTCGACACAAACCCAGTCTCCGGGTTGTGGCATGGTTTGCCACTAAGAAGAGACTGGACAGCTTTTACTTTTCTGTGGATTGACTGAACAGCAGAAGTTTAGAGTACAACAGAATGATATCATGGATTCATCCATGGCATGGAAGTCCATCTTCTTCATATATACAGAACTGAATTGCTTTGTATGGTCATAGGTCTACCCATAATCCTTTCATGAGGCGTGAGTTTTGTGCTTCCTAATGGGTGTTAACAGGTGTCAACATTGTCCATTTAAGTCCAGTTTAAAATTCTCTGCACATACAAAAACATTTTCATACATGAACATTTTCATACAAGAATAATTTCATATCCCTCACATAATGTCTATTTGCAGAGCTTCAAAAAAAGTCACGGTGGGGGGAAGTGTTGATAATGTTTGCAATATTTTTATAGGATGCAAATCTTGGAGCTTATCAGTCTTTCAACACTATCTGACACATTCCCCCTTTTGCTCATCTGTGATTGCTAACTGTGATCAGCTATGCGACATGCATGCTATTTACGCGTACAAGGATGTGGGTTTCACAACGCGGCCGTCGTTGCTGACCCACAAATTATTTACATTTTTACAACCATGGGAATGCTACAATCCGTTTTTTCTTCACCTCAGTAGTCTTCTTGTAGGAGAGCTACATCATTAGGAGAAACCAGGTCGTTAGCGGGTATAGAAGGGCAAAGTTTTACATAGACAGGTAAGCCAAATTTGGCAGTTTCTTTTGCTGCATGGTCAGCTGAAGCATTGCCTAGTGAAAACAGGGTTGGACTGGGTGTGGGCTTCACATTTAACAAAGCAATAGATGAAGGTAGTTGACAGGCTTGTAACAGTTCACCAATCAATTAACCACATTTATCTCCGAGGATGAAATAAATCCTTGGTTCGCCCACAATATATAAAATCTATAAAATACAATATACACAACCAAAAGCATATCTGGAATCTGTATAGATTGTAACAGTTTTACCTTTTGATCAGTATATAGTTTCATCTACTTGGGTGGAGCTGGAGGAGGAGGGCGCTTTCAACAATTAAGAATTATCACAAATTGTATAACCTGCGTATGGTATTCCATTTTTATAAGCAGAGCCGTCAGTGAGGAAAACAGGAAAGGTCAGGACGAGTGTTAAAGACAGAGGTGTCAAAAGTATTCACATTCATTACTCAGGTAGAAGTATAGATATTAGAGTTCAAAAATACTCCTGTAGAAGTTGAAGTATTGTAGAAGTTGAAGTATCAACTCAAAATTTATTTATTTATTTTTTATTTTTTTTCTCAAGTAAAAGTATAAAGTACTGGTTTCAAAAGTACTTAAAGTATAAAAGTAAAAGTAATATAAGCGGGGAAAAACCATTAAGGCTAAAAGCCATTGAAAATGAATGCATCTTAGTATAATGCAAATATATTAAAGAACCATATATGTGCATTATTGAGCATTAACATGTGTTTCAGAGACCAGACACGTACAAACCAAATATGTTTATACTTCTCATCCAACCACAACCAAATTCACTCTATCCGGATGGCACAATTTAACTGGATAGTTTTTTTTAAAAGGCCGAAATGAAATAGAGTAAGGCTGTTTTTAAAACGTAAGGAGTAAAAAGTAAAGATAATTGCGTGAAAATGTAAGGAGTAAAAGTAAAAACCGTCTGAAAAATAATTACTCCAGTGAAGCATACACAACCAAAAGTTCTACTTAAGTAAGGTAATGAGGTATTTGTATTTCGTTACTTGACACCTCTAGTTAGAGATTAGTTATACATGCATTCAGAGACGTTATAGTAGGCCACAGACAGATTTCCATGCACTTACATGATGAAGTTACCATAGGCAGGATAAGATTATGTAAATTGGGATGCTCTGATTTGGCTCACCCCAATGGGAGCCGATCATTGGCTGTTTCCTCTGCGCCTCCTCTCAGCGCTCAACCTGTGTAGGAAACACTTTTGAAAAAGACATTAGTATTTTCATACATTTCAGATTCTTTTTTTTTTTTTTGCGTTATCCAGGCCTACCCTTTGTGGAGGGCAATTAGCAAATATATATTTTGCATGTACCCTGGAGGGAATCCATCAATCTGATCTCGTGACAGACCACAATTCTCTTTTGCTGTCAAAATTGTTTTAGCATAAAGTTCCCTGGGATTATCAATTTTCCCTTTGAACTGTTAAGGCAATAAATACTGTGAAAAAAAAGGTCTGAGCTTGCTCTGGTGTGATTTTGGCAACAGCTGTGGGATTAAAAGGGAATTCTACAAGCATCAAGTACTTTGCGCATCAAGTACTTTACTTTTCAAATCATGTGGCAAAGTTAGTTTAACAGCTGTTTCCTCTAGCCATTTTGTTTATTAATTTAAAAGCTCTTACTATTATTTGGCTCCAAATTTTGTAGGCAACAGATATTGGATTTTTGTAAAATCCAGTCGTCATCAGAAGTGTCATCGTCATTTGATTCTTTAATCAGTTTCACCGGATAAAGGTTTTGATTTTATCATTTAACTGGTTCTCTAATTTCTTTTTCGTCTGCGTTGTGTTTTTAAATCCTTGTAGTAGAGCCATCAGCTTTTTATTTAGATCAGTAAGCGAAGCTATTTGGGATTCTGCATTACGGCGTCTACTTTCATCCCTCCAAAAATCTGAGGGAGTTTGAAGTGCTTTTTAGTTATTTTAACAATTTAATACTAACTAAGTAACAAACAAAACTAACAAATAAAACTATCGGTACCGTGATTACCATACATGTATTTAAAAAACTTCCCAAAAACTTTCCAACTATCAGTCTACCTGAGCATATAAATCATTCCTGTTGATGCAAAGAAGAGCGAGTCGATTCTTGCAGAAATTAAATATACCCCATTTTGGGGAGAGCGTGTCATCCCCACTTATAAAATAAAAAGGCAGTTTCTCTACATACAGTATGTCTATTTCTCACAAATATATCAGTGTTCCAACACTTACGGACCCCACGTCCTGCATATGCATAAGAATAGTCCCCCTGGACTATCTTTTTATTGGTACCAGACCAACCATGGCGCCATTTCTCTCTTTAATGTTATCCGAGATATTAAACCTTTTTTTAGAAGAGCGAGTCAGATTCTTAAGGCAGGAGAAGCAGAACATTCTCACAACACAATCAAATTCAAGTGTTATGAAATTGTCAGCATTCCTAAAACATCTCTACAATAACCTTCCCAATAACACAAAATAATAATAAAAAATATAACCTTCACAACCACACAGCGGACTTACCTAAATTTAAGGATAACGTCAACTTTCTCTGGCACTCCAGTTCACAGACTTTCGACAACAGCCCAGAAACAATAATTTGGGATTTTTTAAATGGATCCCTTACCTGATTTAATTTAGATAGAAGTCGGTGGTTGTGTCGTTGGTCTGGAAAAAGGAGTTCCCATCGAAAGTCTATTGTTATCCGGGTCACGGCACCAAATTGTTGTGGAATTTATCAAACCAGTTCAGAAGTCCGCTTTGTGGTTTTTTATGAGGTTTTATTGAGCCGGCGGTGAGCACGTCTACACAGACCAGAGGTCTGGTAGAAATGCTGACCTCGAGTGATGTTGTAATCAGATTCTTATACAACAAGATGCAGGAATACACGAATCAGGCGAGAGACAAAAAGTAATTTACAGTCGGATGTGAATCGGGCCAAATGTCATTATCAGACATTTGGCATGACTGTCACAGACCTCCAAATCACCCCATAGGGTGCTTTCGTGATTCAAGTCTGTTTGAACCAACTTCCGAGGTGTCGGGATCTGCACGGGGGGTAGGAAGCTGAAGCTACCCCAAAGGTGTTGGGTCCTAGTTCAAAGCCCTGCAGGAGGTAGGACTGGGCAACCTGCCCCTGCAGGGGGCCAAGCTGCTTCATCACCTCCTTGCACTCCTTTACAGTCAAAGGAGGCAGGAGCAATCCACACAAGTTCTTTGATAATAAACCAACAATACTGCCAGGGTAGGGTTAGCAAAAATCAAACAGGCAAGAAAAGAAAGCAAAAACAAAGAAACAAGGAATGACAAAAGACCAGCGAGGAAGAAAGGGACAACAGGATAATATACAGACTCTTACTGACAAGATAATGAGACACAGGTGCAAACAAGACTGAGCAGTCAAAGGATGTGACTACACACTTTCAAAATAAACCAGGAAATGGTCAAATTTAAACTGAGCAGGAGCTAAAAAGACATCACAGGAAAACGAAAATCCATCAGAAAACCCCAAACCACAATATCGATATCATGTCATGTAACTCCAGGAAAGATCTTTATGAAGCCTCCTAATGAACAGTTGTGGAGTTACAGGGAGGCTGGAACACACACGAATACAGTGTTTAATGCTACTAGATGATGAACTGCTAAATTGCTATTATTAAATTGCTGAACTATAGGAGTGCCAGTATAAGCTGTTAAAGGGCATTTCTCAGTCTCTCTGTTGTAGAAAGCTGTGTGTAGTTGGGGCCCAGTCATGTTTACACAAACCGTTTTAGCCACGGTGACATCAGTCATTCATTCGTGAACTATTTTAATGCCTTGATTTCATCATGTGGCCATCATCGTCTTTGAAACCAGACGTGACCATACTTGGAAAGAGGATGGAGCTGGAGCAACTAGAAACATGATAAGATTAAAAGAAATACTTACGTTAGAGAACTATTTGACCTTTTTTTCTTAAATCACTACTGTAACATAAATCGGGAAGAGTCAGTCTTGCTTATGGCAACATAATGAACTGTGAGGAAAAACACACATCTAGTGATTAAGTATTTCTTCAGAGATCTTGGTCCTTTTTTCAGTTAGAGCCATAGTTGGTAACATCAAGCACTATGTGCATTACTGGTTTAAGCTTTGCATCAGGTTTTTTTTTTTTTTTTAATTCTTTATTTCATTTCATTTCATTCATTCATTCATCAAAAAACAAAACAATTCAATACAAACACAAATACAAATGTTCCTAACTTGTGAATGAAAAGGGAGCAGAAAGAAGAAGAATCTTATCTGATCTGCCCCTTTCACAAATAACATAAATTAAAAATAATAATAAAAAAAACAAAAACTAAGTGAATAAAAACAACTAAAATAAATAAAATGAAAATAACATTAAAATAAAATTACCACCGCCTAGGGGTATGTCAATCAAACTCAACATTCATTCAGGTTCATGTCTGGCAGCAAATGATTGCATCAATATTTAAAGAGTCTTTAGTTTAGAAACATTTCCCCTTTAAACTTCTAATACAATTTTATCTCACTATATGTTTACGCCACAATCCGGTTCCGTTACACAAAGTTTTGTGTATCTGAAGCTACATTTGTCCTGGAACACGACCAGGTAGCATAACATTATAAAAGCCAAACATTTCTGTAGTCTTAATCCGGCAGTTCTGCAGCATGGAAAAATTGTAAACTATGTAAACAAATGGTTAAAACTAGCTCTGCCTTAAATATAGGATAAGACATTTTATGCTATTTCTAAACTCCAAAACAATAAAACACTTTTTCACATTAAGGGAATATTGTAGAAATTGCAGTGCAAGAAGCCAAGAGACAATTTCTCTGTTGATCATACAAAGACGTATCATTTATTCTATCTTTTCTCTTACCAACCTGGAGCTATACCCATTGATATACATACTAAATGGCTTTACTATATCTATTACCTTCCGGAAAACAGTCCACGCATCTTCATTAAAAGGACAGCGTCCTAATAACAATAACCACATTATCAGTTGCATAACAGAACAAACTTACCACCAGTGCAAACATATTGTGTGAGGGACCACGATAATAACCGCATGGGGAATTATGTCCATACATTTCTGTGTCCACTACAATATGTCCTGAACACCCACTAGCCGAACATCTCATGAGTATACTGCAAATAAAAAAGGTCATTGTACATGTCATTGCCCTCCAAGTGGGTTAAAGGGGACTTGAATGGTTGTTTAAAAAAAACCCCCACAAAGAGCAGAGACCACCCGACTTTCTTTTTTTTTTCTTCATCCAACTCAATTGTACCACATTGCCGCCAGCAATCAACGGTTGCAGCAGTCCTGCATGTTTTAGGAAGGTTTCCTCCTTCAACACACCGTGATACAAACGAGCGTGTTATAATCAGACTTGTGCAGACCTGAATGATGAGCTGATGACAACCTTTAATTACAATCGGGTGTTTTGGTGCAAGGCAGCATCTAAAACATGCAGGACTGCGGGCCTTGAGGACGAGTCAGACAAAAGCTCTAGAAAAAAGTAATCAAATGGGCACCATCAAACACTAATCAAATGCACTGTAAACCACGCATCGATATCCCTGATATCAACTACAATGTCTAATTGCAGTTTTAATAATAATAATAATAATGACTTGGATTTATATAGCGCCCTTCAAGACATCCAGAGCGCTTTACAGAGATCATTATTCATTCATACACATCCTCACTGGTGCTGGTAAGCTACGTTTGTAGCCACAGCTGCCCTGGGGCAGACTGACAGAAGCGTGGCTGCCATATTGCACCAAACGGCCCCTCCGACCACCACCAACATTCACACACATTCAAACACATTCACACAGTTTTACCTTTTCGAAACTTAAAAATGTTAAAACTCTTTTTCTACTTAGCCAAACATATTATTTAAAGGAAACATAACTAAACAACATATGAAATAAAATCTTGAAAATAACTGTTTCAATTCAATTCAATTTTATTTATATAGCGTCTAATACAACAAAAGTTGTCTCCAGATGCTTTCCAGAGACCCAGAAAATGACCCCCGAGCAATTATTACATAAACAATGGCAGGTAAAAACTCTCATAATGGGAGAAAAGCCTTAAGCCAAACAGTGGCAAGGAAAAAAACCCCTTTAGGAGGGAAGAAACCTTGAGCAGGACCAGGATCAAAAGGGGGGACCCTCCTGCCGAGGGCCAGACTGGGGGTCAGGGACGGCAACAGCACAGCAGGCAGGTGGAAGCAGCAACGGGATGACCAGGGGTGGGGACCGCAGGCCAGCACGCAGATCCCGAAGCTCCGACCCAATCAGCAAGCCCCAGGTTGGGGTGCAGGGTCGGGGAAAAGGTTGAAAAGGGGCAGGGCCAGGGAGAGGAGTCTTGACGGACAAATCTCTCCCCTGCCTGCCCGGGCCGTTACCCTGCCCCTCTCACTCCCACGCTGCAGGATCCGGTGTTGTGCATTCAGAGATGCTCTTCGCCACCGGCAGTGGATGCTGCACCATGTACAAAAGAGAAAAAAGAGAAGAAAAGGGGGGGCCAGCACAAGAAACTACAGGAGCGACTAACACACTAGAGTTTACACTACCTAGAGATTTACCAACACCAGCTAGAGGTTTACTAAACACTAACTATAGGTTTTACTAAACAGAAAGGTTTTAAGTTTACACACAGTTTAAACATTGTGTTTCAACACACATCCTCTTGAAATAATTGTGGTTTCAATCACACTTTCCTGTTAGTTGAACAGAATACATGACTTTAACACAACGGAGTAATTTAACACATTTACACAAAACTTATAGGACGATGTACAGGTCTCTCAGTCTCACCTAGACAGCCGTGACTCTGGAAACTGGAACAGTAGATTGGTAGCACCAAACTATAGCTAACATTACTCCTGCCAGAGCAGTAACGATTTCCTTTCCGATCCAATATTGAGTAAACTTCAGGCTGGTATCGGCAATACCGATACGGATACATTGTACAAATACACCCCTAATGTGCCCGGAAAATCCAAAGAAAATTGGTGTATTTTAGATAACTTAAGAATACAAGAGATCAGAGTCACTTATTTATTTCAAAGTCAGAAGTATACTGAGGTAACGGCCTCATTCACAATATAGAGTGTTTGTAAAAGGTGTTTCAATCACTAAAAAAAGATCCTAAGTAAAATAATAAAACCATAAACATAAATAAGAGAATAATAAACAAAAATAAGAACTACTATAAAAGTGAAAATGAAAAAAAAGTAGTTCCTACCAGCAGCGTGTCATTTAGACAAAATCTGAATAGTTTAGTTACTTTCCACGGTATTCCTGTTAATGATATATATCACCACAAATGACTGAAGTATCCAAAGTATTGATATTTTCATTTGAGAATCAATTTTAGAGCATAAAGATTTGGTATCGGAAGTATCGATATTTCAGTATTGATCCGCACATCACTAATGTGAAGTACTTCCTTCATAAACAACCCCCAAGTCCTTTCCTAAAAACTACAAATGACATAAAGGTATAGCTATTCTTTGGCTTTTTGAAGGCTGTTTATGTATTTACTTCATCTGTAGTCAATGAAGTTAACGTGTGGCAGAACTAGTAACTATAAGCGGATAATGAGGTTATTGGGGCCTCCGTGTTTGCAGCCGAGCAGCGGCAGGTCCTGGCTGCAGACGAACGCAGGCGGGAGTTTCACGAGGACCGGAGGGATGACTTCGAGAACAACAACGAGGAGCAGGATGACGGTATGTGAAACCTCACACAGGTGATGCAGTTGAGAGAAAAAGGCTCAGTGAAATGTTCCCGGTGTCCCAGAGCAAGACGAGAGGAGCAGAGAGAGCACCGAGCAGTGGAGGCAGTTCCACCACGACGGGATGGATCCTTCCCACGGCTAGAACCGCCACTCCACCTGAGACGCCCCTGGGAGGAGACGGGCCAGGCTTGGAAACAAAGATAAATACCCTTAGTTATGGGTTTCTTTCTGCATAAATCATATTACAAAATTAGAGAGAAGTAGAGGAGTATAAAGATTAAATATGGTACGAAAATACTACCAAAAAAGTTGCTACAAGTTTCCTTTACAAATTTATTTACATTTATTATACTTGTATTACTTTCTTTTTTCTGTTTAACAAGCATTTGTGTTTAGATTTGATTATTAATCAATGAATAAAATAAACAAAATAAAATAGAAACATTGTGAACACATTTTACAAAGCTGACTGGCGCAATTCATCATAAAATGAACACAATACAATGCAAAAAAAAAAAGGTTGTTTCATTAGTTAGTTTAAAGTTGAATTTTTCTGTAAAAACACAAACTGAAAAATGTACAGATTTTCACTTGATCCTCAAATATTTAGAGAACCCCGTT
Organism: Cololabis saira; assembly: GCF_033807715.1. Taxonomy (NCBI): domain Eukaryota; kingdom Metazoa; phylum Chordata; class Actinopteri; order Beloniformes; family Belonidae; genus Cololabis; species Cololabis saira. The sequence goes on from NC_084591.1 coordinate 14,644,297, forward strand.
TAACAAACAGGACTTTTTTGTCTTTCTTTCAGGGTGGAAGTGGGTGACAGAAGCATGAAAAGCTTCTAAAGCAGGAATTTCTGCAACCAAAATGTCCCAGTAACTGTAAATAAATCCTGGAAGGAAGAATTTAACCTGAATCTCATCCACAGCAGCTTCAGTTATGTGGTAGTTTGGTGTTGACGCAGCAAAACATGTCCAAACCATGATACTACCGCTACCTTATTTCTCACATGTGATAAAGTCCAAATGCTGAAATGAAATGTCTCCTTTCTTCATAATAACACATCTCATTTAAACCAAAAAGATTTTCTCTTTTCGGTTTCATTCGCATATTAATGACTTTTCCGGCAGCCTTCGTTCTCTTCGCTTTAAGGAGAGCAGCGGTTTTCTTCTTGCAGAGCACAGGAATTTACTTCATGTCACTGTGACATCAGTTGGTTTGAGCTCAGCTTTTAGTTGCTGAGAAATTTCCCAGGGTTCCTTAGTGACCTTACAGATGATCAAACGCCGTGCTGTTTCGAGCGCTTTCTGTTCCCTGGTTCAAAGAGTTAATAGTAATAAGAGTTGGTCACATGGGTTTAACCACATTGTCTTTTTGTAAAGGATTTTTTAAATGAAATTTTGATGATTTAGGTCAATTTCATGTAGAAATGGATGATTCTCTGTCACTCACAAGCTTTCAAGCACAACTTTCCTGTGACACAGCGGCAGGTGTGGTCAGGAAGTTCACCAGAGTCGGTACATACAGGACTCAAAACGGAGAGAAATATTAGTCTCTTGGAATTTTGTGGAAGCAGCAAATGCAGAAATGTTTCTGTAATCGATCAGATACCTGACTTTGGTCACTGTGATATAATTTGGTTATTAAATTCTGACAGAACTTACAGAAAGTCATCAAAGCTTAACTATATTAACCTGGCTGTACGAGGACTCCTGTTGACTGAGTCAATATATTAATACACACTGTTATTTTATTTTGAGCAGCAGTAACATGTAAAAACTCATATTTCGTTGCATATGTGTGACATCACTGTAACTTAATATTTGTCACGTCTCAAAGAAGCAATAACTCATGCAAACAGGGCGTTTTTATGCTTTTAAAGCTCCCGAACACAGTTCTGCAACAAGGTGAGATACATGCAGATAGGAGCTTTTCCTAGCTTCATATCTTTTAGCTTTCCTCGGTTTATTTGGGGTTGGTGGGGAGACAAAATAAGCACACAAGACCAAAGCAAATGTTGTAATTTTGTATTTACAGCGAGTATATGCTCCATATTCATCACATTTCCAGACGATTTAAAAAGGCAGAGCTGTAGATATCGGCCTTCTCTGGTGGAGCATTTCTTTACATTTCATTCCACATTCATGTTGAGCGAGTGAAATTAAATAGAAGAACCACAGAGAAAATACAAAGACAGATCCCCTTCTCTTCTCTGTGAGAGTCTCTAGAGAACGAGTGGGAGAGAGGAGGACAAAGAGTCTTTCTGCTAAATTCAACAGGCTGGTATGAAAGCACAGTGATTAAACACAGAGCGGCCGAGCCGCTCTCAGAGCAGCCAAGTCCACGAGCGGAGGCAGAGCACAATATTTCAACTACTCAACTGTACACGACTGATCCAGCTCGACACTGGGACCAATTTTAACCAGGAAAACATTTGCATTCAGCTGTCGTTTGTACCGTGACACGGACATGAACGCCCACGTCACCGGCCAACACTTTATACATCAAAATTCAAGGTTTTTAAAGGGAAAAACAGTGTTAATAATCACAAAAAAAGAAGAAAAGCTTT